>NC_081416.1:68315147-68667647 GCF_949786415.1 Peromyscus eremicus | reverse complement strand
CACCCCTACCCCAAATAAAACAAAAACAAAACAGCCAAGAAAAGGTTGATAATTTCATCTCTGGTTATAACCTAGCGGTGGAAAAGACCCTTTGCTTCTTGCCAACAAAGCTCCACTGTGGCCCATACAGCCTGTGGGAATGACAATGAGCAGGTACCATAGGGCTGAGTTGTTCCAGGGCATTATGGGAAATGTTGGTGAGGGGAATCAGTTTGTAGCACAGACTCTGTTGACAACTCCAGTGCTACAGCAAAAAGAGAGTCATGGCAGGAGGTCAGAAAGGCAGGCTGCTGCAGAGTCCTGGAGGACAAGGACAAATGGTGACAGCGTGGCCTATGGATAAATGAGACCAGTAAAATCACTGGAGAAGACTCCGAGGCCCTCTGCACAGGCAGGTGGGTCAAGATGGTCCATTTTCTATAGCTAGTTCTGAGATCCCGAACTGTGGAATAGCCCACAGGTGATGAAATTCAAGGTGGAGAATGGGAAGGCGTAGGGGAACTCATGCTTGCTTTGCTGGCTATCAGGCTGTCCCATCCTAGCTTCACCCTGCTGTCTATGCCCATGGTGGCTTTGCCACCCCCTGACCCTGATGATATGACTTTACTTATCACGTTAATGAATCTGATGCTCACAGTTGCAGGAGTTTGAGTTTGTGACCATACTCTTCCCAGGGCATCCCCTGCCTCACTCCATCCACACTGCATCCAGCAGCAAGGTTGCTTCAGACCTCCCAGCCCTGAAGGTCTCTTCCTTCAGGCCTCAGCTCAAGAAACATGAACTTGGGATGCCCTCTTACCCTTCTTGACCACATTTGAGAGGGTTCAGGGGAGACATCTTCCATGGTGAGGCTGGACTGGTTATGATGTGACCCACACAACCCCTGGATGTTCTTCATGGTCTCGGCTGGGATGAGTTTGTATCTGCTGGTGGCGTTTTTCATCGGTTCTAAGATATAGGTTTTATTTTCAAACACGATAAGTCCCCTGTCGAAAAGGTAATACAAACATTAATTTTTAAGGACTGTTCCTTATTTATGATGAAGATAGATTTTTTAAAAAAAGATTTATTTTTACTTTGACTTATTTCTGTGTTGGTGTGTGTGTGTGTGTGTGTGTGTGTGTGTGTGTGTGTGTGCTACAATTGTGTGGGGACCTGAGGAGGCCAGAAGACAGTGCTGGAGTTATAGGTGTTTGTGAGACACCCAATATGAGTGCTGGGAACCAAGTTCTGGTCCCCTTGAATGCTCTTGGCCACTGAACCATCTCCCTAGCACCCAAAATAGAGTTCTAAATGAGATAGAAAATAAAAAGGGAAATCCTGGTTTATTTATATTTTCAAACTTTAGGAGGAGAAGCCATTTCTATACTTTGTGTTTGTGTCATTCATTTTGAAAATTGTTTGAAAACCAAGTTTGGGGATTTTACTTGTTTCAAATATTTTTATGGTAAAGAACAGACTGAATTATGCCTGGTTTTGTTTTTGTTTGTTTTTCTTTGTTGTTTTTTTTCCTCCCCATCTCAAAGATATATTACTGTGAAAGAGAGTCTGGCAGAAAGACTCCATGTGACAATAAGTCCATTTGAATTAGCAGACACAGTTCAGAAAGCAAACCTTCCCTTCTCTTTGAAAAGACAATTTCTGTTCTGAAATAATTTGTCCTGGTCAAACCTATTTTCTAAGTCTTTGAAGGGATTCAGATATAAAAATGGGGAAAAATTTATAATGTTTTTGTATTTTTTCTTATTTAATCTGTGGGAGATGCACCCATCTTTGAATGCACCCATCTTAGAACCTGCTGTGGACAGACTGTGACATGTCCCCCTCATGCTCACATTATAACACTTGGTCCCCAGAGGGTGGCACTGTTTGGGAACCTTTAGGAGGCAGAGCCTTGCCAGAAGGAGTGGGTCAGGGGAGTGGAACTTGAGGTTTTATAGCCCAGCCCTAATTCCTGTCCATTCTCTACTTCCTGACCATGGAGTAATGTGGCCAGCAGCCGCCAGCTCCCACTGCCATGCTCTCCCATCATGCTGACTGTATCATGATTTAATTATAAGTCAAAGCAAACCTTGCTTCCCTTAGATGGCTTCTTATTAGGTATTTTCTCATAACAAGAAAAGTAACTAACACAGTACCCAAAACATTTGAGCTAATTCTTGTGTGTGTGTGTGTGTGTGTGTGTGTGTGTGTGTGTGTGTGTGTAGGCTAGCCTTAATTCCATTGGGGAGCTCTTTTTTATATTTTATTGTGTGTATGTGCATCTGAGTGTTTGCACATGTGTGTGCATGCTGGTGTGTGTGTATAGGTGTGTATGTGTGTATGCACTCATGTGGAGGCCAAAGGTGGACTTTAGGAATCTTCTTTGATCACTTTATACCTTATGCTTTGAGGCAGGGTCTCAGGGATCACCTGTGACTAGTCATACTAGACAGCTTGCACCACACATCACATTTGTACACCTTCCAAGGCTGGAATCACAGCTGCTATGTCCATTAGGCATTTACGTGGGTCCTGGGGATCTGAACTCCAGTCTTCTTTCTTACACATCAAATGGGGAGCCCATTAGAGAATTGAGGAACACTGTGAGAGCCGCCCCGTCTTGTGGCTGGACAAGGGCCATCTGGTGTCCAGTAGCTCCAGGTTCAAGCTGCAGCTCTAACACTTCCTACCTGTGGGAGCTTGTTTACTCTCCAAGTGTCCCAAACTTGGTTTCTCTACCAGCACAAGGTGGATAACAGTAACTTCCTGTCATGATTGCTACACCACTCGGTGAGAACATTCAGCTCCATAGGTGTCCAAGTTACTGTTTAAATGGTGGCATCTCTCTTCCTTGGATAAGGACAGATCCACACATCAGGTTGCTATTCACGGGTTATTTCAAAGGCTGACAATTGTAGGCAAGTCTTATACTGCGTGAATGTATCCTACCCACAGGAATGCTGGCCACCTGCTGCTCCCTGATATTAAATGCAGCGTTCGTATGATAAACACTCTTCTGGGAATGACAATGACCAAACAGAACCCTGTGAGCCAACACTTAGGCTTAGAAATAAAGGTTTAGAGTTTTAAAATACATGGACAAAAGACCTCTGGGTCTTCTAGCTGCTTAGAAGGCAGAGCGAACGATTGATTATAGTCAGGGAGACAAAGAGAACAGGGGTATCTCATCACTCCCCCATCAGCCCCCAGGATCCACCTGGTCAGAGCTACAACCAACTTCCTATGCCTTTGAACCTTCGCTGCTACCACAGATGCAGACTCCAGCAAACTCCAGCAGTCGACTGCAAACCAGGCTAAAAGGCCTTGTCTAGAAAACTTACAAAAGCTGTGTTAAGAGATTTTATCCACTGGGTCCCAGAGATCGCCACCAGGACCCCATTAATGTCCCAGTGGGAACAGTGAAACAGTGGGAGCCAAGTACAAACTCTAGACAAGGCTCTGGGCACCACATAGCCACCCCCGCTGAGGCCCTGTGAATCAAGCCAGGCAGCTATCCGGAGCTCAAAGAACAGAGCCAGATAGCTCATTAAGAAAACTCCACACAGAGGTGCAGCTAGGAACTCACAGGAGAAGAACAGGGCTGCCAAAAATCACTATGGAGGACAGCTAGGAGCAGAACACAAAAGGCAATGCAGTGGATGTGCTGTGCAAGACAAAAACCAACATCCAGGCCACTGACTGCATCCTCTCCTGTCTCCGCAGAGCTCTCAGCCTCCCACAGCTATTCCTTATCTCTATAATACCCCAGTCAGCCTCGTAGACCAGCTGCATCCCCACTGCTTACATCAAATACTTTCTTCTTCCCCTATTCCTTTCCTCCTATTGCTACATCTCCTAAAGCTTAGAGGCTGACCTGGTTTTTCCTTTCCCCCCACCTGCCTCTACTATTCTACTCTTCCTCTGCATACGTATTCTCTATGTAGTCCTACTCTTCCCCATGTTCTTTGTCTCTAGTTCTCATCTAGTACTAACCACTAACCACTCACTGTGATTTCTCATTTCTCTTTTTCTTCCACTCACACACACAATAACCGATGCATTAGTATAGATGGTACTGTCTTGGCCTTTACTCTCTCCAACAATTAGTATTTAACAAGGATCTGTTTTGTAGCCACCTGCTACTCTACTGTCAGAGTAGGTTAAGGCTAGTGACTATTCCTGAAGTATCAACCCACAGGGATGGACTGGAGATAGATCCTGGCATCTGTAACACCTGTCTGATGGAGGAAAAGCTCGCCCACCATGACTTTACTACGCCCTGACTCTTCCGACTTATAAACCCCTCCACTGAAAGAAGAGAGGTACCTGAAAAGAAGAACAAAAACCTTAACTAACCTTCTAACCTCACCCTGGCTGATCCAAGTAGAAAGGCAGAAGTAACATGAAATGTCAGGACTACGTGTCTTCTCCCAAAGCGGCCACTCTACAGTTGTGGCTCCTGATGGAAAGGACTCAGACAAAATTCTAGTCACACCATTCCAAGGAATGATGACAAATACGTTCAAACAACTTGTGGAGGACACAAATATTTTCCAAGAGAGCACAAACAGTTGACTAAATACGGGAGTCAGTTCACGATATGGAAGCAGAAAGTAACGAGATACTGAAGAAAACTCCACTGAAATGAAGGTGGACATGGGAAACACAGCAGATGAACTGAAAAGTTGAGTGTAAAGCCTCACGACAGAATCGATCATGATGAAATAGCTGGGTGTGAAGACGAAGCAGAGCAAGTGGGGCAGTCCCTCAGGGTCAATGATGGATTTTAAAAAATGGATGGATGGAACATGCAAGAACTTGGGGGCACAGCACAAAATGGCAAAAATGACAAACCATGGACACGGAAGGAGGAGAGGAATTTCAAGCAAAAAACTATTTCACAGAAGAAAATAACCACGGAAGAAAATCTCCAAATCTAGGGAGGGAGAGAAGCCAACCCAGATCCAAGAAGGACACAGGACATCAAAGGGGCAAGACTGGAGAAGAGGCTTCCTGTGCACAGCATCACACTTTAAAACAGAATGTACAGAACGAGGGAAGTACACCAGAAGCTTCCAAAGAGAAGGACCAGGCCACAGGGAAGACAAGGCCATCAGAACAATCACTGGGTTTTCAATCAAAACCTTCAAAGCACAAAGGGCTTGGGGACAAGGTATTTCAAAATCTGGATGATCACAACTGCCAGCCCAGCTTAATATAACCTGCAAAACTATCTACCATAACTCAAGGTAAAAGAAAACTTTCCATGATCAAGGCAGGCTAAAGGAATTCATGACCATCAACCCACTCCTCCAGAGAACACTGCGGGGAATCCTTGGGACTACAGAGAAAGATAAACACACTCAAGAGGCTAGAGGAGGAAAAAAAACAAACCATACTAAAAAAAAATTAAACAAAAGAGTACTAAGAGACCCTCAAACACTGTACAATCCACAAGAAAGGCAGGGATATACACATACCTGTCAGTAATAACACTGTCTATGGATAATCTCAATTATCCCATTAAGAGCTACAGACTAGAAGACCAGATTACAGAATTCTTATTTTGCTACCTCCAAGAAATGCACCTGATGGCTAAAAATAAACATCACCTCAGGGAGAATGGATGGAAAAAAGTATCCCAAGCAGATGGAACCAAGGAGAAGCAGGCATTGATATCCTAATATCTGACAAGATAGACTGAAGCCAGTTCTTGTCAGAGGAGATAAAGAATGTCACTTCATGCTGACCAAGAGAACCGTCCATCAAGAGAAAACATATGTATTTTAAATATGTATGTCCCAAATGCAGGCTCATCCCATTTCATAAAACAAATACATCTAGATCTAAAGTCACAGATTAACTCCAACACAGTAGCAGTGGGTGACTTCAGCATCTCATTGTTACCATTTGACACACCAGCTGGGCAAACATTAATGAAGAAGCCCTGGGATTAAATGACATCATCTGTTTGCTTCAATTCTACCTTAGGTTTTGGGAACAAGGTCTCTCAATGACCCTGGAGTTTGCTGATTTGGTTAGGCTGGCTGTCCAGCAAGCCCCAGGGATGCTCTTGTCTCTACCTCTCCAGGAATGGGGTGCCAGGCTTACACAGCGATACATGGATTACACACGGGTTCTGAGAACACACTCAGGTTCTCATGCCTGCAAAGCAAGTGCTTTATGAACTGAGATGTCTCTCAGATCATAACTGTTCTTTCTGGCCATATTTCCATACTCAAATGCTATGGAGGGAAGAGGGTGGAGTGATTAGGTATCTCTTTGGGCTGAGCATGAAATAGATGGTAACTAACTCAAGATGGATCAATGCTTCTTTCACCAGCTCTGTTGAGGTGTCACAGGCAGTGGGAGGCACAGGTCAGTGCTAGGATATTCACCCCTCTGAGTGAGGGGAGAGCACCCAGGCATGGAGCAGTTAGAAGCCAGTGAAAGCTGTGGGCATTAGCAAAAGTCAGCATGCCTAACTGTTTAGAGCAAAGGACACAACACAGTTTGGAAGTAACTGAAGAAGTCTGGGCTACATTCATACCCTATGACAGAAAAGACTGTGTAGATAGCTTCTCGCCTCCCCACCCCACCCAAGACAATATCTGTGAGCATGCCTAGATCCATGACCCAGGCACATCTCTGGGCTACAAATGAGGGGCAGCCTGAATCTCCTATGCTGAACTGCCTCATGAAATAAAACTGATATTTCTGAGTTTGTAATGGGTGGCCGGAATTTTTGTTCATTACTCTTGACTTTAGGAAGCCCAAATTAAGAAAAAAAAACTTAAAAAACAAAACAAACAAAAAGAGAAAGTAGAAAGAAATACTATTGAAGGGACAATACAGCCACTTTGCACTATACCATACGCTATCTGCTATTTTCTTCAATTCTTACCCATCGAGTCAGCTGGGGAGAATGAAACATAGCACCACACTCTAATCATGAGAAAGAAGCCAATCACTGAAAGTTTTTTTTCTGCTTAGTGGAAAGTTCTAGAAATTGTTACTTGGTCATAAAAATGTTCTCATATCTCCTTTTATCTTTTAAGTCATCCAAAGGCCAGATGTTGAGAAACGGGGGTGAAGGCCTCCCCTTTGCTCTGCACAGTTGGCAGCCTGCAATACAGCATAATTAAATAATTGCTTTGGACTATCCCGGGTATAATTAATCATTTAGCTGTAAAGAGCTCTGGAAAGAACAGTCCAAAATTCAAGCACTCGAGGTTTCGAGATGTAGAAATGTGATGTTCTCACAGCCCTCTCTGGCCCCAAGTTAGATAAGGGAGGCAATTTGTTTTAAGTTGGATGTCATAAATGTTTGATTATAAACTTCAAGTTGGAAGAATCTCGGAGCAGAGAATTTGAGTCTAGCAGATTTTGAAGGTGGGGTTCTACCCTCTCTAGCAGGCAGGGAGGAAAGGCCTAAATCAAGCCGATGTGCCAATGTTTGGGAAAGAGAGAGACTGTGGGTACCTCCTTGGAATCTAGCCTCCTTATGCCCATTCCTGTGGTGATCTTCATGCAGCTGAAGCTCCAGTCATCACTCCCCGTGTCTAAGGTCCCAGGCAGCTCAAGGAAGATCTGGGGATCCAGCCCTGACCTGTGTATCTGAGGCTTGTGTTTTTCAGCACACCCTTCCCCATGGCGATCAGCACTGCTTAGCAAGGACTGAGGCTCTCAGAACAGGGACCAAAGGAGTGAAGTGGAAGGAGAAAAAGACAGACCAGAGAGATGAGTGGCTGCAGGGAAAATCAAACGGCTTTCCTTAAGATTCCAACTTGGGCTGGGGATGATGCTCAGGTGGTGACATGCTTGTCCAGCATGCGAGGATTGTTCCCGTCTTAGCACCACATCAGCTTGGGCAATCCTTGCTCTTGGGAGATGGAAGGTGAAGCTGAGCTTTAGGGAATCCTAGGTTACACAGACAGATTGAAGCCAGCATTTGGCTATATGAGACCCTGTCAGAAACAGAACAAAATGAAACAAATAAACAAATCCCCCATAACAATGGAAATGATTAAAGCATTGTTATTTTCCCCTTGATTGGACATGAAAAGGAATTTATCAGACTCCTAAGTTGGCTGTGTTAGGTTTCATTGGGAAAATACATCAGATCTATATTCCCCCAAGATTAAGGTTTTATGCTCAATTTTTTCAGACTTTAGTCCCTGAAGCAAGGGTGCATCAGGCAATAATGCAACTTAATGTTGTTATTTTTATTGTTTACTTATTAGTCTTGGACAAGCAGGAATGTGGCACATAGATCCTGAACCCCCCCATCCCCCGACACCCCCTGCAATAAGACAACAATGAGGAAATACAGACTATTCCTGCAAGTTCAGTGCCATGCTGGTCTCTGTATCATGCTGTCAATCATAAGACCTAAAGGCAGCTGGCATGAAATTTCATTTCAATCCCTTTTTCTGGAAGAGCTCATGGGTAAAAGTAATATCCTTTCTCATGTATGTTTGATAAGCTGTGATGGCAGCAATATTAGCTAATATTAGCAATATTAGCATAGGCTTATTTTCACAATGTGAGTATCTCATGCAGAAGCAAAACAAGCACTCGTTACCATGACTGCCACAACCACGTGCCAAGTACTGAGGTTAGGCACAAAGACAGCCAGCCTGTGGCTGCTGTTTCAAATGTACTGTGCCACCGGCGTGAGATGCATGACAAAAGATGTTGAAGATGAAACTATTACAAAATACTTAAAAAAAGCTATTTACGTGTTGAGTATCCTTAGTCTGAAAGCCCCAAATCCTAAATGTGGGCAGATCAGAAAGAAACACGTCTGGTCCCAGGTATTTAAAAATATATTTATTTTTGTTTTATGTGTTTGGATAGTTTGCCTGCATGTATGTCTGCATGTAGTGCCCACAAAACCAGAAGAGGGAGCCAGATCCCCTAGAACTAGAGTTACAGACTGTTGTTGACCACCGTGTAGGTGCTGGGAACCAAACCTGGATTGTCTGCAAGAGCAGTAAGTGCTCTTAACCACTGGGCCATCTCTCCATAGGCATTTTGGATCTCCAGGCTCTTGAATGCATTGTCCTCTCTAGTATTTATAGAAGTCCTGTAAAGCAGATGGCATAGGTCTGTTTCACTAGTGAAATGATGAATGCCCAAGTGAACAGAGATGTTTTAAAGGCTAAACTCTAGTACCGCTGAATGGATCACACTTAAGAGTCTCTGAAGATGTAATTCAAACCTCTCTCTTAAAATGACCTTGTTCTGAGAGTGGGGCCTAACTCTGAGGACCCGTCCTTGCAAGAGACACAAGGAAACACACAGGGAAGAAGCAGAGAGGGAGGCAGAAACTGTGAAATGTCATGGGCACAAGAAGAGGGGTGCCAGAGATCAGCAGAGGCCACCAGCAGCAAGAGGAGAGGCTGAGCTGAGATACATGCTCAGATTTCTCCAGATATGTCAATTCCATTTGTCAAATGATAAACAATAGTATTGTATTCACACAGCAGTTATCCTACAATGGGTGTGTTTGTCTTGAGTCCCAAATTCAAATGATTATTTTGATGATGGTGGGTAGTCTTCATTGTCACCTGGACTGGATTTCAAGTGGGCGAGGAGTCACACCTGAGGGTGTTTCCAGAGAGGTTTAACTGAGAAAAAGCGACCCTAAGTGTGGGTGGCACCACTGCTCAGGCTGGGGGCCAGGCTGAATGTGAAGAACAAAAGAGGAAGCAAGATGACTCTATGCCTTCCTTCATCTCTCTCTGCAACCTGATTATAGATGCAGTGTGACCAGCTGCTCATGTCCCTGCTGTCATGGCTAGGGCTGTGCAGCCTCTGCCACCATGATGGCCTTCAGTCCCAAACTGTGAACCCAGGCTAGCCCTTCCTCCCCTACGTGGCTTTGGTACAGCTAGACTGGATGGAGGTTTCATGGAGAGATGTCCCTTTGATTTGGCCTTGATAGGGGAGTTGGCTTTGCAAAGGCCAACTAAGCCCAGGCTGTGGGGAAGCAGGGATGACGTCATGCAGCTCCCTTGGAGAAGAGGACACAGAGATAAAAGAAGAATGGTGGTCCAGGGCTGGGGAAGTCTTCAGTGAGTAAAATGCACGTCACACAAATATGAAGACCCAAGTTCAGATGCTCAGTACCGAGGAGAAGCTGGATGTGGCAGTGCACATCTGTACCCTGCCACTGAGGAGGTGGAGACAGGCCTCCTGAGGCCTCACTGACCAGCTAGCCTACCTAAACTGGTGAGCTCCAGGCTCAGCGAGAGACCTTGCTCCAAAAAATAGGGCAGAGAGCAACAGAAGACACCCACTGCCCACCTCTGACCTCCACATGTCCACCCACACCCATGTATAGACCACAGCACATACACACACAGACACACACACAACACATACACATACACACGTACACATGTACACTCGTGGTTTCTAGGTCTAAATTGTACAAGAGGAACAACTATGAACTGATCTGAATTGGGTATAAGAGTGTACTTTGCCCGTCATTATGGATAGACTGCTACCCACCACACTTGCACAGACACTTCTCTCTGTGAATCGATGACACCCCCAGGTACTTTCATGCCCTTGTGTCTCTATGTTTCCAAAACACACCACACTTAGCAGAAAATTTATCCCCATTCTCTTTCCTAATGTCTATCATGCTGGTGCTACTATGGATAAATACAGTTTTTCTTTATTTCCAGCCCCGATCGATTCTTCTGTCAGAGAGCTGTAGATTGGATGCAACGTTCTGCTTCTTGGCTTGAAAGATAAAGCTGACAGCATGGGTCTGTGATTTCTCTGCTAATGAGTGACCTGTGTTAGAGTGGCAAGGAGATCTGGGGGGTGGGGTGGGACTTAGGGGCACAGTCAGTGACTGCACAGCATTCCTCAGCTGCCAGTTCTGGAGTCGTGGCTAGGGAAAGGAATGTTTTTCAGGAGCGGGGACAGGAGATGGGTGCTGCTGCAGACACGGCTGTGTCTGGGTGACTTTGCTATATGGGGATGACCTGTAGTTTTGTAGGCGTTTGTAGCGGTTAGGCAGTGTGTGGAAATAGACATTTAGTGGGCAGCCCAGGAAGGATGAAGTATGTGGTGGCTGAGTGCCATGGGGGTACCCGGGGCAGCTTGCCCCCTTAGGGTGTGCTATACAGCTGTTTCCTCTGGGTTGGGTATGATAGCTGCCATCAGTACTCCCTCATTGAGAAAGGGGGAGGCTTGAGGGACTCACAAGGCCTGAAGGTAGACAGCAGAAGCCAGGTGTGGCATGCGCTTGTAATCCGGCACTGGACAGTCTGTGGCAGGAGGATCACAAGTTCAAGCAATCCTTGGCTACACAGCGAGTTCTAGGCCAGCCTGGGCTATATGAGATCTTGTCTCAAGAAATAAAATAGCAGTTGGGTGGTGGCGGCACACCCTTTTAATCCCAGTACTTGGGAGGCAGAGACAGAGGCAGAAGCAGAGGGCAGAGGGCAGGGGCAGAGGCAGGGGCAGAGGCAGGGGCAGGGGCAGGGGCAGGGGCAGGGGCAGAGGTAGAGGAAGAATAAAACAGCTAATCAAAACAAAACAAGACAGGTCGACAGTGGGCCATGGGTGAGGTAACTCTTCTGCAGTAGCTATCTGTAAGTTGCACGAAGGATTTCTCTGTGATGTAGCTGCTTTTGAGTCACCCATGTCTATAAGTAGCCCCAGTGCAGGCACTGGTTCACTCAGCTGGACAGCGGTGGAAGCCCTTCTCAGGTCCATGGATGCCTTCCTTCTCTGCCTGGAGTGCATAGACAATTGTAAAGGAGAGGAGCATCTGTGGGCACAGTCCTAGATACCCAGTGACAAACACTCAGAAGAAAATGAGATGTGCTAACCATTGGGGAGGCTGTGAAGAAGTGAACCCCCATTCTCTGTGGATCACCATGACAACCGAGGCAGCTCTTTGAAAAAAATGAAGGGTCAGGAGTGTGACTAGTCCCAGGGAAAGAGCTCGTGCTCTCCTGGCACATGCTAGCCATGCCCTCTCTAGCCCTCACATGACAGCCAGTTGATGCTGAGAACATTGCTGCCTAAAACTGAGAAAACGCAGAAACCACCAAAACTCATACCCTCATGTGCACAAGCGGGAAAAGTGAGATGCACTTGTAAAATAGAACTTTATGTAGTAGGTGAAGGAACAGACCAACCCTACATGAACCAAAGAGAACCCTGTGTGGAACGAGAGGAGGCTGTAGAATGAGATGGGTGTTCTCTCTCTCTCTCTCTCTCTCTCTCTCTCTCTCTCTCTCTCTCTCTCTCTCTCTCTCTCTCTCTGTGCATGTGAATGTTGAGGCTATGTTATGTTTATTGCCTGTGTGTGTTTATTACACCATTTGTGGTGTGTGTGTTGGGGGGGTAGGCTGCTGATTGCGTGTGTATTGTACGTATTATGTCATTTGTGTGTGTGAAGCTGTGCCGTACTGTTGTGTGTCTGTATGCTGTGATGTATGTGGGGTCTCATTCTCCCCAAACCCTCACAGAACTCACAGAAGTGGCAGTTACTTCAGACATACAAAGCACAGCCCCACCCTGTCATTTAAGCTGGTACATTTTCGAGGTCCTTCTCTCTCCTCCCTTCCCTGAAGCTCCTCTCTAGTGCCCTGGCCCCAGCCACTTAGGACTTTGAGGATACAAGCTGACAGTTCACAACTCAATACACAGATGTTGTGAAGAAAAAAAAAAAAAAAGCTAGAGTGGAAATTCATCGGACAAGTAGCTTCTCCAGGGAGCACGTAAGAAGAGTCCGCTGGTGGTGACTGGCTGGGACTTGGAAGGACAGGGCTGAGAGTAGGTAATCCCAGGGTGTCAAAAGGTCATTGGCATTCTCTACATTTATCCATAGCTCATCAGTGAAACCCCTCAGGTAGGCCTGAAGTCAACTCCACTCGGTCAATGTTAAATTATTTTCTATTCTTTCCCAGTGAGAAGGGGGCCTTTAAATCCGTTTTGATTAAGCCAGCAGCTACAATGTTAAGAAGCGATGTCCTATCTTTTAGCACTTGGAAGTTTTAAGCAGCGGGGCCATGAGCACAAAACATCGGCCATGCCCGTGCTCTTTCATTTTCTGGCTGTGCTGGGGACTGGATCTGTGGCTTTGTGTAGCTCGGCATTTTTTCCACTGAGCCATAACCCCAGCCTCAGGCCATGCTTGGGTGCATAAACTCAGTGAGTCCTCTGGTTCTCAGGCCCCCACCCCTATGCCCCAGCCTGAGAACAGAATTTAAAGAGGGGAAATGAAGGGGATCCTGGGCCAGCTGCGCCGTGGTGAGCAACACACAGGCCTCACCCCTCTTGCCCAGGTTGAGGAGCACCTGTGCTATGAGGCCAGCATCTGCTCTCAGGGCCTTCCAGTGAGTGCAGAGAGACAGGGTGGTCTACGGTTGGTTAAATCAGAACGTCCATGGTCATGCCCACTTACCTGAGCCCAGAACAGGTGCTGAGGCTGACCACTGAAGCGGCATCCCCTTGCACATGTCCGTGGTAGTAACAGTGATCCTGAAAGAGAGAGGGGGCTATCAGTCCACACATCTTCCTCCCACTTAGAACAACCCAAATTCCTCCAGTCCCCTCTCCTTGCTTCAGCTATAGGACATGTTATACCATATGACACAGGTCGTCTTAATGTTTACTGCTAAGCCCAATGTACCTTCCCAGGGTCTCTGGTTAGAGTATCAGAGCTGCTTAGAGATTATCAGTAGGGTTTTGACGTGCCTGACTGGCTTCCACTCTCACCTGTCACCCCCTGGGAAAGCGCTAATGCCCACAGTTGTACAAAACGCAGCAGCAGAACAAATCACACTGACATCCTTGGTTTACCCTCATGTAAATTGTCTCTGGTAATGGGATGAGGAAATGGATGGGGTATTTAAGCACACTGTGAAATGCAATAAAACCAGGCCTGAATCGATGGCTTAGGAAAACAGCCGGGCAGATGGGGGCTAGTGAAGAATGAAAGAAGCCATCTCCAGAATCACCCACGTTTAGCTCAGCAGGAAGGTCACTGAGGGAGGTCTCGGAAGAAGAAAAAAAAAATCCCTGTAGGATACTTATAACATTCCAAAAAGCAACCACAGCGCAGATGCCTCCTGGGAAGACAGAGCTCTGTCCAGATTTGAGGTAATTATGCTGGTGAAAAAAAGGCTGGGCCACAGCTCCAGTTAAGCAGCTGATTGGCAAGGAATGCCTGCTCACACTCAGCACTCCTCACCCAGGCATTCATAATGCTAGCAGCGTGCTGGCCCTTTGCTGGAAAGGGACCATCTCTTCCAAGTCACAGTCAGGTTTCAGCCTGCCCCCACCATACCCATGTCAGCTCATAGGTACCTTACTCTTGGTGGTGACAGTCATTCACAAAAACTATCTCTACTTTGCTAAGAAAAAAGGCAGTGGCTAAGGGCATTTGCTGTTCTTGTTGAGGACCCAGGTTTGGTTCCTAGAACTGGCTTGGTGCCTCATAATCATCTGCAATTCAGTCCCAGGGGATCTAATCTGATACCCCTTTCCAGCCTCCATGGGCTCCTAGATGCATATGGTACACGTAAACTCGCGCTTGTGCGTGCGCGCGTGCACGCACACACACACACACACACACACACACACACACACACACACACACTAAAAAACAAACAAACAAAAAAGACCAGATGAGTTTGACTGACAAAGAGAAAGCCATGACATCATGAGGAATTGGCTAAGATCATCTCAACAATGTAAGAAAGTAAAATTCTTGGTCATCTGAAAGGCAAAGGATGGAGGGAGCTGGGGGGGGGGGGCTGCAGGGAGACACGTGGTTTCATTTGAATCTTTCTTACTGATTTTAGAGTCATACACACACACACACATATATTCAGGATATTAATAGTTTAATCCCATAATTGTGTAAGGAAAGTCTTCTAACTGATCATTATTATCCAGAGTTTCTGGTTTTATAAATTCAAGTCTCTTCCATGCATCTTGCCCCCACAATTTTCGGTATTATTAAAGGCAGTTTTCTTTGAAGTTGACGGTACATACTTCTTATTTTCTTCTGTTTACATGGTCTTGAGATTGGCTCTTTACCCAAGATTTATTTCCATTCTAGAAGTACAGGGCGTGTACAACTTCCCCTATACCAAGGGCAGATGTTATCCACCACAGCTCATCAGTTTTCTCACCGACACTCTGCCGTGTGCTGTGTCCGTGACCTGTCTTGTTTCTGTGGCCTGACAGAAACAACTTATGGAGAAAGGATTTCTTTCAGCTCCCAGTCCATCACGGCAAACAAGGCATGGTGGAGTTCTTGGCAGAGGGAGGCTGCTTGCTCACGTGTGACCTCAAGGAAGCAGAGAGTGGCCCAACCCCAGTGACCCACCTCCGCCAGCAAGGCCCCATGTCTAAAGGTTCTACAACCTCCCCAAACAGTGCCACCAGTTGGGGACTGAGTGCTCAAGCCCGTGAGACATCCAAACCAGAGCATATGGGAAAACTCAGGGTATGGCCATGGCTCTTCTCTGTTTTATAGTCCACCAATGAATGCTCAACTGTCCACTCCTAAGCCAAGACCACTCTTTTAATTACAGTTGCTTTACATGACAATTGGATATCCTGCAGAGCTAATTCTCTTTTAAAGTCAAGACTTAATTCCCATACCACACATCTCACTATTTTAAAGCACACCATGTCAGCACTTTATGGTGTTCTGTTTAGAGTACAGGGAGTTCCTGAAGTCCTCCGTCACTGAAATCCACAAAGATGCACAATGATCACCACTATCTAATTCCAGAGCATTTTAATGACCCCACAGAGACACTTGGAGCTCAGCAGTCCCTCCCCACCACCCCTGGCAACCACTAGTCTCCTTTCTGCCTCTGTGGATTTGCTTGCTCTGTCCATTTCATGCAAATAGGAGACCAAGATCCATGGCCTTGTGCCTGGCTTCTTTCATCCGGCATCATGCTTTCCAGGTTCTATCATGAACTCGGCTTTTTCCTGCCTAAGAGCATTTCACTGCACACACTACAGTATGGACAGCTGGTGTCCTGAGGCCAGGACTGGTGAAGGAATTACCTGCAGATGGAAAACTGCAGAGGCAGTGGGTAATGGAGAGAGCACACAGTCAGGAAGGAGGGAAGGACATTCAGACACAGGCGTGTGGAGTGCCTGGTGATCTGTCTCTTCTCCATGAGGTTGTCCTCTTCAATAAGCAGTGGCTTAGTCCAAGAAACCTGGGGTGGGGGTGGGGTGGGACTGAATGGGACTGGAGCTGCCCAGCCAGCCACAACGGATATCTAATAGAACATCAAGGAGGAGAGACATGGCTGCCAGTGTGCCTCCCTGTGTAGATTTTGAATGGCTCTGCCTGCCTCTCTCTCTCCCTCTCCCCTCCCCTCCCCTCCCCCTCTCTTCTCCCCTCGCCCCTCTCTTTGTAACTCTCAGGGGAGTCATGTAAAAATTTGCTCACCACAGGGGATGCATGTAACTGGACTGAATTATCTCGGGACATCAGGGGATCTTGGTCCCCTCTCAGGCCAGGATATACAGGGTGGGGTGGGGGATTCTATGACCTGCAGGCATGTCACAGCGGAAGGCGACTCTCCATAGGAAGGGACAGTCGCTGCTCTTGGAGTCTAGGATGCCCGGGTGACCAGGATCACTGACCTTTGAGATCCATCTCAGAGTTTCCCTTTTTTGGGGAGAGGGTAAGAAAAGCCAAGTGGTGACACTAGTCACCGACTGCGGAAATTTGAAACTCATTTGAGCTTCTGTTGTTAATGGATTATTTATCAAGTGTTCGTTCTAATTAAATATACAGGAATACAAGCCCATTAAAGCATGAGCCGAGAACAAATTAGTATCAAATTAATTTCCAGTCCAATAACTTGAAATATTGCTTTTATGGAGCAGGGGAAGTGGGGTTCAGTGTTCATAAACCATTCCTTGAAGTCAACAACCTGACTCATCCTAGTTGTCACGAGAGTTCACACTTACTTCTCAATGTACTTGAGTTAGACAGCTCCCAGAATCCCTTGCTCACTCCTAACAGGCTTTGATCTCTTCAACTGCAAACCACGGTTACCAGATTCTCCCAGACAATTCCAATTTCCTGAAATTTAGTTTTTTTTCAACATGACTCACCACATGCAAATGAACATGATTTCATTTTGATGATGCTGTGAGTCACCGTCTGGATAATTTCATGACTCAGAAAGACACAGTTTGTCCCTCCATGTAGCACATTATTGGTTGGGAAAGTGGATTCTGGAAGTGGCAGAGATCACTGGGGAGTTGACTCCTAAGGCAGGGTCAGAGGCAAAGGGGTCCTTACAGGTTGTACCATGATCAGAGACCAGCAAAACCCACTCTGGTCCATAGGCCAGTTTGTGCCGGTGTCTGAGGTCAGGTGGTTCCTATGTAATGATCTCATGTGCAGGAACCAATCAGATCTTCTGGGCTTATGAGATTGGCCCAGAGACTCTGGATGTGGCACACAGCCGGGAACACGAATCTCTTTCCCATCCAGGGAGCCCTGGGTCTGTATTACCACAGTGGCCCTTGTTGGGTATCTGTGGCTACTGGTCTCTGTACAGCCTTTCTCAGACCTCAGCCTTCTCTTCTCTCTGATTGCCCCCGAAGCATCAAACTACATGGCCTCCCCATCTAAAGATGTTTCTGAACGAGTCCATGCCCTCCTAGGACCATCAACTTTACTTCGTTCTGCTGATCCAATGCATTCTACTTCTCCCAACAAAACCTCATGTGGAAGAGAGTCCTGAACATCCACAACCACAAAATTACATCTCTCCCTTTACAAAAGCTCTAACTGTGCATTTTATATACTTATTATTTAACCGAATGCATTTCCCCACTCCAGTAAAATACCGTTTTCCTTCTGTTTAATACTATCAATCAAACCTAATGGTGGGTAACAGGAAGCTGGAGTAACAACTCTTGAACCTGAAAATTGGTAGCCCTCAACTCCATGCCCTGCGGGAAGTCAAATCAAACCCCTGCTACCCTCTCTCCATGGACTAGAAAGAAGGGGATTTTATATGCTGAAGCGGTAGCAAAAGGGGCCCTGACCTTGCAATTTAAAATGACTTCTAGCAGACAGAGTCTGTGAAGGCATGCTGAGAGAATGGTGTTTTCAATGTGCTCCCAAGGGTCTGGGCCACCCCTGCCATAGGCAACATGGTGAACCCCTTTGATTCAATGCTCAAAGGCAAGATGTTTTTAGCTGGAAGGAAGCTTGGGGCCATTTAAGGCCAATCTTACTTTTCTAGCTAACTACTTGCCCAAAGGATGTGGAAACTGAGGTCATGATTGTGAAATTGTCATTAATGGTCACAGAGGTGGCTGATGGCAGGGCAGGACCTCAAACACAGGCCTCTCCACTCCAGGCAGGCTTCCCACTATGCCTCACTGCTAGAGACATATGCCCGCTCCCAAGCCCTGACTTTTGAGAATAAATCTCCCCCTACAATGGAAGCTTACGCTTCACACTTTGCTGTAGGGCCTCAGCATGACATCACTCATGGAATCATAGAAGAAAGGAGTCATTTCCAAAGGTAGAGAAAAATCTGCAGATGAGAGAGAGAGAGAGAGAGAGAGAGAGAGAGAGAGAGAGAGAGAGAGAGAGAATGAATATGTGTATGGGTGTGGTGTGTGTGCATGCATTCACGCCAGTCCACATTTCATCAGGTCAGGCTTTTAGTCTCTCATACAGAACATCAAAGTCCGACAGGAGCACATGCCTCCAGCAAAGGGAACAGTGGCTTTGCAGCCTGTGTGTTGGCAGAGCTGTCTGCCCCATGCTGAGCCCTGAGTGTGTGGGCACAGGATGGGACTGTTGAGAAGACAGTGGGCACACCCATCCTCCCAGGGCTATTGCTGCTCCCCAGCTCTCACAAGTACCGTTAGTGACCACTGCGCAGACCTAACCTCAGGGGTCCCTGCAGTTACCCGGCTGCGCTGGAATCTATGCAAGAGGACTAGGACACACGTGCTCTTTGCAACCTCCCACTAAGTCAAGCCCAGAAACCGTGGGTCTGCTTGTGATGCCACAGAGATCAACCTGGGCTGCGAGTCTTGGGTTCAGACTCGCAAGTCTCAGTGTTTAATTCGTAAAATGGGACGGCTCTTAATTGCTTAGGGTTTTAGAGGTCCAAGAAATGTAGCATGGGGAAGTATTCTATAAGATGTAAGTCATTTTCATGAAGACCAAAATAAGTATGTACTTAAGTCAACTATGCTGTACGCTTTTCCCCATCAATGGTTTTCCCATGCTCAGTGTGCTTTTATGGGATAAATAAACAGAGGCAGGTGAGAGAAACTGACCTGCTAAAGAGAAGGGAGCACCCTTGACTTATACACTCTCATTCCTTTCTAAGGTCCAGCTCCATATCTTCTTGGAAGTGGTGAGGGGTTTTGTGTAGATACTGGGAGGGAATGGGGTATGGGAGCAGGCAGGGTTAGAAGACCTTCAGGGATAACAGCTTTTGATGGACACTCACAAGCCTCAAGAGTTATGGAAGCACTCATGTACCTACTCCAGCTGCAGCCCACTCTCTCATCTATCCACAAGATCTGTCTTAGTTAGGGCTTCTATTGCTGTGAAGAGACACCATGACCATGGCACCTCTTCTAAAGGAGAACATTTAAATGGGGTGGCTTATAGTTCAGAGGTTTAGTCTATTATCATGGTGGGAAGCATGGCAGAGTGCGGGCAGACATGGTGCTGGATCTGAGAGTCCTACATCTTGATCAACAGCAACAGGAAGTGGTCTGACTCACTGGGCATGGCTTGAGCATCTATGGGACCTCAAAGTCTGTCTCCACAGTGGCACACTTCCTCCAACAAGGCCACACCCCCTCTAACAAGGCCACAACTCCCATTAGTGCCACTCCCTTTGGGGACCATTTTCTTTCAAACCACCACAAGATCTAAGAAGAATTTCAGAAGGGGCCCAGGACACAGCATGGCAAAGGACTGTCATAAGTGACTCTCACCATAGTGGCTGGCAGATTTTCCAAAAGGCCTGACTATGTGTAGGCTTCATGTCTGTGCTTCACCTGCACACTGCATGTTTGGTGAAGTACTCCAGCCAAGCTGGGATTTGAACCCAGTCAGAATGACGCCACAGCTGCTCTCCTAAGGCCTACAGCTACTGTGTCTGAAGGCCCATCTCCAAGAGTTGCCACTAATGCTGACATCTTCAGAGTAGAAAGGCCACCACAGCCTGTACATGGCCTTGGCAGCTCCATTGGTAAGCATACAATGCCCTTGTCCTAGGCATATTTTGTCACTTGTGGTCAGCCTGTGTATTTCCTCAGGAAATGGCTGTGTCCTCTTCCATTCTGCAACATCAGCAGCATGCTGAGATCTCCTGGAGCTAGGCTAGGATGGGCCTCACAGCCACATAATCAGGGCTCCTCTAGAGATGCTTCTGCTGCCTCACTCTGCATTCTTCATTTCTGGGGTTGCACTTTGTTGACAAAACTGGGGGATAGGTTAGTGCTAAAGACTTCCACTGGGAAGAGAACAGATAGCTGCCAGAGGTAAGGGCATCTGTCGGAAGACAGCCATGTATGGAGTGCAGGGTGTGGAAGATGATGTACACCTGACTGTCTCTATAATGGGATGAATTGTTTGTTCATTCTGGTGCATGTAGGACCTGTGCACATTCTCTGACTTTCTTCTCTCCTGCAGCAGCATCCTTGCTTCTCAGATGCCCTCTAGCTACAGTGGATTGTGGATGATTCCCCATGTCCCATTGGCCCAACATACTAATCCAAACCAAATGTTGAAGACTCCACTCATGTTTCACAGGAAGCAGTTGCCATGGAAATGGATAGGATGCCTCCCAAACACTGCTTTTGATCGAGATATTGCATTCCATCACTTCCTTGATGGTCCATCCTAAGCTAACATTGGCTGGCCCTACCCGATGTTTCTCAGCAAAGACTTCTACAGTTTTTCCCCCACTGAGAACACAGTTGACACATGGATCTTTTTTGAGTAGACCTCATATGACTGTTTGGATGTCCTGCCTTCTCTCCATCTCTATATGCTTGGCCTTTACAGCAGAAACTGTCTACCTGACTTGCGGCTCATCCACAAGGACCACTTGCCTTGTCCAGCCATAGCCCCCAACATGTCCTCAGAGCCCTCAACATGCCCATGACACCCTCAAAGGGACATTTCAACGGCTTCCAACATTCTTCTATCATAACTTTGGTCTCCAAGTCACCCTGACCTTCGTCACCTTGTGCACATGTCCCATCCCTGGGTAAACTCTGTGGCAGTGCCCTGGGTATACACCTCCTCCAGCTTCAAACTTTGATCCACATGCTCTTTCCTCCATGCAGCTTTCCCCCAGCCCTCAGACCAGATCAGGCCCTCTTGGCTTTTCCTTCAGTGCACTCTGCACAGATATGGTTGGACCCATGCCTGTCTCCTCCTTTCTTTCCCGTGGGTCTCCTCACCTGTATTTAATCCCTGCTGTATTCTCAGTGGTGGGCACAGTGTGGAGCTCCAGTAGTTAGCCAGTCAACATGTGTGCAACAGACAGATGCATTTCTACCAAACACTGCAGGCACTGGGAGCCCTTGCCGGCTACTCGAGTCTCCCCAGGGCTTCCGAGGGAATGTGAATAGCCCACATGGCATGCCTATGGTCACCCACAGGCCTTATTAGAAGTGACAGTATAAAAGATAATTCTTCCTTAGATGTAGCCAGCAAAGAACAAAGTCAAATACTTCATCGTGGAGAGGAGACATAGGAGATTGATTCCAGAGTTAAACTCAGCCACTGCTCCGAGTCAAGCAGCTTACCCTAATTGTTGTTATATTAAAAACAACATAAGCACCCCAGCCAAGTGGTTCTCACTCCGCATACAAGTTTCAATTTAGGCTGACCCACTGGGGGCTGATTATAAGGGGCAAGGAGACGAGTCAGCGAATTTCCCTTTGTTTTCCCATCTGAGTCAACAAGAGTCAAACTCCTCAGGCTGCATCTGACTCCTCACCAATGACCATATAAGGCCCAGCGGCCAGGCTGGGGCTCTGTGCAGGGAATCAGCTCTTTGGCTTTGTGTCTTTGCCATAGCATGGCCATAGCATGCTTTGGCTGGCATGATCAGAGCACTACCACTTGAATGGAACCCTGCCCACACATGCTTGAACACTGGGTGCCCCAGCTGGTGATGCTTCCCCCGCCACCCCCGCCACCCCCCACAGAAGGCTGTGGAACCTTTAGGGGGTGGAGCCCAGTTGGAGGAAGTGAGTCACTAGGGGGTGGGTCTTAGAGGCTATGGTGGGGCGGGGTGGGGCGGGGCTGGGCTGGGGCTGGGCTGGGGGTGGGGCAGGGACACTTCTGCAGGATCTCTCCCTCTCCTCCCTGTTCTGCAAAGATGTATAGAGGTGAAGGGTTTTAGTCACAGGCTCCCATCACGTTCCCGGTGCTGTTGGCTTTGGGCCATGGTGGACTGTATCTGCAAACCATGAGCCAAGCCAATGTTCCTTGTCTCTTGTCAGGCATTTGGTCATGGTATGGAGAGATGTAACAAGTGCCTACCGGAATCCAGGAAGGCGACCCATGGGCGAGAAGGGAGATAGCCTTCTTTTCTAGTGAGGAAAATGAAAGCGCTGTTGTTTCTAGAGGCCTGAGAGAAAGGGGTCACCCGCTTTCAGTCGCTTCACCTACTAAAGGGAGATTCATCCAGTCAGCTGAAGATTAAACTGACTGCGGCATCAGCTTTTGAGAGAGGCGGTCTATTATGGAGGGGCACTGGTCTGGGCAGAGGTGAAGCATCTAAGAATTTCTACACACTCATCCCTTTCCAACCTTTGGACTCATCCTGGGGAAGGACCTTTCCACCCCATCACCTGGGAAAGTCAGAAGGAAAGGAGCAAACACATCAACAAAAACGCAGAGAAGCACTGAGCCCCATGGAGGTAATGACTATTGAAGTTCTGGAACCTTCCATCCCAGCTATTTTCTACGAGGTCTGGATTTAGAGCCTTTAGCTTTGTGATCCAAGTCCAAACAGGAACTGGCAGCTGTTGGACCCTCTAGAACATGGTCCCAAATTTGTACGTTTTTCTTACTCTTTCCTATTCCTCCTTCCTAGTGTGTATGTCTCTGTGTGTGGGGGATTAATATGGGAGATGGAAACAGAGCATAAAGCTATAACTGGATACACATCCTACATATTCTAGAACAGTACATTAGAAGAGCATCCTTTGTTATTGTGAGGTTGGCGGCACAGCCTTTCTAGGCTCCTTCTTCGCTGTTTCTCTTTTGGGATCACAGTTTATATTGAGGAAATAGCTCCGGGGGTATGTCTGAAACAGATTTTAAATAAGATGGACATACGGACTGACATATAGATGGTAGACTTAGCCAGCTCACCCCAAACTCAAGCACCAGGCTTCTAGATGAGGCTAGCCCTCAGGTCCTGCCTCTGATCTTTTTCCTGTTGTACAAATATGTTCAACTGTCTACTGACTCCTGTGCCTCCTGCCCCATTCAGAGCCAACGTAGACAAATTTAAGGCTTGTTGCTCTCTCTGCCTCTTCTTTCTCCCCAGTAACTGCTCTTAGTGGGGGTAGGGAGGACCCCATTGTCTGTCTGTGACCAAGTGGAAAGGAAAGCTCCATTGGCCAAAATACCCCTGACCAGATATCCTCTGGCTCCTCCATTATCTGTCCTTTTTGCCATTACATGCCAGTTTCTACCCAGAAAACCTCCATCAACAGCAACCCCTACCCTGAACAGGTCTTGTTTTCTATCTACCAGTATTTTTCACTTGGTCTCCGAGTCCCTTTGGAAGGCATAGACCTGGACCATAATGAGCATCTTCTGTGACTCCCAAACTTTCAATGCCCAAATCCACAACTCTTTATTATTAAAGGGTTCACACATCCCTGCTGATCTTTACCCATTTGTGAAGACATAACAAATATCCCTCCTTTATTGAACCAGGCTTCCAAAGTTAATGTTAAATAGTAATCTATAATACCCTTTATTGTAATAAATATATTCAAAGCCTCATTTGTATGTGTTTTTTATTTTTAAATGCCCCAACTTTTTAGTCTAATTTGTGGAGGTAAAGCTGGTAAATAAAACTTGCTAGAATGCTTTAATCTAATTCTGCTAGTTAAACTATAGTAGTGCTTATGTGTTGATGAATGTATTTTATTCAGTAGTATTCAACTGCAAGCAAATGAATGGGAAGATTAATGACTTGTGAATGGAGACACTGTGTTGATTAGATGAGTCATTTCTTGAAAATTGCTACACACAAGAGGCCGTGGAAGGTTCTATTGGAGCAGCGAGGACTATCAGAAACATTCCCATCTATTCAAGCTATTACAACCTTATTAATAGAAAGAGTGGAGATTACAGGAGGAGAGAAATATAGTACTCTTAATCTGTAGCTACTAATGTAATAAACTATACTGTTAGAGTTATAAATATTGAGCTATTCTTGGCATTCTTCAAAAGGAGCTTGAAAACTGTGTGCTAGGTAGGATTTAGAGATAACTTAATTAGAATATTTACAACAGTGTTCCTAATCAACACTAGCCTATGAGACCCACTTCACAAGTGCCTTTTTTTATATTTGGTAACACTTCTTCTTGTCCACATTGTCTAATATTCTCAGGACCATTTATCCCTTATAGGAACGGCAGAATTTACTTGTCAAAATCATTTGTGCCTGATGCCACTTTTGCGGCTAGACTTTAAAAACACTATAATTTTGTTTTGGTTGTTTTGAGACAGGGTCTCATGTACCCCAGGCTGGATTCTATGTGGCCTAGGCTGGTCTAGAACCCTCCCCTCCTGCTACCACCTCTTAAATGCTGGGATTACTGACATGTGCCACTATGGCCAGCCATCATAGTACCATTCTTGATTTGATTTCTGCATATATTTAAAATTTTCGTTTCCTTTAACTAATGCTAATAATTTGCATTTTTCATTCTTTTAAATTTTTTGTGAGTGGGTGTTTTGCTTGTAGGTGTGTCTGTGCACACAATGCCAGCAATGCCTGCAGAGACCAGAAGGGGGCATCAGAAACCCCTGGAACTGGAATTACAGATGGTTGTTAGGCATTGTATGGGTAACAGGAATAGAACCTGGTTCCTCTGCAAGAGCAACAACCAGTCTTAGCCACTGAGCCACCTCTCCAGCTCCCAAGAATCTGCATCTTAAAGATCATGGTCAGTATTATTCACAGCTTTAATGTGATTGAAATAGTCTCTGTATAAAAGGTATATCTTCAATGTTTTCTCTCATTCATTTTGTTAATGTTTTATTATTTGTTTTCCAAATAGACAGATTTTGGTTAAACTGGTCCCCGTTCTCAATGTTTTTTGTGTGTTTTCATTAGTTTCTGCTCAGTTTCCAAATCCCCCGGGCTGTGTGTGATCAAGGAGATGTTCAGTGTCTTGCTTGATGAATTGAGTCCTGTCAACTTCATTTTGGAGAAACTGTAAAGTTTAGGGTTATGTTGGTTTGTGGGGGTTATTTTTAAATGATCAAACTAAGAAGTAAAAAGAAGTGTTTTGGATATTTTGGATAGATATTTTTAGATTTTTAAGAAACCCTGTGATTAGGAGTTGGGCTTAAGCATTAACTGTAGGGCAAATCTGTAGGTTTAAAAGTTATAGTCTTTTCAAAAATTTTCTTATATATTTTGAGAGTACCCTGCTAATATAAGCAGTTGCACACTTTCTCAATAGCCTTTTGCTTTTTAATATTTGTGTGTTTGTGCACATGTGTTATGTGTATGATGTATGTGTGCACATGTGTGGTGTGTGTATGGTGTGTGTGCATGTGTGTGGGTGTGTGTGTGTGTGTGTGTGTGTGTGTGTGTGCGTGTGTGTGTGTGTGTGTGTGTGCATGCATGTACCACATGTATGTAGAGGCCAGAGGTCAGACCAAGGGAATCAGTTCTCAACTCCTACCACGTGGCATCTATGGATCAAGATGAAGTCATTAGTCTTGGCCACAAAGGCCTTTACTCAACTGAGCGATCCCACAGGCTCTCACCACCCATTCAACATGTTCCTTTTATCATTATATAATGACAACTCGGTCACTGATATCCCTCCCTCCCTCCCTCCCTCCCTCCCTCCCTCCCTCCCTCCCTCCCTCCTTCTCTTTCCACTTCACTAGCTTGTCTGATGTCAGTACAATTGCAACAGCTTTATTGATTGATTAATTGATTAAGCTTTATCTACCCATTCTTACTCTCTTTCCATTTTATATATGGGGGTACAGATTTTGACAAGTTTATTCAACCTATTTACACACAGTATAGTGAGATCCATGTTTTAGTTTGATCTTTTTCCTTTTCTGTTTTATCTTTACCCTCTTTCTTTTTCAATCCTTTCCCTTAATTCTGCCCTATACTGGGTTGAAATAAGATTTCCATGCATAGTCTTTTATTTGGAAGCATACATTCTGTTTTTCTGTTCTTTAGATGTTTATTCTGAAAACGGTCAGGTGCCTCATATTTTACTTATCCAAAGCATGCCGCCTATTATTTTTAGTGCAAGACAAACTCTTAAACTGTTTCAAGTCTATTTCTCTGTCTTGTCTGAGAACACCCAAACATAGTCACTCCTGTTACAACTGTTATTTTAAGTAGATTGACTTGGTGCAACTGTTTTGCTTGCTGTTGCCTCTGACATCCTACCCTTGCATTCAATGTCCTTCTCGCTGAGCTCTTCTGTGCAGGTCAGTCTTGGGTAACCTTCGGTAGACTGCAGGAGTAATAAGTTCTCCCGTCATTGTATCAGCATGGGTGTTGCGTTCTTAGCTCTGTAGTCATTTCAGCACAGAGTCGAGGGGGACGGTTACTGCCCCTCTCTCCCCAGTTTTCACTCCACTGTTACTGATGAGAAATCTACTGACGGTTCAGGTGTCCTTATTTATAAACTCCTTTGTCTCAGGCCTTTTTAAGACATCCTCTTTGACATTCTGCAGGTTCTCTGTAAGTCACCCTGGGATATTTCTGTCTCTTCTCCAGGGACTGGTGGGTTTTTGTCAAGATTTCTATCTTTCTTCCACCTGGGAACCCACCGTTACACTCAGATCACTGCTTCTTCCCGGAAAATGGATCTCACTGCAATTTCCCTTAGATCTCTTATCTTCTTTGCTTTTTCTCCTCTGGCTTTTCTTCCATCTCTGTGTTGGGAAGGGCTAACTTTTTTCTCTCACCTTCTAAGGTCCAAGGGTCTCCACAGCAGTGCCTATGTTCACTGTCTGGCTTGTGATTTTTGCCTTAGGGAGCATTTTACCCTCTCTTCGCATGGCCATCTCATACATCTGGGCTGTAGAAACTTCCCTATGGAACACTGTAGCACGTGCTGCAGCCTGGGCTCAAGCAGACTTCCCTGGTTTGGGAGTAGCTTTGAGGTCAATGTCTTGACTGGGAATTCCAGCCTTATGATGATATTCAGAATCTGGATAGGGGCCAAGGCATCTCTAATGCATGTAACACATATGAAAGGCTGCGTGGGGTCCAATCTTTCTTTTCTTTCGTGTGTGTGTGTGTGTGTGTGTGTGTGTGTGTGTGTGTGTGTGTGTGTGAAATCTTTCAATTCATGACACATGGCAGACAATTCTTTCCTGCTTCCTTAGGGCTGGGAGAGTTCTGCTGTCTTCTGCACAAGAAGCTGTCCAGGAGAGCCAACTCTTAGGAGATCCTAATTGCAGATATCCAATTCTCTCTTCTCTGCCTCTAGCACCTGTTTTTATACTCATTTTCATCCTCATTTTCATATCCAGTTATATATATGTATATGTATAACATATATACACACATATATACATATACTATATATTTTCATTCATCCTCTCTCTCTCCCTCCCTACTATGGATTCTGAGTAGTCTTTGGGGTCACATGACCCAAACTTAGTAGCCAAAGCTCTAGCCATCCTCACTCCCACATATCACTTTGTTAATTTTAGAGAGGGTCTCACTATAGCCTGGGCTAGCCTGGAACTCACTATATAGCCCAGGCTGGCCTTAGAGTTGCTGTCATTCTCTTGTGTCCCACGTGCTTGGATTACAGGTGTGAGCCACTACACCCAGCTAATGTCCCTTGGACTGATTTTTCTGCATCACCTTTAAGCTTGATTTTTTTTTTTACAATAACTTGGAGGTGCTTATATCTTGTTTTGGATTTCTATGTGTTTTCTCAGGGTTGGGAGAGCTGTGGTAGAACTATGTTCCCAGATCATGAAGCATCCAGTCCCAAGTGCCAAGTCCCAAAGCTGGTATGAGGAGCATGCTGGAGGCCTAACACCGAGAACAAAGGGGTCCTACGAATAAGGGATACTACACTAGCTTGCTTTTAAAAAACAAACTCACACACATATAGTTCTTTATACCTGGTAACCTATTCTTCCTTCACAGGACATTATATTTGTCCTCTGCTCTTGGAATCCCATGGAATTTACACACAAGGCTGTGCCAAAGGGGCACACAATGGACATGGGTCAAAGCCACGCAGAAAAGCTCAAGTATCAGTCTCCTGAGACGGCTCAGCTGGGTAAAGATGCTTTCTGCCAAGCCTGGTGGCATGGGTTCAATCCCCAGGACCCAAATGATAGAATGGAACTGATTACCACAGATTGTCCCCTGACCACTACATGTACACATGTACACATGTACATACACACACACACACACACACACACACACACACACACACACACTAAATATTTTAAAAGTTCAAACAGTAAAAAGCTGACAAGGAGTGACAAATGTCATGTTGTGGCAGCTCAATAGAGGGACACGTTACGTACTCCTTTAAGGTGGGTTCAGCAAGTCACTTTTCCTTTACATTTCTTTACAGAGCTGCAAAGTGTAACATAGAAAAACTTGGTCTTTCAGGACGGCTTTCTAATCCACCTCCAACCCTGGTCAAGCTTTCTGATGAATAAAAACAACCTCCTTCTCCTCCTCCTCCTCCTCCTCCTCCTCCTCCTCCTCCTCCTCTTCCTCTTCTCCCCCTCCTACTCCCCCTTCTCCTCTTCTTCTTTCCTTTCCTCCTCATTCTCTTCCAATTTCTCATTTCGGCATAGACTCACTATGTAGCTCTGACTATATAGACCAAGCTGGTCTTGAACTCACAGAGATTCGTGTGCATCTGCATACCAAAGCACTGGGGTTAAAAGTCACTGTCACCTCATCTGGCTAAAAGGCTTTCTAAAAAAGCTATTTGGGTTTTTATTTGGGGGAAGGTCTCCTTTTGTAGGCCAGGCTGTCCTGGAATTCACTCTGTTTCCTATACTAGACTCTAACCTCAGTGATCTTCCTGCTTCAGCTTTCTGAGAACTGAAATTTGAGGTGTGAGCCTGGCTTCTCTGGGAATTCTTGGTGCCTAAATTAAGAATCTGGGGATGTGATTGGCTTAGGAAAAAACAAACAAACAAACAAAAAACAGCTACCAAGTGTCAACACAGATTCCATGTGCAGAGCCCTGTTGGCCCAGACATTTGGGAATTACCGTGTAATTTCGAGTGAAGGAGACATCAGTACCATCTTGCAGATAATGGGTCTCCATGAAGCCATCGGCAATGAGTCCCCTGTGGAAACAGAAGTGACATAAAAAGATGAGTGTGGCACCGCATGGATCCACTGCTATGAGCATCTCAGGGGTGAGAATGAAACAACCCAGTGAGGCTCCCAGTGGGCTTCACCTATTCAGGTTTCCAGGCAGGTGTTGGGGGGATCCAAGTAGAGGACAGTCTGCAACAAATGTTTTGAAGAGTTGCCCATGTGGTACCTGTGGGGTCCCTTCACTCCTCTGATCCCATTCCTCTCAGGTGCACAGTTTAGCATTCACAATGTACCTGGATGGACACCTCCCCCTCACCCCACCATACACCCACACATACCACACCCTCCCCACACCATTACTAACCCACCCCACTACATCCCACACTTTAATACTGTTGTATGGACAGATTTCCAAGTTGGGAAAACCCACCCCCAGATATCACATTTCTCCACAAACTAGAATCAGTAGCAAACTCACTTCGGGGAAACCAGTTTTGGATCCATAGTTGTTTTCCTTACAAGTGAGAGAACCTAGCTATCAATATAGAAATGTCTCAGGAGAGGTTAAAACAATGATGAAATGTTAAAAGTGATGCAGGTGTGAACAAAAAATGATTTGGACATACTGAAATCCCAAGTTTCCAAGATAAGCTAAATTCAGGAGAGCCCCTTGTGTCTCAACTAAAACTACAAAAGTTGTCAGATCTTCACTGAGGCCAGAGCACAGTCTAGGTAGGTTTCAAACAATTTTGCAGCCCGAGATTATGTCCCCTATCTCATCCTGCTCCATGCAATGCAGGAAAGGTTTCCTATGTACCTATTATGTGCTGTTTTTAGCTGCTGGGTCACAAAGATAATTAGACCAGTCTCTGCGTGTGAGGATGCTACAGCCTGGTAGGGTGACAGAGGGGACTGTCTCAGAGTAGGAGAGCTGTATTCCGGTGAACCAATGTGAAGTAGGTAGAGCATCAAGAAGGCCTTGCAGAAGTGGCTGGACACCACTGTGTGGTAACAGAGAGAGGAGAAGGCAGAAGTGCATCAGAGTGGGTAGGGGCAGAGGCACTCTCAGGCGGAGGATGGTCACGACAGGCTACCTGAAGATCTGGAATCAGGAAGCCAGGTTGTACAGGGCAAGAAAGGGCCCTAAACAGAGTCCGATTTCATCTGTTGGGGCAGTGGAGTCCAGAGTGGTTTCAAATTCTGAGTCCCGGAGGTGCAGTGGAGGGGATGGCCTTGTTGCTCTTCATACCACCTGTTCTCCTGGGTGGGGGTGGGGGGGGGCAAGAGACGACCACGTGACCCAAGCCCAGCCAATCACAGTTCTCCTTTGCAGGAAGTGGGGCGGTGGGACTTCTAGACTCAGGGTGTAGCTGCAGAGCTGCTTCCAGCCTGGCCTCCACTTGGAGGGGATGCTGGAAGCAGAGGAACCTGTTATCCTGAAGTGATGAAGGGAAGAGGAGGCATGTCCAGGTGCTTGGGTGCTGTAGCATCTCTTCTCTCCAATAAGTCCCTCTTTGGCTTTAGCTGCTTCCATCTGAGTTTGCAGCCAGCATCCTGGTAAGTACCTCAATTTGGGGAGGTGGGGATGCTGGGTATGCAATAGAGGAGAGGAGGACTTTTTCAAACTCAGACTGCCTTAATGTTCTTCCAGCCAAGTTCAGAATGGAGGGCAATCTCCCTGTTTTACATGGCTATCAATACTTTCAGGAAACATGCCTGCCTATTTTAAGTCAGCTAGGCCATTGCAGTGGGTCTGAGCTAATGATGTACTTACTCATGAGTGTTTCAGATGGGCGCACCAAAATCTAAACCACAGCCAGCTGACAACCACACATGGCGTCTCCTGAGCTCCTAGAGATTAGTTTACCTCCAGAGTATTAAAAAACACATTTGGGAGGACTTCTCTGGTGACAGCGGGGTCTCAATAGCCCAGCCCAAAGCTCTCATCTCTTTTCAGCTGCCCAGGCCTCCTGGGCAGGTCCATTCCCAGGGGCATTGTAGACTTGCTGGCATCTCCAGAGCAGAGCAAATGGGAGCAGGCCGGCCAGGTGGGATGGGGCACCAGGAAGCCTTCATGAGAGGCATTTGGAAGTTTTAATTGCTTTTGAAATGTCTTTCAGATCACAGAGAGAACAAAGCCACATTCACACCTGGGGCTCCAGAGAGTTCTGAAGGGTCATTGCCTGCTTCTTCCAGTCACGTGGCTCTGAGCAGGCCCTGGGGTGGGCGGCCTAGGCAACTGTGGCACTCCTGACTCTGGTTCACATTTCCTCTGGCCGACACTTGTCCCTGGATGGTTCTAGAACATCCCACCAAGGCCTGTTGCACTTGCCATGTCCTGAGTCTGGAATGTTCTTTGTCCCGTGGCTGACTTCTTCTCACCCTTCTTAGTGTAAATGCTGTCTTCCCAGGGGGCCCTCCTCTGATGTGGAATCTGAAGCAGCCCCTTCACCATTCCCCACTGCAGAGCCCTTTGGTTTCCTGTATAGCATTCCTCTTTGGTTTATTTTATGTGTTTACACTTTGCCTCTCTTTGCTCTCCAGAATGTAAGCCATAGGGGATGCTCATTCACCATTGTGTTCCCAATGGTGCAGACCGCCCACACAGCACACAGCCTTCTCCTTCCCAAGCTAGTAAAATTTTGCTGAGCACTTCCTTTTTAAAAATTGTTTTGAGATTATAATTTAATTATAACATTTTCCTTTCTTTCCCCCAAACCCTCCTATAAACTCACCTCATTCTCCTTCAAATTCATGGTCTCTGTTTTTCACTAGTTGTTATTGCATTCGTATATGTATATGTATATGCATACATATTCCTAAATATAACCTGTTCATCCATATAATGTTACTTGTATGTACCAGGGCTGCTTGTTTGGCATTGGACAACTGTTTGGTATGCTCTTCCTAGGGGAGGACCACCTCTCCTGTTCCTAGCTTTCCTTAGTCACCTACAGTTATATGTATAGGGTTGAGGCCATATTTCTCTTTTCTCTCCCCCCTCCCCCACTTTGGCCTGCTCATTGGTGTCATCCTTGTTCAGCTCATGTTGAGCAGTCATGCTGGTGAGACTTCATGGGTGTAGCTTCGGATGTTACTAGGAGACACAATCTCACGGCAAACTCCCTGCTCCTTTCTGGATCTTACAGTCTATCCTCCCCCTCTTCCGCAGTTACACGAGGAGCCTGAGGTCTGGGAGTGTCCTGTAGACATGTCCATTGGACTGGGCCCCACAACTCTGCATTTTGATGAGTTGTGCATTTCTGTAGTGCTCTCCATCTGTTGAACACTTCCTTTGAGTCAGGCATCTGCTTTGCCCGTGGCATCTCACTCAAACCTTTGGTAGTAGCTAGCTGGAGGGGTATCTGCTATTCTTTTTGTTCATTTATTTGTTTTCTGTCTCTTGAGAGAGATCCAGCCTGGCTTTGAACTCCAGATCCTGGTTCAGCTTCTGAGAGAACAGGCATGTGTCACCCAACTCAGCTCTAGACATTGTTTTTAATCTCGATTTAAAAACAAAATAAAACCAAAACCAAAAAAAAAAAAACCAAAAAAACAAAAAAACAAACCTCCCCAAACCCAGAGATACAGGGGAGTTCAGGTAACATATGAACGAGAATTGTTGACACCAAGATTAGAAAAAGCACAGGGACAAATATCCAAACTAGTAGAAACACATGAACTATGAACCAATAGCTGAGGAGCTCCCAACTGGATCAGGCACTCTGGACAAGTGAGACAGTTGATTAACCTGAACTGTTTGGGAAGCACCCAGGCAATGGGACCGGGACCTGTCCTTAGTGCATGAGCTGGCTGTTTGGAACCTGGGGCCTATGCAGGGACACTGCTCAGCCTGGGAGGAGGGGACTGGACCTGCCTGGACTGAATCTACCAGGTTGAGCTGAAACCCCAAGGGAGTCCTTGCCCTGGAGGAGATGGGAAAGGGGGGGTTGCTGGAGGGAGGGCAGGGGTGGGTGGGAGGAGGGAGGACAGGGGAATCCGTGGCTGATATGTAAAATTAAATCAAATTATAAAATCAAAAATAAATAAATAAATAAAAAGGTAAAAAAGAGCTATTTATTTTTATTTTATGTGTATGAATCGTTTTCTTGCATGTATGTCTGTATGTCACATGCATGCCTGCAGATGTCAGAAGATGCCATCAAATTTCCTGGAAGTGGAATGATGGATGGTTGTAAGGCAACATGTGGGTGCTAGGAACTGAACCCTGGTCTTCTGCAAAAACAACAAATGCTTTTAACTCCTGAGCTCCACAGTTAGTGCTCTTGTGCCTGTGGTGCCACCAGACTTTCAAAGCTGGTCCAGTGATATCTGCTGAGCACATGTGGCAACGACCATATGAAACAGTGGAGAAATGTGTCCTGAGTAGAATAAGGGATAAATAAATGCACAGATGCAAGAGTCAATCTGAGAACAGCACAGCAGCTTCATCCCTTCACGTGCAGGACCCTCTCCCTCCTGGGTGACTCACATCCCCACCTCCTTCCCTAGCACATTTGATGAAACCAAGCAGGTGCTAGATCGAAGTGTTTCATGATGTATATCTAATTTAAAAGTGGCTGGAAGTCAAAGGCCCCTGGAGAAAATCAAGAGGGGCAGATGGACAATGGGGGTATTGGAAATATGACAGCAACGATCTTGTACTTTTATCCAAAGAGAAAATCAAATTAGATGGCTTTCCATCAGCCATGGGAGCAGAAGGTGGATGCATAATTTCATGAGAACATTCCTTTCCTCTGCTTATTAGATTAGCTGACCTAACAAGGCATTCTCTTCCCCTCGACACCAGACAATGAAATGCATCTTAACTGTGCCAGGAGCTGATGTTGCTGGTTCCCATTTGCTTTGCTGTTATTAGTGATACCTACATAATGCTCTCATGTAGCTGCTAATTATTGGGCTGGATCCTGGAGGTAAGGCAGAGCATGGGCTTCCCCATCTGGGGAGAATAGATTTGGAGTGGCCACAGCTGTATGAAGCATATCTAGAGCTCTGCCTGGGGTCAGGGAACTGCTTCCAAGCCTGCAGCTAGCTCCAGGTGGTACCCAGGAGGATTGGGAAAGGTGATGGGAAAGAACCAGTTACCTTTGAACAAATGTGGAGAAAAGCAGATACAGAGGACATTCCAGCCGGGAGTGGTCACATACTGAAAGGCACAGAATACAGAGACAGCAGGCTGGGGGTCTGGGCTTAGTGAATGTGGTGGGCATGCAGTTTCTATGCAGATGTGTGTGTGTGTGTGTGCGCGCGCGCGCGCGCGCGCGCGCTGTGATAGGTAGCTGCGAGTAGATCTTATAGGCTGCTACATGTCACTGTTTTTGTTCCCTACAACAGAAGCCATGACACACAGTGGTGACCTGGGCTGATGGCAGCTTTGGGACGCTCCTCCACTCTGACAGTGATATGGAAAAGATTTTGAGGGGAAGGAAGGAAACAGGAAGGCTGCAGAGGAGGCCAGTGTGAGTATACAAAGGACTAGGCCAGCACTATAATATCCAGGAGTCACATTCAGGAGAGGCCAGTACAGGTACTAATAATGGCTGGGGGTGGGATATCAGAAGGCCACCTAGGATGGGACAGGCGCTGGTGAGCTCAGTTCATACACACTGAGTATGGGGTGCTGAAGGACCTTTTCTTGGCTGTGCCCTTTAGCAGCTGACTGTGTATGTGACTTGGGGGGCATGGCTTGGAGTGGAGACATCATGCAGTGTGGTAGAGGACGAGCAGAACCCCACCCTTTCCATCTGAACACTGTATTTTCTGATTTTAAAACCTTTGGACACACATGGCTGAGAATGGTCATTTAGAATTCTCAGTAAAACATTACGATGTAAGTAAAGTTCTTATAAAATATGCATTTCTGAAAATGTTTGGATATTGAACCAAAACACAAATGACCTCCAAATGGATTTTTTTGGATCAATATTGAAATTACACTTCCCTGCATTTACCATTAAGTAATTTAGTTATATAGTTTGAGTGAGATGAATTCCATTAAAGGGACATGTGCTTTGCCTACTCATTTTGGTCTCTGGGAGCCCCTCTCTAACCCCCACCCTTGAGTGAACTTTTCTCCTGTGTTCTACCAGGATTTGGCCCCAGCACTTTACCTTGTCTATGTCAATTTTTGCTTGCTTGTTTCTCCTACACTGCACTGGGACACAGAACGGAACTGACGTCCCTCCCAGACTAGCCCAGTGCCTGGCACGTGGTGAGGACGGAACACAGATGACAGACATTGCCACAGAAAAGCTCCTTCATCCAAACTGATTAGAGCCATAAATGGTTTCCACTGGTCCTAGGTGGGGATATGGCATGGGGACAGTCATATGCAGGACCTCATTGTTTTAAGATTCTAAAAATGTGGTGCTGGAGAGATGCCCCAATAGTTAAGGGTACCAACTTCCCTTCCAGAGGACCTGAATTCAGTTCCCAGTACCCATGTCAGGCATTTTATAACCACCTGTAACTCCAGCCCCAGGAACCTGACACTTGTGACCTCCAAGGGTGCCTGCAGTCATGTGCATATACCTACAAGCAGACCCACATGGAATCATATTTACATAACAATAACGATGATGATGATGATGATGATGATGATGATGATGATGACGATGCTTGCACGTCATTTAGATAAACTCTTGACTCCTTGGTATCAATTTCAAAACTGTTTAAAAGGTCTTATTAATTAAAAAAAAAAACCCAGAGTCAGATATTGGGGTGAAAGCTGAAAGATCAGAGAAGCAGAACAAGCCACAGCCAATCTTACCTTGCCAACTCCTCAGCCTATCCTGTTTCTACGAATCCTCAGAATGAAAGCCTCTGAGTCCTCACCCCTGAGGGTCTCAGTTGAATTGCCACCTTTTTTTTTTCTGTTTCCTCAGGACTTTCATACCTTTCTGTGTTCTGCCATCACTTCCTGGGATTAAAGGTGTGTGTGCTTTCCAAGCAAAGGCATGAGCTCTCAAGTGCTGGGATTAAAGGTGTGTGCCACTACTGCCTGACTCTGTTCCCAGTGTGGCCTTGAACTAACAGAGATCCAGATGGATCTCTGCCTCCTGAGTGATAGAATTAAGTGTGTGTGCCATCACTGTCTGGCCTCTAGGTTTAATCTAGTGGCTAGCTCTGTCCTTTGATCCTCAGATAAGTTTATTAGGGTACACAGTATATCACCACATTTCCCATTTTTTGTCTAAAATGATAAAAGAAGGTTATAACCAATATAAGAAAAGTAATGTACAATAAGTACAATAAGTATATACAATATATACAATCAAGGGTTGCATTAACAGTGTCCAGTCCAGGGAAGCAGAGAAATGGCAGAGAGGCATCAATTACTTGGGCTATAAGAATTCATAGTTGACATGTCAACTTTCCCCTCTACTATTTCTTTGAAGAGTGTACATAGGATTTGTAGGTTTAATTACTCTGTACGACATCGTCATACAGAAGTGTCATAAGACAGCTCTTGCCTGCCAATTACCACCAGTGGGCACCATGGAGACTCTGCAACTGAATCCTATATGTGTAGACTTCAGTGACTTTGTCCTGGAGACCCATTTCATACTTAGGCAGAGCCTCTGGCCCGAACCCATTTTCTGCTACAGATTTACTCCATCACAAATTACAAAGTCATTCACATAGAAATGTGGGTCATGGTCTTTTCCTGCCAGAATGTTGGAAACACAGCTAAGATGCCTGAAATGAGAGAGGAAGTATCTAAAGCTTTAACAACACAGCACACAATCAAAATCATAATTAAAAATCAGGATCTGTGTTTGCCTACTTTCTAGGATGGCCATCTTTTATCTAATATTATCTAGTCCTAAATTAAAGCCAAGTAAATTTAGAGTAAATAGGAAGAAGCAGAACAGCAAACACCCTCCTGGACCCCATGGACTTTGACGGATGTTTTCTGGTTTGTAACAAAAACTCTAGACTGTCCAGAATCACAAACTCACTAACGTGATGTCCGTGGAGGGGACGGCGTACTAGAAACCAGTGTGTGGGAGTGCAGGGTAAGAGAGAGGAACTGGAGATGCCTTGGTCGGTGAAGTGCCTGCCAGGCAAGCATAAAGGCCTGATCTAGGATTCTCAGCACTCACGGAATAGCTGGACACGGTTGTACCTATCCGTAATCCTGGCATTGGCGGTGAAGGGTAGATGGAGATAGGCAGATTCCCCCAGCTTACTGGCTGTCAGTCTAGCCAATCAGTGGGCTCTAGGCTCAATGAGAATCCCTGTTTCTAAGCCGAAGTTGGAAAGTGATAGTGAAAGACACCCCGTGTCCACCTCTGGCCTTAATACAGATGTGCACACAAGTGTAGGAGCACCCATGTGCACAAGTGTATACATACACACTGCACACGGACAACCACATATACTACATACATATGTAATCACTGTAATCACACACACTTATGCATGTGCACACACTTATGCACGTGCGCACGTACACACACACACACACACACACACACACACACACACACACACAGAGGGAGAAGAAGTGGAGAGAGGAGAAGGAGGCAGACAGACAGACAGATAAAAGCTGGAAAGGGAAAGCAAGGGAGAGAATCTGAGAAGCCCCGTTCTTCCTTCAGCTCGCGTTTGCTGGCGTTTCTGGAACTTGCTCTTTGTAACTACTTCTGTTCCTTGTTGTCCCTGGAGGTCAGTGTCACTTGGCAGACAGGAGTTCTGGGTTCCTCGTTTGGAGGAAGGAAAGCAGAGCATTACCGCTGTCCACTGACACCTCCTTATGACTGTCACAGTCACAGCTGTTGTCACTGTCCTTCTGTCTCCTGTCACATCTGTTCTCTTGACAGAGACCCTGGGGGATAAGGACTATTTAGCCCTGTCTATAAGAAACAGGAAACAGTCAGAAGGATTATGTGTACAAAGCCACATAGCAGAGTTCAGGGAGATGGGACTGGACTGTTGGGTTCCGAAGACTATCCCCTCCTAACCACTGGTCCACACAGCCTTCCTAGGAGGCAAGGTCACCCCACAGTTCTGAAGGTCTGAAAAAAAAGCAACGGTCAGTCAGCCATGTCCCAGAAGTGTATCTGGTACACTGGAGTGAGCATATGAACAAGGAGGCTTAGGATGCCTTTCTGTATTCAGTTCAATTTAGCCACAAAATTCAGGTTATTTTTGGTTATAATTTCAGCATTTTGTAAATTGTAATATTCTAAATATTTAGCACTGTACATTTATAAGAACAATATGGCACTTTAATTCTCTTTGTTATTCTTCATTTACAAAATGCTCAAAGTATCCAAACATGTTGTGCTTTTTTTCTGAAATAGTAATAGTAATAATAATAAGTTTTCTTTGCCCAGATCTTTCTCATTTAGTTTCTAGAAATTATTATAAATAAAACTATTGATAGAGTGTTCTGGAAACTGTAGGGGATAATTAAGTTTTCTGCCAAATAATTTCTTAATATACTGCCTTCGTTTGTAAGTCACAAATGTGCAGATTTCTGGATCAAAGAGATATTATCTGTAAAGAGATATTATGCCATTGCTGTCTTTGGGGGTGGGTCTCTTGAGTTCAGCTACTCCCATGCCTCTGATGTTAGTGTCACCTCAGCAGAAATCTCTTTAAAGTCACAGGACTTGCTGTAGTCACCTTTCCTGTTGATGTGATAAAATATCCCGAAGTTTCTAGGGAGAAAGGCTTTGCTTTGGTCCATAGTTTAAGAATATACATCATGGCGGGGACAGTGTGATGGAATAACTTGGGGCAGCTGGGCAAGTTGCACCCACAGTCAGGAAGCAGAGAGGCAGATGCTGGTTTTCAGCTGGCTTCCTCCTGCGTCTCCTGTCTGGGGCCCCAGCCAGGGAATGGTGCCGCTCATGGTTAGTGCAGGCCTTTCCACCTCAATTAACCTAACCTAGATACCCTAACGGTAGTGGCATGCCTGGAGGCTAACCTAATCTAGATAGTGTCTCACAAACATGCCCAGAAACTTGTCTCCCAGATGCTTTTAAGTTCCACCAAGCTGACAACCAGTGTTAACATCATGGGATTCATTTGTCAACCATCTGTCCAGACAAAACGTAAAAGTAGGTGAAAAATGATGCTGCCCTCCTTCTAATCTTCTGCTTTCCACTGAAAGCCTTAAATCCTTGGGCAACTGTCTGTTGTTTTAAGTGATCACATGTTTTTTGAAAGTCTTGAATGTGGGCTGTCTTTATTATGTGAGAATGCTCAAGTTTAAGTACTACAGTTGGAGGGTGAGGTGGGCTACAGATATAAAAGCAATGTTGAAAATGCAATTAACTATTTTCACAGATAAGTAAAGCCCCATGACCACTTCTCTGGGAATGTATCATAGACTCAGAGATAGACTGCCTGCTTCCAATGCTCTGTTGACCTGGGCAAACAGTAGCTTTTCTCAGGCTTCAGAATTTTCCTTTCAAGAAGAAATAACCACCATCACCACCACCATCACCACCACCATCACCACCATCACCACCATACTACCATCACCATCACATCACCATCATCACCATCATCACCACCATCATCACCACCATCACCATCACCACTACCAGCAGCAGCAGCAGTGGGCAGCATTGGCCTGAGCTCTTTATCTGCATTTTCAAATTTATGTGTTTTTCAAGATAAGATCTTTGTATCCCAGACTTGCTTCAAGCTAGCTTCATCGTTGAGGATGATCTGGAACTTCAGATCTACATCTTCCTACCTCCTGAATACAGAGAGACTACAGGCATATGCCATCATGCTTGGTTTAAGCAGTGCTGGGGAGATTGAACCTAAGGCTTCACATATTCCAGGCAAGTGCTCTACCCTCTGACCCATGCTCTCCCTCCACCTCACATGTTCAGTTTTCATGTTCACAACACCCTCGGTAGATAGGCACTAGTTTTAAGATGAGAAGCCAGAGGTACAGAATGGCTAGCAACTTGTCCAGGGCCACACAGCTGGTACTGTACAGGCAGTTTGATTTCAAAGCCCATTTTTTTTATTGCTATGCAAATTTTACTTCCAATTTCCTTTAGTCTTACAATGGCCTTTCTGCCCATCTCCCTGTAAATGAACAATTTATGCTTAATGTGGTGAGATTGCCTTTGAAAGCAATTATGAAGGATTTCTAGTTTGTGTTCACTCATTGCTATGGGTCGAAGCTGAAAGATAGAGGAGGAGCAGTTTGAGTCTAAAGGACACTCGGTCAGGTGTGGTCATTTGTGTCAGGTCAGAAAACTAACAATACTCTATGTAGAAAGAGCTATAACTAGTCATGTAAGTGAAAAATCAAGCCTGCCTAATATTGATAATAAGCAATAAACTATGCATTTCAGACAACCTAGGTAGTGTCTGAAATAACCAACTGGGTGGACTCCAGAAGACAAGTCAACTTGTTTTTTAAAATTAATTTTTTAATTAAAAAATTATTTGTATTTGCGTGTGTGTGCATGTGCGTGTGTGTGTGTGTGTGTGTGTGTGTGTGTGTGTGTGTGTGTCTCGTATGTCCACATGAGTGCAAGTGCACATGGAGGCCAGAAGAGGGCCTTGAATTCCCAGGAGAGGAGCTGGTGTTGCAAAAGTTATAAGCCATCCAAGGTGGGTGCTGGGAACCAAACTCTGGTGCGCTGAAGGAGCAGTGTGCACTCTTAAGCACTGAGCCATGCGCTGAAGGAGCAGTGTGCACTCTTAAGCACTGAGCCATCTCTTCAGCCCTGCAACCAAACTTTTATTTCATTTTTAATTGTGCATAGTACTCTGTTCTGTGAGTGGCATTCAGGAGCCTCTGCTCCCTAAGCATGCACACAGTTGATGGGATGGGACACTCTATATCCCGAGGTTCTTTAATTCTTTACAGGAGTGCAGCAAGGGCAGTATTTGACAACTTTCACAGGCACAGGAGCAGTCTTAGGGATGTTAGGATGTCTGTTCAAAGTCACACAGCTACTCAGGGGTTAGATGCTAAGACATCTTACACCCAACCCTCGGGCACATCTACTTGTAAGTAGAGAAAAATGTTTCCCTCCCCATCCACCTAACACAAGGCTTGGATGGTCATTTCAAGAAACAATGTATCCAACTGAATAACCACATCTAGCATGCAGGAGGGTTAGAGCTGAGGGATGTGCCTGCTCCGCCTGCCTGGTGCTGTCAGAGATGAGTGTAGTCACTCTGACATCTCTGGTCATCTCTAGTCACTTAGGAGGTCAGCTTTCAGTTCCCAAAGGGTTTCTGTGAGTATCTGAAGGATGTTTGGGAAGAAACAGTTCCAAGGGATAACAACTTAGATGTAAAGACAGATCTATCTTCAAAATGGGTGATACATTCATCTACTTCCTCCAAGTAGGCCTCACCTCCTCAAGCCTCTAAAATCTCTCAATGAGCACAAGCAGCTGTGGAGCTGGGCTTTAACATAGCTCATGGGGGACATCTCATGTGCAAAGCCTGGTAGATGGGAAGAGGAATCAGTGGGGAAAGTGCCTGATATACAAATGTGAGATCCTGGATCCTCAGCATCCATGCAAAAGCTGGATATTACAGCATGCCTCTAACCCCAGCACTGGAGGTGGGATGTGGAGACAGGTGGATTCCTGAAGCTCACTGGCCAGCCGGCCTAGCCTGTCAGTGAGCTCCAGGTTCAGTGAGAGACACTGTCCTAGAAAAAGAGGTGGAGGGTAGTAGATAAAGACACTGATGTCGGGCCTCTACATACATGTGCACACACATACATGTGCAGATACACAGCATGTACATATACCTCACACACACACACACACACAAATTAAGAATGAGAAAAATACATCAAAGACAGTCATGGATAGTATCAATAATGATAGTACTGTTACTGCATTCCCGCTTTGAGGAGGGAGTAGGAGTTAGCCCTACTCTAAAGTTGATAACTTCCAACAGCAACACAAATCCTGAGGAGGTAAGATACTCTGACCCTTAAAAATTCTACCATCTAGAACCTATTTGGTATTCATTTTACACAGTAGAACAAATATATACTATATCTATCTATCTATCTATCTATCTATCTATCTATCTATCTATCTATCATCTATCTATCATCTATCTTCTATTTATCATCTATCTATCTATCTATCATCTATCTATCTATCTATCTATCTATCTATCATCTATCTTCTATCTATCATCTATCTATCTATCATCTATCTATCTATCTATCATCTATCTATCTATCTATCTATCTATCTATCTATCTATCTATCATCTATCTATCATCTATCTTCTATCTATCATCTATCTATCTATCTATCTATCTATCTATCTATCTATCTATCTATCATCCATCCATCTATCTATCATCTATCTATCTATCTATCTATCTATCTATCTATCTATCTATCTAATTTAAAATGCATCTTCGGTGAATTGTTTCTAAATTGCTAGCATTAACAAAGCATTTAGTAAATTACCAGGAACCATCAAACCAAAATACTTCTATTGTTTGTTTGTTTGTTGGTTGGTTGGTTGGTTGGTTTGGAGATAGAGTCTCCTCATGTAACTCTGGCTGGCATGGAGCTCAAACATCCTTTAATCCTGGACACACAGCCTTGCACTCCAAAATGTGTGTGTCTGGTATACGTGTTCCTTCCACATACCAGCTACCCTTGGAGAGAACTCAAGTCTGCCGATTGGGTAAGCATTTTCCCAGCAATCTGGATGCAGTTCAGCCCCCCACTCTCCTCACCCGCACTGCATGAAGAGGAGCTTTTATTAATTGGTGCTCAGGGCTGAGGGGGAGTTTCTTGGCCTGGGCGGAAGCCAGCCAGCCAGCTCCCAGGCAGACGCGCAGGCTGGCCAGCTGGGCTCTCTTAGACACTGACCTACATTGAACCAAGCTTGCAGAATGTGTGTTAGATCAAATTTGTTCCTTTCTGCTTGCTCAAAGAGAGTTCTGCTCTGCAAATTTCCATGCTATCGCTGCCAGAGACTGATACAAGACAGAAAAAGACCCCTACATCCTGGAGATTTCTAAATCAGCCCACAGAACTGCTCAGGAGCTCTGGCAGGAGCCACCAAGAAATGCCTCTGCATTTTGAACAGATAGTTTCCTCTCTTCCTGAAAGGGGGCCTCTGACTATGAACCTGAATGTACGCAGCCCTCATTAGTGGGGTACACACGCTTCCCTGCTCAGATCCTGGGACTGAGTTGGACATCCTAGGAAAGCCAGGGTGCCTGGCACCAGTCACACGTCATACTGCTGCCGGCAAGAGAACTTACAAAAGAGAAGACTGTGTCTCTGAGACCACGGGTGGTTGTAAAATATAAAACTGGAGAACAAAACAATAAATCCCACCTGAGTTCTGGTTGCTGGATTCACTCTTCATGGAGGGGGATGTTTTGTCTTCTGTGTTTTTAAGAAACTACAGGGACACTGGCTGCTCTTCCAGAGAAGCTAGGTTCAGTTCCCAGCACCCACGTGACAGCTCGCAACTGTCTGCAACTCCAGTTCCACAGGATCCAACACGCTCACACAGACATACATGCAGCTCAAACACCAATGCGCGTAAAATAAAAAGAAATAAATCATTAGAGAAGCCACAGGGAGTACCTGTAATCCTCAGGTCCAGTGCACCTTCCTCTCTGTACTGCTCTCCCGGGACTGGGTTCATCTCCCAGCCTCTTCTCTTTTCAGTCTTGAACAGGGCTTTGCATTTAGGTCTCATGTGGTGCAGAGCCCAGGGGAAGAGACATCAAAAGCCAGGCCAGTAACAACAGGCTCTCTTTCCAGGATAAAGGCCTCCACAACTAATATACCCACAGGGGGCCCTTTGAATTACCTCCCTCCTCTATATGGACTCTCTGAGAAAAGGGGACACTTTCCCCTGTGACTCCAGTCCTCACTCACTCCCAGGACTGTAGGTTACACGAGAGTTCAGCTAATCCTAATGGCTAATTTTCTACAAGAACTTAAGGAATGTAGTCAAAACGGTGGACGGAATATTTTATGTTCCTCTCATTATTCGTAGGCAAGGGCAATATGAATGACTGTGTGGAGTCAGTTAAGCAACTCCATACATGACAGAATGTTTCCTTGGGTCATGAGAAATTGAAATCTGTAATAAGCAACATGGCCTCAAACTGTAAAATTAGTTAAAAGCCATGGAAGGGTGACGAGTGGGTCCATATTTGGTTCAAGCAGTAATCTATCACATTCGCGAAGTCTCTGGAGCCATGTGCTGTACTGGCATTCTAATTCTTGGAGAACTTTTTATAAAAATCTGGCCATTGAGGCAATGACAAAGCATGTGGTACCAGGTCCAGAGCCAGAATTTTCTATGTATGTATGTGTGTACACATGTGTGCCTGGGTAGGTGTGTGGAGGCCAGAGGCCAATATCCAGATGCTTTCCTTAATCTCTTCCCCAGTTTTAAGACAGGATTCTCATTGAATCTGGAGCTCACAGTTTCAGCTAGCTTATCTAGCTAGACCATAATGCCCTTGGTCTACCCCACCAGTCCTAGAGTTACAGACATGTGTAGCTATGCCACGACGTGGTGACATGGGACATGGAGATCTGAACTCCAGTTCTTATGGTTATGTGGCAAGCATTTGACCCACGAGCTACCTCCCTAGCTCTGAATTTTCTTTTGGTTTTAACTTTTCCAATGCCACATCCCCAAGATATCCTGGGTACAGGGGGGAAATATGCTTACTCAATGTACCCACCCTGGAACAAGAATTTGCTTCTCTGGATGCATGTTGGCCAGAAAACAAACAAACAAACAAACAAACACAAACAAACACAAACAAACACAAACATGCTTCCAATCTTTTTTTACTTCCTAGCACTGGAAAACTCAGTGGTTTCTTCCTTTTCCTTTTTTTTTTTTTTTCCTTCAGTAAAGGAAAATAGAAGAAAACTTCCTCTGAAGAACCCAGGAACTCATATTCAGAGGAGATTTGTGGTTTCATTTTCACACAACAATCTTGCATGCGAAGTTGGGAGTTGAGATGACATCATGTGTACCACTAAACACATGCTCCAGAAAGCCGTTCTTCATTAAAAGCTGAATGCTTTCCATGTGTCTGGGGGAAAAAGAGCTAAGTATGCTGAGCAGGGAGGGAGGCATAGTTTAATGACTAAAAAATGTCATTTATAATCATCTGCCTCAGTGACTAGCCATAGTTCCCTGAAAGGAATACTCCAATCACCTGAAAGCTTATTGAATCAATCAGCACTTCCCAAGGCCAGGACACAACTATGACCAAGTGCCTTTCTCCATACTCAGAGATGGGGGAGCCAAGTCAACATAGAAAGTGGATAAAATACCAGCAAAGCTCGTTCTTTTTCCCAGAAACCTGGGTGTTTCCAAAACTAAAGAGTCACATTTCAACCCCCTGCAGGACAGAACCCTGTTCTACCCTGAACATCCAAATCGGGATGAGCCTGTGGAATTTGTGCTCATTCTGTTGGGTGTGACAGTGGTGCTGTGGCTGTGTGGGATTATGTTAGGCTTCGGAGATGGTTCTGCAGATAAAGTCCTTGCCTTGCAAGCATGAGGACCCGAGATCTGTCCTTAGAACTCATCTAAAAAGAAAAAAAAGCAGAGTGTGGTGGCCTGTGCTTGGAATCTCAGTACTCGAGAGACAGAAATAGGCAGATTTCAGGATTGTTGGCCAAGTCAGGCTGGCTCCAAGCCAGAGAGAGACCCAGTCTCAGAAAACAAGATAGCTCATATATCTCCACCCTGTCTCTGTTCTCTGTCTCATGTGTATGTTGTGTGCAACATACATATTTTTCTAAACCATTGAGCAGTAAGTGACACACACACCATGACCCTCTGCCCTCAGATCCTTGGCTGGCATTTCCTTCGAGCAGATCTGTTACTAACCACAACATGGTGTCCCCTGGGATCGTCCCTTTAACCATCCACTCTGGTCTGTGTGTCATGTAGCAGACTCAGAGCAACTTTAAAGATTTTTTATTTGTTTTTATGTGTGTGTGTGTATACATATATGTGTGTGTGTCTGTCTGTCTGTCTCTTTGTCTGTATGTGCATCATGTGTGTGCAGTGGCCTCAAAGGACAGAAGAGGGCGCCAGATCCCCGGGAACTGGAGTTACAGGTGGTTTGTGAGCTGCCCAATGTGGATTCTGGGACTTGAACCCTAGTCCTTTGCAAGAGCAGTTTCCTTGTCCCTTCAGCAGTGTCCCTCTAAGATCTGCTCCCATATTATCCACTGTGTCCCTTGGCTTTATCTTAAACAATGTTTAGGTACCATTCACCTGCCATGTGACTCACAGATGATACAAATACTTGAGGGCTTTTCAGGATATCTCCTTGCAGACCCGTGTGTCCACCGCACGGCATGATCTGAGTGTACTTCCTCCTCTCCCTTCCTTTCCCGCTTCACTCCAGACCCATCACCCTTCACCTCTTGAGACTTCTGCACTGCTTTTTTTTTTTTTTTCTGAAAATAGCAGGTTTTTTTTTAAAATATGTTCACTTTTTGAAACTAAAATAATTTGATGCTGCCTGGCAATCCTTGTACCTCCTCTGAGGTTGTGTGTTCTCCCCTCAAATAACTTCCTAGATGGCAGGCATCCCATCCGAGGGAGACTCTATCCCCCTAGCTCCTCACTGATGGAATTGTGGTCACTTCTACAAGGCCGGGGGCTGACTCCCCTCTGTACTGTGGCATCAGTGGGTGCTAGTCGAGGCGATTTAGACTGTTTGCTACTCGGAAAGAGAGACATAGCTCTTACATAGGTGCTGCTGCCTGGCTGCTGTGTGGCTCATGCCTGGCAGACACACACTTCCAGAGCTGGCCTCTGAGGAGCCCAGGAATTCTTCCCATCTATGTGGCTGCTACCAGCCCATAGTTAATGGAGAGTTGGAATGCCCATGATGTCGTGCAACATGGCCCCGTGTTTCATGAATCTTGTGAAATGTCTCTGGGACCCAGGGGACAAAAGGACCATACCTAATAGAAGGAAAAAGACCATCCTAAATGGCCCCAGGGCATTTTGTACCTGTGTGGGAGCACCTAGTCCTTCCATTCAGGTGGCTGGGCAGTGACTTCCTAGGGCAGCCCAAGATTTCTACGCTGCTTTCTCCTCTGCCTTGGGCCTTTGACTTCCCCCCTAAAATCTCCACGGCAAAATGCAGAGGCCATGGAAGGAAACAGGTGGCAGGGAAGGCGGCTGCTGAGAAAGGGCTGTGGATGAGAATGACAGGAGCCCAGTAGAATCTTTTTCCTTCAGGCTGAAGCAGACCTGGGTCTCACCACTCCCCGCCTCTGAGCAGGAGTGAGGTTGACCCCCGAGACTGCTTAAAGCATTCTTGTTCAGAAGTATGGGGACCTAGTGGGAAGGAGGCCCAGCCAGGGATATCCAAGACCACCTCAGGGGCGTAGTCCTGCAAGGACAGAACAAAACAATAGCCTCACAGTGATCCGCAGCCAAGGCAAACAGAAGAGCACACACGGGAGGAGGTGGACTCACAGCGGAAAGCAGAGAGATGCTGACAGCGCTCAGAAGCCCAGGGGCCACACAGCCAGGTGCGGAGAGCTTCGGTTCCCTAGTCTGGGGCCTGTCTTCTCCCAGGGCAACTCCACAAAATATTATTATTATTTAGTCGCAACAACAATAATGACTCACAAAACAAAAACCAAAACAGGCCAACTATTGGAACACCAAGAAGAGATTTCTAAGGGGTTTTATTTTAAACATATGTTTTCTAAGAGAGCAAGGAGGGCTGCCAGGAGTGCAGCACAGAGTGTTTTCCTCTTTCTGTGGACAGGGCTTGCTTTGGAAACTGGCTACAAGTGCCCCCAAAGTTTCTCTTGTCCAAATACTTGAGGGTGGGACATGGAGTTCTGAGCTTAACCTAGTTATCTCATTGAAATGGAGTGAGAGGGAAGAGACGCGATTTTCATGTGATGTGATCGTAGGGTGGTGGGGGTTGGATAGAGGGGTCACTCTCGCCACCTAATCACACAGAAGAACACCGCATTCCATGGTGTTTTGCAAAACCAGCCTAGCCACCAGCCACCCTACCCTACAAGCTGTTGGTGGAGGGGGAGGGAGCCCTTCTGCACTTTCCTTCTGGAATTCCACGGGGCCATGTTTCATACAATGGAGCCGTATTGGTATGGAAACTCAAGAGACGGACATGATAGACACACCCTGTGGACAAAGCTGGGACATGAAAACTGGCACTTGGTGTATGAGCACTCAGCAACTTGGTATCATCAGATGTCTTTTCTGTCCCTTGTAACCACAGATGGCTTCCACAAGGGGTTAGGTCACCATGGTCCCAGGTTGGAGAACTGAGAGGCTCATAAAAAAACAGACCATGTATTGAGTTAGTTCAGTTAAGACCAAAAGCACACACAGCTGCAGATTGCTCCAAGGAAAAGAACACCAGCAGGAGGCCTGAAGAGATGGCTCTGTGTGTGGAGTGCTTGCCATACACTCACAGAGACTGAGTTCAGCACCCATGCAAAAGCCCAGCATGGTGGGGTATGTCTGTCATGGGTTTTGTAGTTAGCCAGCTAAAGCAGCAAACAGGTTCTGTAAGAGATCCTGTCTCTAAAAACAAGGTAGAGTGTGGTAGAGGTTGAACCCTGACCCCCATGGGTACACATACCTGCATATACATATACACACTCACACACTTCTTCTCCCCCACCCCCACCCCCCAAATAAAATCAGCTGGGTATAGCAGTGCAGCTACTTGGGGATCTGAGACAGGAGCGTCAAGAGTTTATGGCCAGCCACCCTTGATTATAGAGTAAATTCAAGGCCAGCCTGGGCAATCTAGGAAGAGCCTGTCTAAATTTTAAAAACAAAACAGTAGAGTTTAAGGCTGTATCTCAGTGCTTGCTGAGCACTCATGGAGCCCCAGGTTCAATCCCCAGCTCAGCAAGGAGAAAGGAAAACAGAAAAAGAAAAGGAGGAAAGAATCCAAGTGCAGAAGCTTCCTGGACTCCCAGGCATGCCAGGTCCTCCCCAGCCCCGCTGGCCTTTGCCTCCAGTGAGAGAGGTAAATGGTGATCTCTGCCCAAAGCTATGAGTCAAACTTCTGGCTCTGTTCTACTTCAGGGTGGGATTAATTATCACCAGGCCTCTCAGGGAATTCATTTAAATGATATAAAATAGAGTTTACTGTCATTTTAAATAAAGACACCAGATGAAATTGAAGACATATGAAGAGTAGAGAGAATACCAAACCAGAAACGGCAGGATGCTGTGATTCCAGAGGGTTCTGAGTCATCCAGTGGGTTCTGCCATCAGAATGCGCTGCGAGCTGAGTTAAGGACATTCTGTGTCACGTGTCCCAACAGAGCAATGCGAGTCTTTCAGTCGTAAAGGAAGCATGAGTTAAAATAGGACAATCTTCTCCTGGCCTAAAAATAATGACCTTAGAACAGTAAATGGGGATAAAAACTCAATTCAGAAGGGCTTTGAAGAAAATCTCCTACTGTCCCCAACAGGATAGAGACTCAGTGATAAGGGTTGGGTGTCACTTCAGTAGGACGAGAAGGGACTGCCTACGGTCAACGCTTACTGCTGAGCCCTGGGAGGAGACTGAGAGAGAAAAATCCTCAAGGTGCCTCCTGCCCTTGCAGGAAAGGGTCCCTTCATTAAAGAATGCACCATCCCATTGTAGAGAGCCACAGTGAAGTCATTTAAAAATGTACACCATCGTTAAAAAGTATGCATGCGCACGCGCGCGCGCGCGCGCGCGCGCGCACACACACACACACACACACACACACACACACACTTGTGTGTCAGAATAGAGGTCAATGGAGGATGTTTTTCTTTCTATGTGGATGAAATGTCCTGCTCTATAGAAAGGGTTTTTCACTGAACCTGGAGTTAGGCTGGAAGCCAAAGTTCCAGCCATTTCTGTCTCCATCCTCTACAGTGCTGGGGCTACAGCTTCAGGTGTGGCCATGTCCAGTGTTTATTGTGAACACAGCCAGCACTTTTGTCTACCCCATCTCACTTATTATTATTATTATTATTATTATTATTATTATTATTATTATTATTAATGTCTTGTCTGGGAGACTGAGTATGGTAAAGTGCAGTGAGGGAGAGGCACGTCTTTGTTGTGCCGCACTTAACGTTCATTCATGGCTGTATGCTGCTGAAGCGCATTGTGCATTTCTGAAAGGAGAAGCTGGGCTTGAGAACATACTAGGCAGCATAAAGAATTGCTTTACCTAGGAGGCAGCAGCAGCAGATTGTAAATATAAAAAGGAAGCAAGCATGGGGGCCAGAGCATAGGAGAATGCATACTGTACAGCAATGAGAATTATAATTAAGGACTAAGGACAGTGGCCATCATTTGCTGAGCCCCTCCTCCATGTAACGAAGGGTGCTTGTCTTTTAGAAGCATGGTCTCCTTTAACACTTGAATGTGCTCCTGAGGGCCAGGACTCTGACCATTCTATAGAGCTCAGAGGAAGGCATGACTGAGTTGTGCAGATTATCTGGCTCATTTCAGATCACACAGCTAAAAACTAAAAAACACAGGAGTGCACCGAGACTAACCACGTCCCCTCCAGAGCCTACTGAAGATTGGGGACTGTAATCAGGACAGAGTTTTTCACTCTTTTGAATTAGTTCTTTAAAACACAAAAGTAGACAACTTTTGTTGTTGTTGTTTGAGAACGTGGGAAGGGGGCCCAGGGCAGAGCTGAGATACCACTCAGCAAATAAGCAAACAACAAAAGATAATGATAAAGTCAGGAGTGTGTCCACATTTGATTGTACTACAACTAAGAGAGAGAATTTAGCAGCTACCAATGGCCTTCACAGCCATGGCTTTAGCAAAAAAAAAAAAAAAAAAAAAAAAAAAAAAAAAAAAAAAAAAGGAAGCCAAGTTTGAGCTTGGGTGGGGCTCTCTGGAGTCAAGTGAAGTGCCGCTCAAGTCTGCGGCATCTCACTTCAGCTTTACTCCATAGGAAGCTCTTTCTCCTGTGTTTGTTGACGTAACTCATTAACCTCCCTCAGAACAACAGTTCAGACTCTTTAATTGGTACTAAAGAAAATCTTGACCAGAACTGGGCAAGCATTTGTGCTTTATTTATGGCTGTTGCTGTCATGAAGATGGCAGTGTTACTATCTTGCTGGTGACATCAGATAAAAGTCATTTCAAAAATAACATTAGGACCAGGTGTGGTGGTGCACGCCTGTGACCCCAGCATGAGGAAGTAGAATCGGAGGGATTATGGCAAATTCAAGGCCACCCTGGTCTTCATAGTCAGACCCTGCTTCAAAAACACTACCCAGTTTTTTTTTTTTCTACAGAAATGTTTTATTGTGCAGAGAATAAATATGCTCTCAAAGCATCAAGGGAAATGTATTTACCAGAGGAACTTGGCTTATGATATGGCCCTGTTACTAATCCATATTTATTTGTTCATGTTATTTCTGTGAGGTTTTGAGGGTTTTGTTTGTTTGCTTTTGGTTTTTGCTTGCTTGTATGTCTGTGAACATGTATGTGCAGTGCTCAGGGAAGCCACAAGAGGGCTTTGGGCCCCGTGGAATTGGATCCAATACATTGGAGTTGTGGGTGATTATGAGCTGCAGTGTGGGTGCTGGAAACCAAACCTGGGTCCTCTGCAAGAGTGGCAAATACTCTGAACTTCTGGGCCATCTCTCTGGCCCCTTAATCCACATTTTTATAAAATTAAACAATTTTACATCTAAATTCAAATCAATCACATGTGCTTGAAAAATCTAAAAGACTACCCGTATTTCCCTTTGGTTTCTCTCAGGCCTCTCTGAGAGGTGAGAATATAATGATTATTACTGAGAAACCTCTTTAAGAGTGCTCTGTAACTGGCAACCAAAGACATACAGTTTATCAGAGTCTCTTTCCTATAAAGACGGATACATAAAAACAATGCATTTCTCAGTGTGCTTATGGAAACAACCGTATCATCTGTGATATTGAAAGGAGCAGAAAACAATGACAGGCTTTAAGTAAGAGGAAAACAAATCGATCAACAGAGGAGGTTCCCTGGGGGGACACTGTGAAAGGTGGAGCCCGTGATACACAAGATGACCCGTTTCCATTGCATGAAAATTGCAGACCGTAACAGGAAGCCGACAGGGCCCACTTGAGCAGTCCTGATCAATGTGACAGTGCCATTTATTTCCCGAACATGAGTGGCCTGCAGGGGAACTCTTCCAACATTCCTGCCAGAGCTGTTGTAAGTCTGGCTAAGAACGCAGTGAGTCCTGTAGCCCCCTTTTCCTTGATGCATCTCTACTTTGGCACCCAGGTACTTAGTGCCCATCTTTCCATTCTGGCTTCTTTCTCATTTTTATGGACAAGTCATTCCACAAATACAGCTACATCATAGCATTTTCTTTACGCATTGGACTTAAAATGAGTTGGCCTAGTTGGTTAGAGTCAAAATAAATTTCTCATTCCTACCAAGGATGGGATGACCGACTTCAGAAGCAAAAGAAAAATGGCAGTTCTAGAGAGAGCTGGAGCAATTTAAAATGTTTTGACTTTGTGTAGGGACATGAGTGGCACCCTTCTTGTATAGCAAGATCCTATGGAGTCCTAGACATTTCTTCTGTATGTTGACTACATTAAACACCATGCAGGGAATGGGTCAGCTTGTTCATTCTAACAGTAAACACTGAGTACTTCTACATGCCACACTGGGTACTGAGGAAAGAGATAAATTAGATCATGGTCCATGTCACCAAAGTCCTCCAGTTTTGGAGGGCAACCAGCATGAAAGCAAACGTAAATAAAGTATCCTAGATTCTAGACAGTGGTTGGTGCATCGCATGCCAGACCTGGTAGAGGAAGCATGGAGTGCAACCAGACAGGTAGACTGGAGATGTGTGAGTACTTAAGCAAGACTTCCTAAATGTCATGATGGTGTGTGAGCATCTGTGGTGACTTGACTAAGAAATGTCCCATAGTTTCAGGCATTTTAACACTTGGTTCCCAGTTGGTGGCATTGGAGGAAGGTTAGGGGGTGTGACCCTGCTGGAGTAAATATGTCATTGAGGTGGGCTTTGAGAGTACATAGTCTTGCTCTACTTCCTGTTCACTCTCTCTGCTTCCTGATGTGATCTCCCAGCTTCCTGTTTCTGCCACCATATCTCTTGCTCACTGCCATGCCTCCCCACCATGATGGACTCTAACCCTCTGGAACTTTAAATCAAATAGACTCTTTCTTTTGGACATGATGTTTATCTTGTCACATAAACAGACAAGTAACCAGTGCAGTATTTCTCTTAAGTCTTCCTGTCTGCCTTCCTGTCTGCAGAAGGAAGTTCAGGCAAGAGCTGGAGAAATAACTCGGTGATTAAGAGTGTGCACTGTTTTTCCAAAGGACACAGATTGAGTTCCCTGCACCTAAATCGAGAGGCTCATAACTGCCTGAGACTCCAGCTCCAGGGATCTGGTGCCCTTTTCTGGTCTTCACAGGAACCTGCACTCATGTACAGAGACATACATACATACATACATACATATAGTTGAAAATAACAGAAATAAATCTCTCAAAGAAAAGTTCTGCTTTGATTTTTTTGAAATGTGTACAAAAGTTATTCTTCAAAGAGAAGTATTCTTTAGGTCTTTATTCTCAAGGTCTATACAATATACATCTAAATCATACTGATACAATACAGATGATATGATCAGAAATAACACATGATCTGGGATGGTTGCCTTGGCTTTGGCACTCCATTAAACAATTTTTAAATCCCTTCCACAATCACCAGTCACTGTCAGTGCCATAACTCACACATGAAGACTGATGTCGAGAAAGATGAAGAATGTTTTAAGGTCATCCTTCTCATAAGTGGCTGGGGTATAGTTTAAACCTAACCCCTGTGGCTGCAGGGCTTAAGGTCTATGCTGTATAAGGATTGTAGCTAGAAAAATCTTCCCAAATGTTTTCGTCTTGTCCCATACCCAAGAGCCAAGCCCTGAACCAGGAAGGACATAGATCTGCAGCTGACCTCAGGAACCAGTTTCTGTGTTGCTGGGTTCTTAGGTTCATAGACTTACTGCCTTAGTCTCCCTACATTCCAAGGTGTGTGTGTGTGTGTGTGTGTGTGTGTGTGTGTGTGTGTGTGTGTGTGTGTGTACTGCAATTAATAGAGTGTCCTGAGACAAAAGCCGGAAGAGGGGAATTTAGCTGTATGTTAACAGATGGTTCTTTTTCTGGGTGGAAGAGGACCTGGGCCCCAGTTTGCTTCCACACTCTCTGGTCTTGCTAAGAAGACAATTGTTTACTCAAATCTAGGTTGAGGAAGATAAGGTCTTAAAGATCCCCCATTTTTGAAAGAGCCAAGTGTCTCAGGAGTTTTGTGGGTGTTAAGATGTTCCCCACATTGGACCTGGCAGAGTCTTTTGTTCCAGGTCCATTTCTGCATGCCTCTTAGGATGCTTCTTGTGTAAGTGAAAGAAAATGAGAGTCTGATGGCTGAAAGGAGGGGCTCAAGTGTGATTCCATCCTCCCCAGGATCCACAACTTTAGTGTAAGGTAACTGCCACAATGGTTTAGTAGTGAGAGGTATAGGTACGTGTGTATGCGTGTATGTACATGTGTGTATAGGTGTCTGTGTACATGTATGTGCATGTGCATGCATGTATATATGTGCATGTGTTTGCTCTTGGATGTGCATTTGTGTTTTGCTGTATATGTCACATGTGCATGTGTTTACATGCATGAGTGGCATTTAACACCAACCTCCACCCTCATGAGAGAGCAAACATAAAGCACTGAGTTATTAAAGAGAAAAATACGGGAAATCCAAATGCAAAAATGTAAGCTTGATAATATAACATCAATCCCCCCCTAAAAAAAGCTGAGTTCCAGGGTCTGTGCAGTACTTGTTCCAAAAGGATTTAAGACCAAAAAAGCCTTATTTTCTTCATATAGATATTTGTAAGTTTACATTTGATGTTGTTGACTCATTCCCTACTCAATTATACAGCCTTATCATGCACAAAGAAGTTTCTTAAAAAGCAAGCTAATGAAGAGTGAATTTATTACTTTTCTGTGTTTCAGTTCCCCATGTGGCTCTGTATTTCCACAGTGCGGGTCATCATTGTGGCAATTATACTAAATACTCTTGAATTATTCAACAATACACCAAAAACATTCTGGAATAGGAAGAAGCACATGAGCTTAGTAATATAAGGATGATTAAAGGTAACTACAAAATACAGACTATGCTACACAGAACTCTTGACCATGGTTCTTAATTCTTCAAAAATAATTCCAGCAGAGACACTGACGTATGACATGGCACCCACATCCTACTCAATTCATTGTAGTTATTGATATAGCATAGGTAAGTATAGTAATATTTGGAAATTTATTGGCTCATTCACTCTTCTCAGCATCCACCCACTCTCACCCATTCTATAATCTACTTACTTATGTTTCTAGCCATCCAATCACCCATCTACCCACTCACCTATCCATCCAAACATCCATACATCTATCTACCCACCTACCCATGCCTTTCCCTAGTTCTCCAATCAGCCATCTGACCATCCATCCCGCTGTTCCTTCAAGAAACATGAATTATATGTGTGCTAACTATCAAGTACTCAGGAGGTAAAAAGCAAATGGGGCTAGGCAAGCAACAGAGCTAGTGAAGGCAGTTGGTGTGCAACCCAAGTTCAAACCCCGAAACCCAGGTCACACGGAAGGAGAGAACTGACTCCAGCCAGCGCTCCTCTGACCTCCATGACGTGGATTGAATTTTCCTCCCCACGTCCTGTGCATGAACATATACACCAGTGATAAAGAGTGTTAGAAATGATGTAAATCTTCAGCAACAACAACAAAAACAAAGGAGATGAGCAAATCAAAGACAAGCAGACTTTAAAGAGAGAGCCATGAAGGAGACAGATGGTGGGCTTTTCATCCCCATTTTTATTTGGCTGAAATTGGACTTGCCTAATTGGCATTACATTGCTCCACAGACCGTGAGCCAGTGTTGGGCAGTCAGAACAGGCCTCCAACTGCAGTTTCTCTGCACTAACAAGTGGGTACAGGAGCCTCTCCTGACTTAGAAGCAGCTGAGGCTTCCACGGAATGGGGGATTCAGCCATTTTCTGTTGCTTTTAATTGCATGGCATGGTCAGTGCCCATCAGTCTGCTCTACACAGCACCTTTCTCTCTCAGATGGTGGCAGAGTATATGTAGACCTTTAGAAGTAATTTAGGGGGTAGGAAAGGTGGCTTGGCAGGTAAGGACACTTGCTGCTCTTGCAGGGGACTGGAGTTTAGCTACCAGCACCCATGTCGAGTGGATCACACCTGGCTGGAACTCATACTCTAAGGATATATAAGGCCTCTGGCCTCTCGATGGTCACCTGAACTCACTTGCATATTCCCACACAAAGACATGCATATACACATTTGTCAAAACAAAGTACAACTTGAAATGAAGTTATTTATAGCACAGGATTAGGAGATCTACTAAAAATTGAAATAAAATGTCACCGGGTGCTGGAAATACAACCTAGTTTATGTAGTGGCAACTTGGTGGATGGCATACACAGGAAGTGGTGGTCTGGGGATGTGCAAGGCAACTGTCAAGTTTCTTATTGCCAAGAATATTCCTAATTCAAAACCAAAGGCATGGGTAGGAAGTGCAAGGTTGGGGTATAAGTCTGATACTGAGAGTCTATGATAGCAAAGAACACTCATCTATCTTCAGTGTTGAAGACACAACAGAAAAGCGATAAAAAATGTCCACAAGATGAAAAGACACATTCTGGTATCAGAAGGACTTTCTGCACATAAGACCTCAATTTATTCAACAGCATTCCCTAGGCACGTCCCAAATGCATTCACTTACTTAATGACAATTTATGGAATCCCCGATCTTTCAAAGCACGTTTGTATAAGTAGAAAAGCTATAAAAGGAATAAAAAGAGCAGATTCTGCTTTGGGGGAAGTTTGAAATGTCACTGGAATTGTGAGACTTAACACACAATAGGGAAACTAAGCAAGACCATGCAAGGTCAATGCCAACCATGGCAGAGCAGAAATAAATGCCTCTGAGATCAATGGTGGTATTCCTCTGTATGGGTGTGGTAATTTGACAGTAATTGGCCCCCACAATCTCATAGGGAGTGCCACTATTAGGAGGTGTGGCTTTGTTGGAGTGGGTGTGGCCTTGTTAGGAAGTGTGTCAGTGTGGGGGCAGGCTTTATTTCCTATGCTCAGGATACTGCCTAGTGTCTCAGTCGACTTCCTGTTGCCTACAAAATGTAGGACTACTCTCAGCTATTACCACATCTGCCTGCATTCCACCATGCTCCCCGCCATGATGATAATGGACTGAAACTCTGAGCTGTAAGCAAGTCACCACAATGAAATGTTTTCCTTGATAAGAGTTGCCGTGTTCATGGTGTCTCTTAACAGCAATAGAAACCCTAAATAAGACAATGGGTGACTCCAAATTTGGTATCTCAGAATATCGTAGATGGACAAAATCTTAGGAAGGGCCAGTCTATCAGAAAATGCTTCCATCATCCAAGCCTTGTTACTTATGGTGTTTAATCAATGCTTTGTACCTTCAAACACCTCAACCTTGAGATGACTTAGTCCAGACAGGCACACTTCCCCTTCTGCCTTGCCATCTGCACATTCACTTGAGAAAAGGGAAGCAGAGGTGAAACAGATGTATGGGGCAGGCAGGAAAGCTTGACTCTTCTTAAGACAGCTGTAGTAAGTCAGGCTTATCCCTTCCAGTTAAATAGATCCCATGCTTCTACTTCCAAATGTCTATTTCTCTCGACTCACTCAAACGTTTCTTGGATGTCTTTCGTGTTCCCACACATTATCCTGAATGCTGAGAGCCTGATGGAGACAGAGAAAGGTGGGGTTCATCTCCCTCCCTCCCCCAGCATAGTGGCAGGCATCCCACGACAGCTTTTTCCCAGAGCCATACAACAAGCCCTCAGCATAAGTCATGAATGGATGGACTGCTGGAAAAATGAACACATGAGAGAATGTTTTGAAATCCAAACACAGGGATGTTATGGCAATTTCCATGTAACTGTAGAAGAATCTATTACGGAGTTCTGTGACTAACACTCAAAAACTTGGCACCACAAGGTTTCCTAAATCCACACTTAATAAATGATTGTATATTTGATATTCTTTCTTTACTTCATTACTGTCCTTATATTTTGCTTGGTTTTCTTCAAAAAGAGCATGAAATTTCTATTAGCATTAAGACTCATGAGCCAAGGAATCTGGACCGATTCCTAGCAGCTCTGTACCAGAAACAGGGCCATGTCATGGAAGGTGCACACCTCAGCTCCTTGCAAGATCCATCCCAGCTTCTCTTCTATCTGCTCTTGGGTCTTCCCAGTTTTATTCCAAAGCACGTCGGGATTGAATGACCGGACAAAAATGAAATTGCAAAGCTGCACTGTAATGGCCTTAGACTTGGTCTTCTGGGGATGGGGAGGTGGTTGAAATGCTAGAGTCCTGGCTGTACAAACTCGAAGATCTGAGCTTGACCCCCAGAACCTCCCTGCCCACATGTAAAAAGACAGGCATGGTGGCACATGCCTCTAATCCCAGCATGGAGATAACTGGACTCCTAGGGCTCACTGGCCAGTGAGTCTAGCCTAATAAGTAAGCCCCAGGTCAGTGAGAGACCCTGGCTCCAAAACTGGGAAGTGCCTGAGTGATGACATTAGGCTGATGCTTGGCCTCTGTACACACATACCTGCACATACACAATCCCCACACGCTTTGATGTTCTTAAACTGGCAACCTCCAGGTGAACACACTGACCTGCCACAGGCTTAATTCTCTTGAACACTACACAGAAGTTGCCTCATATTTTTAAAGTGGTGTAAAGCTTATTAAGCTGACTCAGGTTTCACACTTGAACACTTGTTATTAGGTTGGTCTTCTAACTTTCATTTATTTAGACTTAAGTGTCCCAGTGGTTAACTGTGAACGATCTGGATCCCATTTCACAAATCACAAATGACACGTTCTGGATGGGAGGGAGGGGGTGTAGTAGGAATCTCAGCCTCCCAGCTCATGGTTTTATTGAAAGCTTTGTGCTTGGGTCTTTGCAAAGCTCCATGGCCACCTGCGGACCTCCACTTCTCAGGGCTGCCTCTTGTTTCCCAGCCTCATCTGGTATCAACTGTGCTGCCAGGGAAACAAGGCCATCAATCACAACAGTGGAGAGTAAAGTCACCTGGGGAGGCCAGAGTTCGAGGCTTTCTCTATCCTCTTTGCATCTGAGCCACGTGAGGATAAAAAAGCTAAACTTCAATAAACAACATCCTCCTATGTGGGGAGAGTTGGGCATCAGTCCACAACGGAGCCTTCTGTAGGACTGAGACAAGTGCCACAGTCAGGGCTACCCAGATTTCCTATTGCACTAAATGGACTCATATAATGAAAGCATGGGCTGGACCCTCCCCTCCCCCCATGTATGTAGACACAATGCATGTATAGGCCAGAGGTCCATTTCCAGTGTCATTCCTCAGGTGCCCTCCACCTTATTTTTCTGAGGACTCATCTGTCATTGGCTTAAAATTTGCCAAGTAGACTGAGCTAACTGGCCAGTGGGCCCCAGGGATCCTCCCGTATCTTCCTCACAGCACTGGGATTACAAGCATGTTCCACCACACTTGGATTTTTTTTTTTAACTTTTATGTGTATGGGTGTTTTGTCTGCATGTATGTCTGTGTACCATGTGTGTGCAGTGCCTGTGGAAGCAGGAAGAAGGTGTCAGAGTCCCTGGGACTGGAACTACAGATGGTTGTGAGCTGCCATGTTGGTGGTGGGATTTGAACCCAGGTCCTCTGAAAGGGTAGCCAGTATTTTTAACCACTGAGCCATTTCTCCAGCCACCAAATGCTTTGATTTTTTTTTAAAATGTGAGTTCTGGGGATCAAACTCAAGTTGTTAGGTTTGTGAGGTAAGCCTTACTGACAGAACTTTTCCAGACCTGGATTCTGATATATTTTTCTTTCTGGGTCTTATCTCTTTCCTGGACCGTCTCACTCAAGGGTCATGATTTTGTAAGATGAAACCCAATCCTCCTCACACTTGTGGGTTAGGATCGCTGTAGAGATGCTGCTCTTTTTTCCTCTAGGTCATAAAACAGTCCTTGGTTCTATGAAGAGACATCACTATAGATCAAGCATCCCCAATCTTAAAATCAAATTGGTCCAAAAATCTGAGTCTCTGAGTACTACTGAAATGATAACACAGGGAGAAACTCAAACATCTGGCTTCCCAGTCAAGATGTGCAGGCTCTAAATGCACTGTATAAAGTTGCTTCATGTTAGCTCAGTGATCTCGTGTTTAGATCTGGGTCTCACTCTCAAGTACCTGCACAATATGTACAAGTTACAAGATAAAAAGTTATAAACTTACACCACTTCTGCTCCTGCACATTTTTTTTATGTTTTGAAGACATGTTTATTTTTGAATGATGTCACACAATGAAAGGGTTTAAACTTATTATCAGACTTGCCATTACTGAATTTCAGTTCAAAATGCAAGTTGTGTCCCAACATCCCAGTGAAATGACCATTGGTAGCCTTACAGAGGCAGGTGACATCTTCCTCTTTCAGCATAATAACACTCCCTCTTGCATTAGACAAGGTTGCTGGGTGTCTTAGTCAAGGTTTCTATTGCTGTAATAAAACACATGAGCAAAAGCAATTTGGGGAGGAAAGGGTCTGTTTGGTCCTGCAGTTATAATCCATCACTGAGGGAAGTCAGTGCAGGAACCTGGAGGCAGGAGACAATGGAGGAGTGCTGCTTACTGGCTTGCTCACCAGAGCTTGCTCAGCCTGCTTTCTTGTGGTACCCAGGACCACCTGCCCAGGGGTGGCACCACCCACAGTGTGCTGAGCCTTTGTACATCAATCATCAATCAAGAAAATGTCCTGTAGGCTTGCCCACAAGCCAATCTGGTGGGAATATTTTTCTCAACTGAGGCTCTGTCTTCCAAAATGACTCTACCCTGTATTGGTGAGACTAGGCGGCACACTGAGACTCTGAGTTTTTGTTAGCATCTGTTTTTCTCTTTTTGTAGATGAGCAACAATTCTACAAAGAAAGCATAGCCACGGGTCAAGTTTCCCTAACCTTAAAATCAGCTTGGGCCCACTGTAGCTGTCACGTGCTTCTAAACCACAGCAAGAGGATCCTCCAAACACAACAAGGCACTCAGGAGCCCCTTCAGGGGATAGCATCAAGGATTGTGAAACGGCCCAGAGTCATCCACAAGGACAGTTAGAGAAACAGCGATCTGAGTGAGAAAGAGCAGGCCTGACAGTGGGTGGGGACGTGCTGGCAGCTCACTCAGTGTAACTGATAACTTTATTTGCTTCTTCACTGTCTCTTGAAGCAGCTGTCTCCATGGAGAGCAAGACTCATAGCCCAATTATGAAGGAACTCCCGTGGGAATGCTGTCAAAGGTATTCAACAACTAACTGGAGGACAAACTATTGCCTGTCCACATCTCATGTCATTTGGAAGTTCAATGACAGTTTAGATAAAGGGCCACCTAGACTTGCTTTGTCACTGGGATCCACTGACCTCTACCTGGAAGGCTACTTCCTACACTGGCTGACTCAAGCTGAAGAGCTGAGCAATGTGCTGCTCTGCTCTGTGCTCCTGGGATCCCACAAGACTGAAGTCGAGGAGGCGCCAGGCATGTCTGCACAAAAAAGCCGCTCTTTTCCAACTGGACACTCCACACTACTCAGCTGCCAAGGTCCTTCATGCGGCCACCCCCAAAGGACAGCAAGATCCTATTAACGTACTTAGCAAGTGTCACCTCAGAGGGTATCGGTTACAGTATGGAAGAGGCAGCGAGAATCTGACTGCAGAGCAGCATGTGGAGCTCTCCCATTTGAAGCCCTCCAGCTCCACACCAGGTCAGCTCCACGCCAGGCTGGCAGTGTCCTCCATACAGAGGCGAGCTTGCACCAGATGGAATGCCTCCCCGTGACTCTATACTGAGGGATAAGTCCGAGTCTTATGTTTGTAGCAACAAACTATTTTTTTGTTTATAGTAAACATTTATTCTTTTGTTCAGGTTTGTGGTTCCAGGAGCGATGATGTGTAGGGAACTAGGAAAGACCATTTGTTGTAAGTGGGGCTGGGTGGCTGCTGAATAGGCAGGAACTGCAAAGACGAGGAAAAGTAGACATTGCAAAGGACAAGGGCTGTGGAGATAGGGTCCAGTGTCAGAGGGTAGACAGTAGAGTAGACCACTGGTAGAGATGGAGGGTCAAAGAAGCAGAATGCCTAGGGCATAGACATAAAATAACTTTCTCATTCAGTAAGCCAACTGGTTCACATTCCTGAGAGTGCAATGCATTTGTCCTTATTGTTTTTCTTTGACCTCCAAACAAGTCCTGGAAAACATGTTTTTATTCTAGAGGTGGGGAGACTGAGGCACAGTGAGGAAACATACTTTCCTAGCCATACAATGAGCTGGAATTAATAAATCAATCCCTGACCTTGGATTTCAGACTGTACAGTCTTCCTTGGGTACCACTGGCTTCTCCCTGCCTGTGCTCATTCAATGGGTAACATAGTGATTTCTCCATCCTTTTATTTTAATGTTTAAGTGATATTTATGTGGAGAAATCTTTGCATATGAATGCACAGATTTTTATATTCTTTGTCTATTTTTACGTAATTTTTATACTTCTTAAAATACAGATACTACAAAGAATAGTTTCTGAGAATTCGTCCATTTGGGGAGAATGGTCTTAACCTGGTCTTTGTTATTTTATTTCTATCTTTGTTTGTTTTTTATCCCTGTGATAAGCATTATGACCAAAACAGTCTAGGGAGAACAGGATTTACTTCATCTTATAGCTTACAGTTAATCATGAAGGAATTCAGGGCAGGAACTCAAAGCAGGAGCCTGGAGGCAGGAGCTGAAGCAGAGACCATGGAGGAATGCTGTTTACTGCCTTGCTCCTCATGGCTTTTTTAGTCACGTTTCTTATTCTACAGGGATGTCACTGCCTACAGTAGGCTGGGCCCTCCCACTCAATCATTAATCAAGACAATACCCTATAGCGTTCCCTACAAACCAATCTTATGGAGACATTCTCTTAATTAAGATCAACCAGAATCAGCAGGCACCTCTGGGATGAGCTAGAAACCTAGTGCAATGGAAACTCCCAGGAATCAACGAGGGTGACCCTAGCTAAGATTCTTTGCAATGGAGGATACAGAGCCTGAATGGGCCATCTCCAATAACCTGGCTAGACTTCCACTGGAGAGATTGGGACCACAACCCAGCCACATAACCATTGACCTATAATTTGCCCTGCCTACAAGATGTGTTGGGGCAAAGGTAGCACAGAAATTATGGGAGTAGCTAACCAATAACTTGTCCAGCTTGAGATCTATACCATGAGAGGTGCAGTGCCTGGAGGGCCAGGACTCAGAGGCAGGACAGCCCAGATAACTAGGATAGAACCAAACATGACTGACAGAAAAAAAAAAGTCCATGAAATGATTCCTAATGATATTCTGCTAGACTCATAGGTTTTTGCCTGGCCCAATTGTCATCAGAGAGGCTTTACCCACTAACTTAGCAGAAACCTACGGCCAAACATTAGGAGGAGCTCGGGGAATCCTGTGAAATAGGAAGAGGAAGGATTGTAGGAGCCAGAGGGGTCAAGGACACCACAAAAACAAAACAAAACAAAATAAAACAACAACAACAACAACAACAACAACAACAACAACAACAACAACACAGAATCAACTAACTTGGGCTCACAGGGGCTCACAGAGACTGAACCACCAACCAGAGAGCTTGCATAGGACTGACCTAGGCACTCTGCTTATATGTGACAGTTGTATAGCTTGGTCTTCTTGTGGGACACCTAACAGTGGGAGCAGGGGCTGTCTCTGACTCTGTTACCTGCTTTTGGGACCCTTTCCTCTTATTGGGTTGCCTAGTCCATCCTTAATAGGAGAGGGGTGCCTAGTCTCACTGCAACTTGATATGCCATGGCTGACTGATATACATGGGAGGCCTGCCCTTTTCTGAAGAGAAAGGAGGAGGAGTGGATGGGAGGTGAATAGCAGAGGTTAGAGGAGGGACTGGGAGGAGAGGAAGGAGGGAGGGAAACTGTGATCAGGTTGGAAAAAATATTATTAAAAAATTTCTCTTCCTAGGCTTGTGTCAAGTCAATTAATAACTACCAGTATACCCATGGACCACATTCCCATGGAATTCCATGACACCCAGCATGTACCCGTACACCCTACAATTCTTAGCTAAGTTAAAATTGAAGAGGCCCTCAGGACACAGTATAGTCTCACATTATTGCCCAGACACAATGTGTGTGGACACTCCCCATCCAAACTCACTGAGTGAGTTCTCTGTAGGTCACTGTGTCTGCCTGTCACCCAGAGTTACTATGGTATATCAGGTATTCTGTTAGGTGTCTGAAAGGCACCCACACAGGCCTAGCCTTACCACCTAAGGTTAAAAACACAATTTTCTAGCTTGTGTTTCAGGGATCTTCATTAGTCAAGGAAAATTCTGTGTATGGAATTTTCTTCAGCTTGACCATTTTCCTCTTATCTTTGGGATAATTTATTCGTCTATCATCCATCCATCATCCACCCATCTATCATCCATCCATTGTCCATTCATTACCTATTCATCTGTTGCTCATGCATGCATGCATGTATACCTCCATCATCTATCTATCCAGGTAGCCATCCATCAACCAGCCACTCCTCAATCCATTCATCGTTCATTCACCACCCATGAATGCATCTCTCTATCATCCACCCCCTCCATTCATCTCCACATGCCACTGTGAGCACTGTGAGCTCTATTTCCTAGATACTCCTTTAAGAGGCCTGCAGCCTAGAACAAGGAGATGCAAGCAAATGTGATGAGAAGCCTGGAGAGATGGCTCTGGGCAGAGCGCTTGCTGTGAAAACACTGACCTGAGTTTGGATCCCCAGAGCCCTTATAGAAAGCTAGTTGGAGTGCTACACACCTGAAATACAGTATTCTTGGGGTGAGACAGAAGGCAGAGACGGGAATCTCTGGAAGTTTGTAGGTCAACTAGTTTGAATTATGCGGCAGTGAACACCAAATAGATTCCGTTTCAAATAAGGTGGAAGGCAAGGACCCATACCCAAGGTTACCTTCTGCTGCCACACGCATGTCATGGCAAACATATGTCCATACTCACCAACACATGAATGCAGCGTGTACAGATGCACTCATGCCATACACATAAACACACACACACACATACATGAACGCACATATATAGCACATACATCATACATACACACATGCAGACACATATGTGATGATGGCGGAGGAAGGAGCTCTGGACCTACTCAAAGAATTAACAGTCATTTTCCCCCTCCCAGCCCCCAACAAGAGGGCACAGGGAAGGATGACAATGAAGGGGACAGCCTCAGCAAGTCTAGAAAAGCGAGCAGCAGGGTGCTGACCATGGGAGCAGCACTTGGGGAGGATGAGAGAAGAAAAGAGGACTTGCTGTTCAAGGACTGGGGCATTCCCTCAGCGTGAGGCATACGTCACACAGTAGGGTGACATGAGGCAGGAAGGACAAGTTGGAGCAAGAGCACAAAAGCCTCCAAGGCTGATGTCAACCCCCAAAGCCTGACCTTTTCTAGCAACCCACGCTGTAACCCTCACGCCAACAGTAGCTCTGTTCTACTGTAGACCGTCACGACTGTCGTTTTTGTGCTGATAGTGCATTGGGCATGTGTTAAGCATGCATTGTGGTGTGAACACAACACACAGTGAGATATGAGTAGATGGGATTTCAGTCCCACTTTGAAGCTGATAGAGGTTCCCTGTCCCAGGCCACAGCTTATACCCGCTGGCACTGGGTCTGTGTATGGGTAGGGACATGCTTTTAAACCCTACATGTATTTCCTGTGTTTGGTCATGCCCTTCTCCATGTCCGATCTCAAAAGTCTCTAATCTTGCTCTATTTTGTTAACTCCAATTTCCTGCAGAGCCTTCCCGGAGAAGGCATTGTAGACCCAACACCTTTGAGGCACCTCTTGTCACTGTTCTCAGAGTCTTGCGGGTCTTTGTCATTGTTTACAAGATATTTACCAACAGCATCACACCCCAAATGTAGCTGTGACCTTACTCCTCTAGACGACAGGTGCCGTTCCAGACAGGCACCAAGAATGGAGACCTGCCTTCTCCACTGCTGAGACACCGTGAGCATGTGCTTGGTCCTTCTGTGGTTGAGAGACCTGTGGTATGTCTTCATCTACATCTCACCTAATTCATTCATTTAGCAAAACCCAGCCAAGCACCAATAAGACACTGGATGCCAGAATTTCACAGCATTGACATGTATTTTTCTGCCCTTGTTGACTTTAAAGCATTGGAAGAGTTAATACATTCTTGTTAAAAACGTACTTCAGGTGCCTGTGACCATATTACTACAGGCAAAAGGACGAGAATTCTGGGAGAAACAGGCTTTGAGAATCTACTACCCGGTTGTCTGTCTCCATCCATGACATTTACTTGTTAATCTCCAATTCTCCACTTTGTATTTCAGTACACAGGACCCCTGTTAAGAGCATGCCCTCTGCAATGACTTGATCACAAGGCTTCTGGAACAGTCACAGGGTGTGCTGGCTAGTCTTACATCTACTCGATGCACAAACTAGAGTTATCTGAAAGAAGGAACCCTCAATGGAGAAGATGCTGCTATAAGATCCAGATGTAAGGCAATTTCTTAATTAGTGATTGATGGGGAAGGGCCCAGCTCCTTGTGGGTGGTGACATTCCTGGGCTGGTGAACCTGGGTTCTATAAGAAAGCAAGCCAGTAAGCAGCATCCCTCCATGACCTCTGCATCAGCTCCTGCCTCCAGGTCCCTGCACTGTTTGAGTTCCTGTCCTGATTTCCTTCAATGATGAACAGAAATCTGGAAGTGTAAGCCAGATAAACCCTTTCCTCCCTATCTTGCTTTTCGGCCATGGTGTTTCATTACAGCAATAGAAACCCTAAATAAGACATGGAGTGTATAGAAAGATCCCATTAAAGCACAGAAGTCCATGGCATTCTATGAAATATGCCAAAGGCTCATTTCAGCATGTAACTGATGTTCCTCTGGGAGAAGCTACATCATGATGGGTCTAGAACTATGTGTCCAACCAGGCAATTCTGCACAAAGGCAGAGCCATTCATCCGACCTTTGAGGGGGGAGAGTAGCACACTGGTTAAAGAAATAATGTAATGGGCTATTGTTGGATTTTTTTTTAACAAGGAAATAGCTGGGCATGCACGATGGCACACATCTGTAATCCCAGCATTTGAGAGTCTGAGGTAAGAGGAACCCAAGTTCCAGGTCAGCCTGGACTATATACCAGGACTCTACCTCACAACTAAAATACAAATAAAACACTCAAATGTAAATAAATACATACTCAACATATGCTGTGAATATGACTAAGCATGTAATCACAGGAAACACAGTACAGGTAACCGGGTGCGATAACTGTGTTTATTTCATATACATCTTTGATGGTAATGGAGGGGAAAATCTGTTTGAGTCCCAGAACTAGTGAGGTCCATTTGAGACGTGCCCCTTCTGGGTTCATTTCTCATGTGCTGAAAATAAAACTGATGCCTGAAAAAAAATTGGTGATGATGCCAGGAAGCATAAAGAGTCTTCTAACAGACCAAGCCAGGACAAGACACATCTTTTACCCCGTGAGGAAGCCCATAGGTGGGACGTCACGTTAGAGGGCTTATTGGGAAACGGAGTGAGGGTTGCTGCAACTCGGTGTTCCAAAATACTTAGGGATCAGCATATCTTTTCCTGGACAACCTACATTCATGAGGCAAGGAACATTGGTCCATGAACACCCCAGGTGCTTATCAAGAGAGGCTAATAAAAGCAAAATGACTCTGGATGCAGTGTGCTAAGTGAGGCAATGGTACAGCTAGCCTTGGAGTGACCCAGTTTTAAATGATCTAATGTCCTTGGCACGCTGGGACTTTGCCAGAAGTCACGGACACCTAATAAGAAGCTTGAAAGCTTGGGGGAGAAGAAAACACAAAGCTTCCTGGCGGCTGTCTGTGTGGGGATTGGAGAGGGACACTTTCAGCTTTGGGAGACACATCAGAGGCGAGGATAAAAAGGGAGGGTCTGCCTTGCTGTTGGCTGGGAAGCTGAGCCAGGGACTGGCCAACACCTGCCTAAGGATGCAAGTCTCACACATGGAGAAAAAGTCTCCAGTTCTCAGAGGTGCTCCTAGCCCGTGGCCCTGTATTAACTTGGATTACTTTCATTTTATTATGATTTAATTTTTCTTTCGCAACGTTTTTATTAGCTGTGTCCTTTGACAGCTCCATACATGTAAGAAGTGCATTCTGCGTGCTACATCCCCATCCTCTCTACTCTCCCCCATCACTATCACCCTTCTCCTCCATACACGTCCCTTTCTCACATTGACATCTTTGAAATCTTTCCAGACCAACTGAATTTCACAGGATATGCGGCGTGAACACTGGTTTCAAGCTGTGCATTGGAGCCTGCTGGGCTTACCCTGAAGACAATGACTGCTCGCTCCTCCAGAATCCACCAAGAATTCAGTAGGGAGGGGTAGGGAACCGTGAGTCGCTTCCAAACCCATGACTGACTGTGGACAGACCCCGTCTTGTGCAGGCCCAGTGCAGGTAGCCACAGTAGCTGTGGTGTCATGAATGCATCAACTGTACCATGCTCTGTAGCAGGAATCTTAGAAGGTCTTATTAATAAAATTAAACCCGAGGCCAGTTATTGTGGTGAACACTGGAAGATCAGAGAGACAGAACAAGCCACAGCTATCTCACCTCACCGGTTCCTCAGCTGATCCTGTTTCCTCAGACTGGAAGCTTCTGTGTCCTCATCCCAATGGCTCTCAGCTGAACTGCTGCTCGAAAGCCTGAATGCTTAACCAGGCCAAATGCTGCTAGTTTCTGGTCCTCACGCCTTATATACCTTTCTGCTTTCTGCCATCACTCCCTGGGATTAAAGGCTCACTTTCTGGGATTAAAGGCGTGAGTCACCATGCTTGGCTGTATCCTAGAACAGATGAATTTCTGCCTCTGCAATGCTAGGATTAAAGGCGTGTGTTACCACTGCCTATCCTAAGTATCTAGTGGCTTTTCTGTTCTCTGACCCCAGATAAGTTTATTAGGGTACACAATATTTTGGGGAACACAATACCACCACAGTGCTCTCAGAAGACAGCATCTCAAGGCTCTTCTTCCTGCTCTCCAGCTCTTTTATTCTTTCTGCTCTCTTCCACACTGATTCCTGAGCCTTAGGGGTGAAGGTGGTATAAATGTCCCGTTTAGGACTGAACACTCAGCCAAGACTTACTCTTGGCACCTCAAGTAGCCACTCACCTCTGCGTTTATGGCTTGCAAAGAGAAGCCAAGACTAAGGCTAGAAGTAGCATTTGTTGATGGGTATAATCACAAACACTTAGAAGGCAGACCATTATTGTGTCTCTACCATGGTTTAAATGGATACATTGAAGTATTTCATGCAAACGCAAAACAAACTCTAAAATAGGCTCCTATTACTTCTTCCAATCAAATTTACAAATGAAACATAAAATGAGCCCTAAGTCCCTGGATCCCCACAAGCAATATTAATTCAGCCTTGTAGACAATATTAAAACAAGATGGTTCACCTCAAATTTCAGAGTAGAAACTAGACATTCTGGTTTGGGCTCTCCATTTCAGCATCTGTAAGGACTCTGAGGATACACCTGTGCACTTGTTTGAAGTTTGAGCATATTCAGGGCATCACATGTCCAAACAAGGAAAGCAGACTCATATGCACCCCTTCACTCCAATCATGTCAGGAAACAGTCTTTGAATGTCTATGGCAATGAGGAAGAATCTGAAGCTGAGGCAGGATTAAAAATCCGCACCAGTTGTGTGTCAATCTTAAAGACTGTTCTCACTTACTAGTGGGATCGTTCTCACTTACTAGTGGGATTGTTCTCACTTACTAGTGGGATCTAAGACAGTCAAACTCCTAGCATCAAAAGCAATCCATAAGTGGTTACCACATTCTGGGGAGATGGGTTGAGGAGATCTTGACCAAAGAACACAGAAGTTCAGTTAGATATAGGAATAGACCAAGATTTCAATGTAGAATGTAGTGGTATTTGCTCTGCCCATGACCTGGAGCTATATGGCCCAAAGGAGGCAGTGCTTCCTGCCATTGTATGTGACCTCTTATATGGAGAGGAGAGAGGGGTCACGTGGTCCCTTCTTCCATTTATTTATTTATTTATTTATTTATTTACTTACTTACTTTACTTACTTTACTTTACTTACTTTACTTTACTTTACTTACTTTACTTTTTACTTTACTCTTTACTTTACACTTTACTTTACTTTACTTTCTTACTTACTTACTTACTTACTTACTTACTTACTTACTTACTTACTTACTTACTTACTAGCCTGGCATGATTAGACTCCAGATGACTTAGGAATTGAACCTCTGGACAACATAGGAATTGAACCTGGTTCCTCTGGAACATCAGTCAGTGCTCTTAACTGCAGAGTCACCTCTCTCCTGTTGGGCACCAAATGTAGCCCAAAGGTTTCTCCAATCTCATCCAGCCCCAAGGTCCCACAGCCACTTACAAAATAATCACTCAGAGACTTAATATTAATTACCAATTGCATGGCCTATGGCAGGCTTCTTGCTAGCTAGCTCTTATAATTTAACCCATTTCTATTAATCTGTAAATTGCCACATGGCCGTGGCTTACTGGTATTTTCACATCTTGCTTCTCCTGGTTTGTGCTGGAGTCTCTCTCCTACCTCTATCTTTCTTCTTCCTGTCTCTCTCTTCAATTTCCTGCCTAGCTATAATCTGACTTGCCATAGTCCAAACGGCTTTATTTATCAACCAATCAGAGCAACACATATTCATACAGAAAGACATCCCACAGCAGTAGAACATGATGACGGTTAATAACTAAGTATGATATTTTTGAAAATTGCCAAGAGATCCCAAGGGTTTCAATACACACTCTCTCTCACAGGTATGGCAGAGTATAGACATTAAGGGGCTCATATAGCCATTCCACAATGCATACACACTAGAAAACAATATGCGCAAGATTAATATGTGTATAATTTTTTATTTGTCAATGGAAATACATTTTTTAAAATCTACACTAATTATATATCACTTCTAAATATTATCAAACTCCCAGGGAATACTTTTTCTTCTTTTACTACTCTACTTATGTTCTAAGCTCTTGGGAACTGATACTTCAAAGAGCCACCAAAACTGTTAAGCACAAATTAAGTAAAACTCGAGGCTAGGGTGAGAAGCTTGTCATGATTCATGCATGCTTTTAAAGCCAGCCAGTGTGCCTTCTGACAAGCTTGCCTAGGGCTCACTGGGCTGAGTAGAGCAGGGTCAGTGGACGCCTGATTGGTGTAAATACAGGCTAATAGAACACAGCCATTCATGTGCTGTCTGACTCAGCTTTTGTGCTACACAGGCAGAACGGAGTGACTGTGGCAGAGGCAGCCAGGCTAAGAGACACGGTGCCTGCCCTTTGTAGACTCTTATTCTAGGGGTGCTGTTTGGTTTGATTTACTATTTGCTTTTGGTTACTGACCCCATTCAGCACAATTAAAGGCTAACTTGGAGAAGACTGATAAACTGCAAGCGATTCTGTTGGCTAGAGATGGTAAACCCTAAAGTTTCAGTTTCATTGGCCTGGAGGACATTTACCAGTTTTGTGTAAGTCAGCACTCTGATCATTTTTTCAGTCAGTCTCAGCCTGGCTGAGCTCCTAATTATTGTGATATATAAACCTTTGATAGATGCTCACACTACACACTTATGTGAGAGTCATGTCTTTAACTTTCTAGACTCTCTTCTTTGATACAAATGACTTCCATTTGGTCAAGGAGTGCATGCACATTCGCTGAGCAACATGGCCCTCAGAGCCCTTTTCAATGGACGCATCATGTGAGGGTGGGCGGGCGTGGGGAGATTCGGAGTAAGAACTCAGGCTGGATGTGAGGGTGGGTGGGCGTGGGGAGATTTGGAGTAAGAACTCAGGCTGGATGTGAGGGTGGGCGGGTGTGGGAAGATTCGGAGTAAGAACTCAGGCTGGCAGAATGGTGTGGAAAGCAACTCAGCTCAGATAGCTGAAACACACCGGACATGCACAACAGACAAGGGGAAGTGGGTCACAAGACTGAGCAGGGGGACAGCAGCAGAGGGTTTCATCTGTTCAGTTAGGAGTCTGTGCAACATGAGGAAGTGTGAGGACATGGGAGTGGAGGTCCTTGAGGAACAGCTGTGATTTACCCTTGATGGGGAGAAGGAAACACATTGGAGCCAAGAGCTTAAAGCAGAACCTAAGATGTCAGAGGGGAACTGGAGAAATTCTCAGAGATGGGACATATATTTAGGAGATGGGTTTATAGAACGTTTCAGGAGCAGAGGTGAGCCCAGGAAAGGGTTTTGGGTGTGGCACGAAGACCCTGCCTCACTATATGGAGGATCTACATATCATGAATGCTCAACAAATAGCTAAGGGGCTGGGGCATTTGTCTACTCACTTAAACAGTAGATGTTTAGTATGGAGAGATAGCTGGATGGATTAGCACACTTGCTGTGCGAGCATGAAGAACAGAGTTTGGATCCCATCACTGACACAAAGGTGGGCATGGTCTTTGCACACCTGCAATCCACTCCCTCCATGTCCCCAACACTCCCTCCCCCAATACAGAGTATGGTGGAGATAGGAGGATCATTGGTGATCTCTGGCTGCCAGCCTAGCTGAAAAACCTTAGCTCCAGGTTCAGTGGGAGACCTTGCCTCAGAGAAAGAAGGCAGAGAGTGATGGAGGACACCTGACACCTTCTTCTGGTCTCTGCACTTTGAGCCATATACCACACACATAGTCCCCACCTCTGAACATACACAGTTTGTTTTTAAAGTAAGTATATTTTCACCACCCACTTATGCACGGTTCTAGGTGTAGACATAGGGTAGTGAATAAATGAGATTGCTCTCGCCATGTAGTACCCATGATACTTTGGAGGTATTAAGACAAAGAATACAGTAAAAGAAAGGAACAAGGGTGATGGGCAGCAGAGGTGGTGCGGGAGGGTTGCCACTTCGTGAACCTTCTCCAACAAAGTGATATATGACTAGAGACCAAAGGAACAAGCTGTGAGCTCTGAGCAACGAAGGCACTGGAAAGTTCACACAGAGGCTGGTGAGAGTAGATCAACACCACAGAGACTGCCCAGTACCTTCACTGCTCATGAGAGACTCATGATGATCCAGACAAGTGGATGATGGTGTCTTGGGGAAGGGAGGATGAGCTGCTATAGGACAGAAGATGATGATGATGTCTGGGATCAGGGAAGTCATGTTTGCCAGGGCGTGTGGACAGGGGTAGGTCCTGAAGATGTAAAAGATGAACCTTGGGATTCACTGATGGAGTGGGGATGACTTTCTATTATGGAGACGGAAGCGTCCAGAGCTCACAGGTTTGGGAGCCTGAGAAACCCCTCATCCAATTTGAAGATTTAGGGATGAGAGGGAGGCAGGATGAGGCTGCTGAGGGAGAGAGTGTGGAAGCTGAGCCCCAGAGCACTCCACATTAGAGTCATGAGGGGAAAGGGAGACTGGTGGGATTCTAGACAATAATCAATGGGGTTGGGGTGAGGTGAAATCAGGAAGCCATAGGATGAGTGTTTCTGAAGTGTAGTCAAGGGAGGTCAGGAGCCAGCTTAGACATCTGGGTTTAGCAACTTCCATGTCATCGGTGCACAACTAAGCTGTTCTGAAAGAAAGTGAGAAGGAAGGATGACAGGAAAAGAAGGTAGCACGGGAGGGTCTGGAGATTAGCTGAGTGTGACCATGAACTGGAGTGACAGCTGGGTGCATATGAAGGGCAGGAAGGCTCACTTGGGACACTCAGGGACTTGAGAGCAGCACTGGGCTGCTAAGAGTGGCCTAGGACACAGCCTGAACCTAAGGCTGCCAGAGATCATGGGTATGAGGAGAGGACAGTTGGAACAATGTCCCAGTGTGGGCCCTGGGTACAGCGATGGAACGGCCTTGGACTGCTACACAGAGGAGAGCTCACAGGACCAGAGCAAAGAGGATAATGTCTGGGGACAGGGGCACAGAGTGGGATGAGGAAGTGTGGTGGGGACATCAGAAGCTAATGAGGTTCTCTTGAGATAAATAAAGGATGATTAGAGGCCTTAGATCTGGCAGTGTCCAGAGAGGGAGATGGCAAGCGGCACACTGGCACTAACGAGGACAAGAACATCTGCCACTCCTTTGAAGGTTGGTGGGAAAAGGCACAAAGGAGAAGGAAGCATGTGGTGGTAGCATAGGTAGGTGCCTGGGGAGGTAGGAAGAACATGGGGGTGGGAGCAAGACAACTTCATGGGCCTGAGTGCTGCGGAGGTGGGTAGACATTTTGAAAGCTCTGAGTCAACAGCATGTGTAAGGTGATCTCCAAAGCACAGACCAGGAAAGAGTGAAGGGTTTCTCTATATGACATGGGCTTCATCACTCTTACATGAATGCAGGATACTCAGAATGAGCATCACTGGGGCTGGAGAGATGGCCTAGCTGATAAGAGCACTTGCCATGCAATCTCCAGGACTAGAGTTGGGATCCTATCACCCACATAACAAGGCATCTGATCTCCTCTTTTGGTATGTGCACAGGTTTGTGAACCTGTGTGTGTGTGTGTGTGTGTGTGTGTGTGTGTGTGTGTGTGTGTGTGTGTAATCCTAAAAACCCCTCTAATCCTTAAAACAAAGAACAAAATGAGCATTCATCGCATCATGAGAAGTGATGAGATGCAATCAAGACCTCCTTCATACGGACTTTTCTGAGTCAGGATGATGGCCTTGACAAGTAGACCTCCTCAGATGGCTCTTTGCCCCTCCTGGTAGGTCCTACTCATGAGTCTGCAAGTACAGGGTGGAAGGCAAGGCACTGCTCCCAGGTACCATGTGATCTCCCATATCCATAGACACTTTGCAAAGACTGAATTTCAACTATGGCAAAGACGAAGTCAAGCTATCTGGAGAACCGACTAATGAAGTGTCACATGACAGAATTTATATGCTAGGGGAAGGGCAGAGGTGACCTATCCAGTTTCCTCTCTCTCCCACATGCCAGAGCTGTTCCTAGCCCCTGAAAGGAGCCACCAGAAGAGGCCAGATGTTCTGGGGGGGCGGTCACTGGCTCTTGAGGCAAAAAGATCTGGCATCTTCTTTGTGGAGGCTGATGGCGGGGCCAGGGCAAGCAACAGGCCTTGGATGACTATGAATCCCGTCACTTCTATTTCTGGGTCTGAAGACAGAGATCTCTTCACATCCTACCGCAGGCTGTGGGTACTGTGTGTCTGCTTGGCTTTCATGGTGGGGTCACTACCTGGCATCCATCCTCGCAAAGCAAATGAGCAACCCATTGAAAACAAACTCAGTCCTGTCTCAAGGTACGTCTGGGCTTCAACCTGACAATATGCTCTTTCAATTCTCGTTTTCTTTAAACCTCACCAAATTTCATGTGTATTTATGAATATACAGTTACTGCCAAATTCCTGGCAATTTATTCATATTCAAAACTCCCAGCTGTGGTGAAAGAAGAGTACATTTTTCAAGAGAGAAAGAAATGATTTTCCCAATATATCAAAAATATGTCCCATTTTATGGCCACATATCTGATATCAAAGTGTGAGGCAGGAAGGCTGGAGGAGGAGGTCTGGGGATATATTTTTCTCCAGAGGTGGAGGAGGCTGACCTTTCTATGGTGAACTTTGGTGCCCACTGGGCCATAGGAAGAAGGGGAGTGATGGAGCAGAATGCTCACACCTGCTTATAAAGTCACTTCCTTAGCAGGTCAAGGCCTCTTAGACTAACCAGATGGAGGTTTGGTATGTAGTGTTATCTGGAAGATTCTGAGTGTAAGGAAAAGTGATTGGACGCAGATAATGAAAATGAGCACACTCAGGGTTGGTGGTCTCCCAACTTAATAACCTAATACTACTGATAGAAGTAGGGCTAAAGCTCAGATTCATCCACAGGACCCACATGGTAGGGGACAAGAACTGACTCCCACAAGTTAAGTTGACTCTTATTTCTACCTATGCTGTGTAGCATGCATGTGTCCTCCTTCTCCCTCTCCTCTCTCTCTCTCTCTCTCTCTCTCTCTCTCTCTCTCTCTGTCACACACACACACACACACACACACACACACACACACACACAAATTAAAAAAAAAGATTCTTTAAAAGGGGGCTAGAGTAAAGTACTGGCCGTTTTTCCAGAAGACCTGGGTTCAATTGCCAGTACCCACATGGTGGCTCACAATTGTCTGTAACTCTAGTAACAGGAATCCAACATCCTCTTCTGGCCTTGAGGGTACCAGAAATGCGTGTGCACAGACATATATGCAAATAAAGCACCTATACACATAAGAAAGTGATAAAATCCAAAAAAGCAAACAAACAAACCAAAGAGCAACAAAGAAACTGAGTTCTTGAGTTCCAACAACCAGTGTGAGCCCTTGTTCCCTCACTCTAGCTGGGAGATCTTAGACAAGGTATTTGCCTCTCACAGTCATAGAACTTGAGTTTAGAAGGCCTACATAGACCATCACTACAGGGCAGGACTGCTAGGGGCATATAGTAAGACAATGTCTGCAGGGGCTGGAGAGGTGACTCAGCAGTTAAGTGTACCTGGCTGCTTTTCCAGAGGAACAGGGTTCGATTCCCAGCACCCACAAGGGAGCTCGTAATTGTCTGTAACTCTAGTCCCAGGAGAGCCAATGCCCTCCTTGGGTACTGCATACAAGTAATGAATAGATATAAATGCAGGCAAAACACCCATACATATAAAATAATAAATAAAAAAATCAAAATTACCAAAAGATAATGCTTAGTAAGGCCTGAATAGAGAATCAAATATGCTTTCCAGCATGTCAGCTCTTATAGCAAGGGTGACTCCATGCACAATGATGCTTTATGTGTTTAGATGTCAGAGGAGAAAAGGATCTCAGTAGGCTGGAGCCTTCCAGATCCTAGAAAAGGGGATCCTAGCAAGTATCTTTGAGGTGGGACTTGGAGAATTGCTAGTTCTTAGAGGTAGAGGATTATTAACTCAAGGCAACAGAGATGCCTAGGGTATAGATGCAGATGTTTAAAATGTTCATGGGATTTCAAACTGTATGGAGATCAGCCTGGACAGTAGGGGGCTTCCATGTGAGGAATGAAAGGAGGCCATATTGGAAAGGTATGTAGTCAGCTAAGAAAGACCATGGTTACCAAACCTCAAGAAGTTAGCATTCTTTTATGGGCAAGGCCTTAGAGCATTGAAGTGTGTGTGTGTGTGTGTGTGTGTGTGTGTGTGTGTGTGTGTGTGTGTGTGTGTGTGTTCTGTATCTGAGAGATCCCCACAGTGGTGGGTTTTATGAGAGAAGTTATAATTTTCAAAAAGGAAAATTCAACTTCTACCTCTTTGGGTCTGTGACCGTGGCTTTCTTTGGACATGTGGTCTTTATAGATGTAGTTGAACTAAGATGGGCTCATACTGGGGGAAGGTCCAACCTTCCTTGGACATAGACACCCAGGAAAGAAAGCCATGTGAAGTCACAGAAGAGACCCAGAAATGAAGGGTACAGGACAATGGAGGCAGAGCAGAGTGATGATATATAAGCTGAAAAACACTCAGAATGCCAGAAGCTATCAGCAGCTGAAATAAGACAGAGAGGTTCCACATTAGTGTCTCCAGAGGGGACCTGGTGCAACGTGAATTTTAGTTGGTCTTAATAATAAGAACCTGGAGTCAGATATCAGGGTGAAAGCTGAAAGGTCAGAGAAGCAGAGCAGCCAGCCACTGTGAAACTTCTTACCTCTTGGAATCCTCACACTGAAGGGCCGAGCTCCTGTCTCCACCCCACCTTATCACTTCCTCTCTCTACTCAGCCACATCACTTCCTGTTTCCTCCTCCCAAGTGCTGGGGTCAAAGGTATGTGCCACCACTGCCTGGCCTTTAGTGGCTAGCTCCACACTCTGATCTCCAAGCAAGCTTTATTTGTTAGAGCACAAACAAAATATTACCACACCTGGCCCCTGCTAAAAATCCCAAGTTCTTGATGGTGGACTTATAGCTTTCAGAATTGTGAGAGAGTTAAGTATGTGCTCATTTGTGTTTTCTCTGTCCCTCACTCTGTGTGTGCATACATGTTCCTGTGTATGTGTGTATGTAGAGGCCAGAGTAAACCTTGGGTATCTTCTTCAATCACTCGCTAATTTGTTTTTTGAGAAAGTCTCTCTCTTTTATCTGGAACTGGTTGGTCAGGCTAGCCAGGCTGGACAGTGAGTCCCAGTGGTTCACCTGTCTCTGCCACACTCTACCCCACAACATCCAGTGCTGGAATTATGAGCATCCGCTTGTCTTTCCTATGTGGCCTAGCAATCATTTTATCTACTGGGTTACCTCTCCAGCCCCAAGTCCAGTAGTCTGTAGCCTCCCCAATGTTCAGGATACTGATATGCCAGATCCAGGAAATGACTAAGCATGACGTGGGCCCAACGAAGAGCAGTATGAGGACTTGGATGTCCGAAACAGGTGCTCTTCTTAGATTTCTGTTGCTATGACAAACTGTGCTGACACAAAGCTACACAGAGCAGGAACAATTCTAGGCTGTAGTCCATCACTGAGGAGAAGCTGAGACAGGAACTCAAAGCAGCTAGTCACATCATATCTGGAGTCACCATTGGAGAGAAAGGAATGCATGCCTGCTATCTGCATGCTTGCATCTCTGTGCTTAGTGCTCAGTCCCTTCATGCTTATACACAAGGTCTAGCCCAGAACACAGTGCAGTCTGCAGCGAGAGTTGATCTTCCTACCTCATTGAACACTCAAGCTAACCCCCCACAGACATACCCACAGGCCAACCTGGGCTAAATAATTCCTCGGTTGAGACTCTTAGCCCAGTTGATTTTGGGTTGTGTCAAGTTGACAGTTAAAACTAACCAGCACACCAGAGAAAATGTTGGTGACAGTGGACAGAGCTGAGAAACTGTCCTCCGAGCAAAGTGACAGGACTCGCAGGGAAACAAGATGGGGAGAAAGCAAGGTCAAGTGGCACCTGGAGGGTGTCTTTTGATGGAAAGAACAGCTACACTCCGAGACCTGGCACTCTGAACAAGGAACTGGGTGGAGGGCATTTTGGCAAAGAGTGGATGGTATCCGTATCTGTAATGAGAGAATTCATTCAGTGGGAAAGTGGAGCTTCAGTCCACAGGATGGGAGCCCGAGAGGCCAGGAACCCCAGACTTCATCTTCTGTGCATTCTGGAGACACACAAGGTCGGAAAATCAAAACTTTGCAAACATTCTGGCTGGAACATTCTTTCGGTGGCTAGAGACCCAAGCCGGTGGAGGGAATGTACTCCTAGCCCTCTGCGTGGGCTAAGCTGTCAGTACCTGTGGAAAGCTTTTCTTCAACTCGAGATCTCTAGAAACACAAACAAGGCACACCATAATTGTTGGTTAATTTGTTGCCAGTGAATTGATTCCAGATTCGGACTTTTCCCATTACTGCCGCTTCTGTCTCTTTTAGTGCATCCTGAAGTTCCCGGAACTATAATTTTGCATATGCTTAATGACTACCCAATGACGTTACAGCGTATAGCAATGTTCCTTATTTTTCACTTTGAGATGCCCCACCCCATAATCTGAGGGCCTGGAAACCCCAGAGTGCTCTAGTTCTTCTTCATGCTTCCCTCCCCCCTTCCTTGTCCAACCAGAAGAAAAATAAAGTCCACTTTCCAGTCAGAATAGTTGCCACAGTGGATAAAAGATATTTTTAAAAACTTTCTCTCCAAATTACAGATCTGAGATAATGATGAAAGTAAAATGGCAGTTTCAAGCCTAAAGCAAAAACCATCAAGGGAAAACACAAGCCACTCACAACATGCAATTTTCTTGGGGCCAAGAGGCATGAAATGCACTTGGCTACAATGGACGTCTCACCATCGCTGTCACAGAACTCAAGTGGCTTCAGGTGGTACAAGGTCCTCCAATTACTCCAGCTTTGCAGAATTCTGCCTTGGACTTCTATTAAGGGTCAAGTTTTCCAGTACAAGGAAAACCATGTCTCTGTTTGAGACATTTTCCTTCCTTTGCTATTGGCAGAGAAGGTAGAGTAGAGAAGAAACTGGGTAGAAGCTCTCCTGGGCTTCCTCTGAAGAAGCCATTTTTTCACAAAAGTTAAGGCATCCAGAAGTGGACCCTGTTGATCAATGGAAGAGAAACTGATGCCCAGTGGTAGAGATGAGGCCTACTGAGGTAAAATCCCTATAGAATTTCCATTCCAAAATTCAAGTTTTTTCACCTTATAACTGAACAAGAGTATGGATTTTACTTTACCTATGGGCATCATATTGGTGATTTTTAAAAAAGAACAAGAAAGCATTCTTTATTTGGTAAGCATATTAATATGTCATATATCTCCCAACTAAAGTCTAATATTCAGAAGGATTATAGTTTGAGGGAGAAAAATACCTCAGTTCAATTGTAACAAAAATAATATTTAAGGTAAATACTGCAACAGACGTTTTAACTTTATTTCATAAAAGCGAGTAGAGTGGAATTCCTATGGAATGTAGGTGCTTTGGCCAAGAAAAATTATGTTTTACAGATTTCAGACGTCCTTTTTGAACAAATATAGAAATGTAAACACCAGGAAACACAGAAGTCAGTGAGGAAAAAAATGATTGAGGAGTAAACTCCATCAAAGCACCCAATACCACTTCTCTCACGAGCCATCCCTCTTCAGATCAGAAGTCTTGTCTTACAAACACACCCTGAGCATCCTTTACTTATTTGACAGGATCTGTCTAAATATCTTTTGAGGTAAAACTTTCCTTCCCATTCCCACAAATTCCTCAGAAACTTCTGGGCAGCACTATTCTTTTTTTAAAGATGTTTCATAACTGTGGGCAGTAAGAGGGTGTGACCCATAGAGACCACACCATTGCCCCAGCTTTCCTTAGGAAGTCTTGCTTTTGGAGGGACCTTACTGTCTAAGGTAGGTCCATTCTTGGAAAATTGGAAGAATTCAGATTGTGTGTGTGTGTGTGTTCCATTTCTAGTCCTTTATGATGTCTTCAGTTCCCTCAGAAGTCCACCTAAGAGCTAAAGAACTTCTGTAACAAATTCTCCACTGTAGCAGCAGTCTATACAAGGCTGCCAGTGAGGATAGTGTGGCCACGAAGCTCCAGCCACCATCCCCTCCCTTATTCCACGTGGAAGTGCCACCTTCTACTATGGAAGTGGAACATAGCAGACTCTGTCCTTACAGTCCAAACCTGGTGAATGGATATGCCAGGGAACTTTCTGGAAAAAGACTTTCTTTCCTAAATAATTGAGCAAGGCAAGAGAGGAAATATCACTTCTTTCTTTAAAAAATAAAGATACTGAGTGTGCAGATATTGCACATTAGCATGCTACTTGAAAGTGCAGCCAGTAGCTGTGAGAGAAGAAAGCCAGACAGAATCATTGGGGAGCCTCTCTAGAGCCCAGGTGATACCAGCTCCTGAATTAGCCCAGGTTAGCCATATTGTGTCTCACTGTCTATAGGGGTGACTTCGTGTTGGCAAAGCTTCCTGGGTTGAGTACTCTGCTAGTCACTTGGAACACAAAGGCTTGCTTCATGTCTTGTCTTCATAGGTAGAGGTCCTCTGGAGATGTCTTCTCATCTCTCAAATCTTAGTCAACAATCATCTTGGGGGAACTTCCCTTGGGGGAGTTCCTGTGGTTCCCTGTGCATCATGCCACTTAGCACTCACTACATTTCAGGTAAGGGTTCCCTTCCTAACAGGATTAGCCATGGAACTCATGGCACAGATGTTAATATGGCACCTCTCTCTTCCTAAAGTGTTAGGGGTTTGAGATGAGGGTAGAGCATTAAAGCAGCCACAGGGCCCTTCCAAGTGGGCCGTGTGTGGCTGCTTGGTGCCCTCATGAATTCTGTGTTGCTTACATTCTAGAAGAGGAAACAGAACTCCCTCTGCCCCCATATCACCATCCTATGGAAGCAAGCTTTGTCCTGAGACTTGATGAGAATTAGTGGGGATAATATATAGAATACACAGAGAGCTGCCAAACTTAGTGGCCCCCCCCAAAAAAAAACCTTCAAAATTACTAGGCTAATAAATGGAAGAGACCATGCTCAGAAGAAAACATACAGGAAAATGTGTCTAGCAGCCTAAGCCGCAAGGGAAATGGCTGTAAATTAAAACTGCTTTTAGATTTTTGCTGTGGGATGGTCTGTATGTCAAATGTGTTGCTGATTGGTCAATAAATAAATCACTGATTGGCCAGTGACCAGGCAGGAAGTATAGGTGGGCCAAACAGAGAGGAGAATTGAGAGAACAGGAAGCTGGGTGGGGGAGACACTGCCAGTCACCACCATGACAAGCCGCATGTGAAGATGCCGGTAAGTCACGAGCTATGTGGCAAGGTATAGATTAATAGAAATGGATTAATTTAAGATGTAAGAACAGTTAGCAAGAAGCCTGCCACGGCCATACAGTTTGTAAGCAATATAAGTCTCTGTGTTTATTTGGTTGGGTCTGAGTGGCTGTGGGACTGGCGGGTGAGAGAGATTTGTCCTGACTGTGGGCCAGGCAGGAAAACTCTAGCTACAGATTTTTGTCTCACCTGGGTTAGAATGGCCATCATCAAAAAATAAACAACAATGAAAACCAAATAATAAACGATGGGGAAGGTTTGAGAAAAGACAGTGCCCATATCTGCCACTGGTGGGAGTTCAGACTGGCACATCCATTGGGGAAATCAGTATGGAGGATTCTTGAAAAACTAGACATTGAACTGCCATGTGTCCCAGCTATGCCTCTCCTGAGTGTACCCTCAAAGGACCACAGAGATGTACGAACATCCACGTCACACTCACTAGTCAAAATGGTGAAGAAACAAATCACCCTAGATGTGCACCAACAAGTGAGCATATAATGAAAATGTGGTATATGTACATCATAGGATTTTATTCAGATGTGAAGAAAAAAGGAAATCAAACTACTTTCAGGAAATTGGATAGATATGGAAATTATTATTTAATTAAGGGACACGCAGCAAATATTTTGTGCTTTTCTAGGTTCATAGTCTTTGTCATAATTTCCAAATTGCTGCTGTGGAGTCAAGGTAGTTATAGACAATGTGTGAATACACAGACATGACTTTGTTTCAATAAAACTTTATTCACAGCAACAAGTGGCCATAGCTCAGAGGAGTTTGCTTGCTGAGCATTGGACTAGAGTGCTCCTAAGCTTCCTAAGTCTGGACATGCCCATGAACCTCCTGAGGCCTCTGTAGAAATGCAGGACTGGAGTCAGAGCAGAGAGGTATTACAGCCTGATCTTTGGTAGTAGCAAGTTCCCAGGTGACAGGTGCTGTTGGCCATGGATTGCACTTTGTGAGCACATTTTGAAGCCTAAAAAACACTAGACAGAGCTGGAGGGCTGGCTCACAAAATCTGTGGACATGCTGAACCCTGTCCCTCAAGGAGTCCAACTCAAGAAGAGACAGGACCTGGATCTGTTTTGCTGACTACTGTACACCTAGTACCCACTACGGTGCTTGGCATGCTTAAGTACACATCCAGAAATGTCAATAAACATTTGCTAAATGATTCCTGGGGACACAAGCCCCCAAGGATGGAAATGATTTCTCACACTTCTGACTTGTAGGTTCTTTAAGGAAAAAAAAACCCTCTTGTCCTGCAGATTTTAAACACATGCTTATTGGCAGTCCTTGAAGATGGCCTATTAACAAGATTCAGTTTTTATACCTACATCATAATTGTACCTGTCTTTCTTTTCCCCTTTGCTGGTGACACATATTTTTATGGATTAGATAAGTCTGATCATATCTTCTACCACAGAAACGAGGCCTGAGAGCCAAATTAGGCCCAAGAGATGCTGGTTCCCTAGTCACAGAGCTAGCTCAGTGACAAGTCATTTGGAAGCCCTTTCTTCCTGTCCTTGCCAGTTAGGGCAAATATGTCAGTATTAGCCAGGCTTCCAGGTGATGGTGGATAAGTCTGAGCTGTTTAAGGTCTTTTGGACCATCATAGGCAACCAGAGAGAAGGGGCTCCGATGGTGTCCTAAAACCCTGGTCTGGCCATACCTGAAGCAAGACTTTCTTGTTTCTTGGTTACAAGCAAGACTTCTTTGCCTTTTCTTCAAGTAGCTTGCATTAATTTTCTGTCACTCAGTACCAAAAAGAATTCACATTTTAAACATGATTATATACTTTGGTTTTATTTTACACTTTTTTTCTTTTATTGAACATAGATTTTTTTCTCATATAATATATCCTGATTATAGTTTCCTCTACCTCTACTCCTCCCAGATTCTCCCCACCTCCCCTGTCCGGATTCCTTTTCTGTATCTCATTAGAAAAACACAGGCTTCTAAGAGGTAACAACCATGCATGACAAAATAAAATATAATAAGATGAAGCAAAAGCTATCATATTGAAGCTGGACACAGGAACCCAACAGGAGGAAAAGAGTCTCAAGAGCAGGTACTAGAGTCAGAGACCTACTCTTTCTCACACTCAGCAGTCACACATATGCTAGGGCAATGGTGGCAGATGTGGGAGTAGCCAGCCAATGTCTGATTTGTCCTAAGGCCTACTCTATGAGAAGAAACCCATACCCGACACTGCTTGGTTAACCAAGAACCAGAGAATAGATAGCCCAAAGACCTAGGGTAAAACTGAACACTACCAATCTAAAAAAAATAAATAAAATCAATTAAGTGATTCCTAATGATATTCTGCTATATTCATGGATAAGTGCCTTATCCAGTCATCATCAGAGATGTTTACTCCGGCAGCAGATGAGAACAAAATGCAGAGATCCACAGCCAGACATAATACAAAGAGAGAGTCTAAATTGGAGGTCTCCATCAAATCCTTCCCTCAGAACTCAGGGAATTCCATGGAAGAGGAGACAGAAAGAATGTAAGAGCCAGAGGGGATGGAGGACCCCAGGAGAACAAGGCCCTCTGAATCAACTAAGCAAGGTACATATGAGCTCACAGAGACTGGAGCAGCAAGCACAGGGCCTGCATGGGTCTGCACCAGGTCCTCTGCTTATATATTATGGCTATTAGCTTAGTATTTTTGTGAGACTCCTGGCTGTAAGAACTCACACTGTGTAGAAAAAGAACAAGCTAGGAATGTTAGTTAAGTTCATTTCCCTAAAGTTTAACTTGTTGAATCACGGCAACCACTGCAGTAGGATAGCAAAAGTGTTAGTGATGTATGTGAAGCTGAATTGCAAGAGAGTAGCAAACCCATGAACCTGCAACCATTTCTTTGTTGATGTTGTTTTTTTTTTCCTGAGACAGGGTTTCTCTGTGTAGTTTTGGTGCCTGTCCTGGATCTCACGCTATAGACCAGGCTGGCCTCCAACTCACAGAGATCCGCCTGGCTCTGCCTCCCGAGTGCTGGGATTAAAGGCATGCGCCACCACCACCCGGCATGTCACCATTTCTTAAAGCTCAGAAGAGGTCAGTATGTATCACATAGGATTTATCTTTCTTATAGAATATTCTTCCAAGGCAGACTGGCTTCCCCTGCACAGGTGTGCAGGGGGAAGAGCTCCTTATCATGTTTTATAGAGGGAAAGCCAAGGCCTAGGCTGAGACAGCTCACCGCAGAGTTTGAAACATTTTGTGACTCTTCCCCCATCATAGCCACATTTAGTAGTGCTGGGTCAGGCCTTCTACAATTGTTTGAGAACAGCTGACTGGTGTCAGTGGCAGGTTTCCTTTGTACTGTCTTTGAGTTAGTATCTTCTAACACTTGAGGTGCTCTGGTTACCAGATGAGTGGAGTTTCAGACAAAACACCACTGGTGTTTGAGTCAATTCTGCTAATGTATGCTGGTACATATACTCACCCACATTAAAACATACACACATCATAGTCTAAAAATCTTGGTGAGAAAACAGCATTGCAGCTCTCCCACAAACATCTCATGTGTCTGGGGAAATGTCTATCTTTTCCCAGCAGCATCTAAACAAATGGAGTCTGAACTGAGCTCAAATAAAGCCAACTGTTGCGATCTCTGCTGCCCGTGGCTGCTAAGCTTTCGTTACTGGGAAGAAACAGACTATAAGAAAGCACCTTCATTCTGCACTTGCCCATAAAACTTATACAAGGACATGAACTTCTTTCCTACCCCTTTAAAAAGTGTTGGCTAACACACCAGAAATGCTGACCCCTAGAGACTCAAGACCCTAAATCCCACAAAAGCAGCATCCCAGTAAGTTATGTGCAAAGAGACACTCCCTTGCCTAGCCCAGAGACACATTAATCCACTTTTGAAAACATTTTCAAACATAAACATTAAAGGAAAAGTTGACTCCTTCACACTCAGCTGTGGAATTGTGTAAATCATAACATCACATGCGTAAGGAGACACACAGTCTCCTCTTTCCAAGACACGTGCATTCAAATCAAGTGTGATTCACCACACTGCCTGCCTGCTGTCAGGAGGGAATCCTTCTCCATTACAGGACATTTATGTGTGTCTGCTAAGACTAAACACCAGATAATTATCAGGTCATCTGCCAGATAGCAACATTCAAAGAAAAAAGCACGTGAGAGCCATGCCCTGACTTGTAAGTGTTTCAATGGGGGGTTTGTTTTCCCCCGACTGCAATCCTCTGCAGACAGGAAATAAAGGGTGAAGAACACGGACTGGAAATCCCTTAGATGGACATTATGTGGTCTGTAAATGGGGGGAAAGAACACAAGAAAGGGAAAGGGTTTTATGCTTCTTCACAGGCAGAATGCATTACTTACTCCCCGTTTCCAAACATGTTAGCAGAGTTGATGTCCTTCTGACTTCATAAGAAACAATGAAACCTAAGAGTGCAATAATGGCACACATACCTTGGCTCTCGAATTGGACTTAGTTCCACTTAACAAGAGGGAAATCATGCCTGACGCCAGCTACCTAGCCAGCTACCCAGGGCTAGTAAAGTCATGGGTCTTGTAGGAGAATCTGCGACCACCAAGTTACTAAGCCAGTATAATCCCTAACTACATTCTAAATATTTGTTCTCATGCCCACAGATCAGTGCAGTTCTCCCACGTCATCAATGGAAGTTCTCTTTGCCACAGAAGGATACCCTTACAGAAAACCACAGCCAGTCAAAATGCAGATACCACTGAAACATTCACAATGCAGCTCTTGTACCAAAGGCTCAGGGATTACTGCAGAAGAGGGTGTGAAATGAGTCTAAGCCCCAGAGCAACAGAATCTGATGGATGTAAGATTGTGTCTTCTAGAATTGCCAAAAAAGCTACACCCGACAAGTCTCACAAACATGGCTGCTTAAACATGATCTGAACAAAGCCGACACCAATAGACATGGCAAAGTGGAGGGGTGAAAGTTCAGGAAGCCTCAATCCTAGACAAAGAACTACAGGCAACTAAGGAATGCGGAGAGCAGGGGAAAGAGTCTTCCCCAGGGAAGAGCACATCGATTGGGTTATCTGATATCAAATGTGAGATCCAATCACATGTTCAATACCTATACAATGAGAGCAGACTGTATTTATGCATTTAGAAACACACACACATTTATATGCAGTATAATTTTATGTTCAGTGTCCGTGGAGGTTGGAAATAGGATCCCCTGTGGCTTAGGTTAAAGGTAGCTGGGAGCTACTTGGCCATGAATGCTGAGAATGAACTGGGGTCTTCTGCAAGAGCAGCCTTTACTTTAAGGACTGAGCTACCTCTTCAGTCCTAGAAGAAGAATGTGATAACTGAGGTCTGATATTTCATGTGAAACTACATCAAAGTCATCATTCATTTAAGAGAAAATGCTCAAAAGTCCTCAGTGTGTGTCTGCGTGCCTGTTCTTTCCTCCGGTTTTGATAGGATGTCGGTGCCTTGTCCTCTCCCCGCTCTCCAAACTCAATTCAGCAGCTGCTTCCTGCAGTACAACTACTCTCATGGCTGACATTTCAAAACATTTTTGGAGTTTATGTTACTGTAGATTACTTACTGATACTGAGAAGGATAATAGCGGCTGCTATTTATTTAAACTGTTAGACAGTGGTATTCTCCCAGATTCTTGCTTCACTCATCCCCTTATCACCATCCCTTAGGAATCAGAGATTAAATTCCATAATTAATTGTTGATAAGATTATAAAAACACAAGCACTCTTGCATGCTTTAACGTGAATAACAAGAAGCAGAAAACAGCAGACAGCTAGTGTTCCAAGAGAACAGATTTTAACGGATTAGATTTTTTCCTGATAATGTATGTTAACTGGTTATTATTCATAGAGTTGCATTCTACATATAGTGTTCCTTGATAAGAGACTCATGCTGTTCTGAAGAACTTTATACTTCCATCAGTTGGCTGAGAAAAGAGAAAGAGATCCTGGGGGAATTTGGAGATGCTGCTCTCAACATTCCTCGTTTTTTTTAGACCAATGGTTTTAAACTGCAGTTGATTTCTGTCCCCTGGAGGATGCTGGCATTATCTGGAGACACTTTTTTTAGGGTTTCACAGTTTTGATAATGGACTGTGGGCAGAGGCCAGGGATGCTGCTACCATCCTGTGGTGGGCAAGGCAGCCCATGGCATAGGCTATCCAGCTATATATCTGGTGATGCTGAGGCTGAGGCAGCTGTGTGAACATCACAAGCACTCGGTCTTGGTTGGATGGATGTTCTTGAAGCTCAGATGCAATGACATTCAAGGACAAATGTCCAAAGTGCAGGACAGACATGCCACACCAGAAGTTCTTCATAGAATTAAAGTAAAGAGAAATAAATGGAATTAAATTTTCTCTTGACTATTCGATGCTAGATGATTAACCATTTGGGCAAGTGGATGTTTTTCTTGGGGACCAAATCAACACGACAAATAATGGATAATAGAAAATCATGGCTCTCAGCATGGAGAGCCAGCCAAACCAGAACCATCCAAGACACTTGGTTGAAAGGTCCACTTATTGCAGGAAAAGGCTGCAAAGGTCTCCACAGCACACCTACCCTTCCTTGATTTGTCCCCTACAGGAACTCCTGATCTGTAGGTTGGAAGGGAGTGAAAAAAGGGAAGTTAATTTTTCCTACTTTGTGATCACGTCTCTCGTCTCTACAAATGGAGCTTTCTCTCCATTATGCACCTACTTTTTGTCACAGGACTATTCTCTGAGAATCACCCAGCGACAGAACATTTCTTTTCAAGACTTAATGAAACTTTTTTTTATTACTTATTATACTGCTGTCAAAATTGCAACTTGGGAGAGAACAATGAAAACCAGAATCCCAGGGGCAGGAAGAAGGCTGTCAAGTCACTGTGGGGAATTTGGGCAGAGAACCAATATCCTATCAACCTAGAGGTACATTATTCATCCTTTAATTGCTTCTCAAGAATATTTACAGAAAGTGTAGATGGGTCACACCTTGATAAAGACAGGTGAGAAGTACAGCGTTTGAAATCTTTATTGTAGGGTGCCTTTAGGTATGCATTTTCATGGCACCTCTATAAAATCTGCTGGACCTGTAAATTGTTTCAAATAGATGAAAATGCATAAAAATTGACCTATACGGTATCACTCCTTTCTGGCCTTAAGGATTGTTTTTTAGACTTTCTAAACACATGACTGTGAGAAAATAAGTCCTGGTGTCTCATTGTCATAGAAAACTGTGCCATAATCCACTTGAATAACTGTAACAAGAGGCCATGTCACACCTTAACTGTGACACACACAACAGTCGGACTGGACAAGCTATGGAGCATGAGGTGTGGAGAACACAGTATCACAGTCACCTGCCTACACCAGCTGCGTTCTGCCCACAGCTCCGCAGGAGGGCTTCAGGAAGGGCAGCAAGAGAAACGTCTGGTGACGCGGCATGCAGGTTGTGAGACACAGGACTCCAGGAAGAGATATTTAGAAGTATATTTTGGAGGGCCTAGGGAGATGGCTCTGTAGTGGGCAGCTGTTGCAGCTTTGACCTGGAAGTACTACCCACATTGAGGCTTCTGGCAACTGTCATGCCTATGAGGTTGGGCGAGAGGGGAGCGCTAAAGACCTGAGATCCGATGTGCCGGCTCTCTTGGTTCCTGGATCCTGGACGCTGGAGGTAGACCAAGCAGAGTTCTCCAGAGAACAGTGCTGGACTGTGCTACACTTTTCCCAGACCCTGTAACCTATCCCTTTACTTGTAAGTTACCCCACAAAATAAACCTCCCTTTTAACTATGTGGAGTTGCCTTAATACTTCCACCAATATGGCTCAATGGATAAAGTGCTTGCCTTACTTTATCTTTGGGATTCCTAGACCCAACTTAGTGCCCTAGAGGCATGACAACTACCTGCAGTCCCAACAGAGATGCAGATGCAAGGTATACAGGGTGAGCTGGCTAGCTAGACTAGCCTGAATCATGAGCTCTGGCTTCAGTGAGAGATCCTGTGTCAATGATCAAGGAAGTCAATGTTGGACCTCCATATTCATGTGCATCCAGACAGATGCAAACACACAAGTATACATACACATGTATGTATACACACACACACACACACACACACACACACACGAATGCACACACAAGCATACAAAGTGTTATGTTTTATTAAGCATTTTCAAACATAATTTACTTTTCTTATCCACTGAACCATTTTCCAGCCCTTCTATATTCTTTATATTTACTTATTCTTTCATAATTACACACACACACACACACACACACACACACACACACACAATGCTTTCATCATACCCCTCCCAAGCTCCTTCTTCCCAATATGTCATCACCTCCATATTTTCATGCCTGTGCCCCTCTGCACTTAATGAGGGCTGTCTGCATGATCCTGGGTGTGGGGTTATATACTTGAGCAAGGGCAACCTACCGGGGACTACACCACCGAGGAATCTGACTGGCCCCTTCTCCATCAACCCTAAACTACTGATAGCTCCTCAGGGAGAGGGGTGGACCTTTTGAGCCACTCCCTCATCCATGGTGGAATGTTGATGGAGGCAGTCTTGTGCAGACCCTATGCAGGTGGTCACTGCTGCTGTGAATTCATGGGTGTAACCATCAGCATCACGTCCAGAAGATAACATTTCTCAGTAGTCTTTCCCATTCTCTGGCCCATGCGTTCTTTCCGCCCTCCCCTTCCACGATGCCCCTGGCTTATAGGGAGGATGCTGATAGAGTTCATGTGATAAGGAAGAAGATGGGGAAATAGTTAGGGTATTGAGTAGGCATGGCAGGCTGGGGATGATACTGGAGGAGAAGATGAACCAAAATAAGGATGTGTGAAATGCCATATGGAAACCTACTGTTTTATAAGATAATGTTGAACTACAATGAAAAAGAGTAGGGTAGATAATGTTATTCCCAGAAGTCATGGGTTATTAAATAAGAACACCAATGCTAGGTGTGGGATAGCTATTGTCTTAGTTAGGGTTTCTATTGTTGTGATGAAACACCATGACCGAAAAGCAAGTCAGGGAAGAAAGGGTTTACTCAGCTTACACTTCCACAGCACTGAAGTCAAGACAGGAACTCAAACAGGGGAGGATCTTGGAGACAGGAGCTGATGCAGAGGCCATGGAGGGGTGCTGCTTACTGGCTTGCTTCCCATAGCTTGATCAGCCTGCTTTCTTATAGAACCCAGGTTCACCAGTTCAGGGATGGAACCACCCATAATGGTCTGGGCCCTTCCCTACCAATAACCAAAATGCCTTTCAGCCAGATCTTAGGGAGGAATTTTCTCAATGAAGGTTTTCTCCTTTCAGCTAACTCTAATTTGTATCAAGTTGATGTAAGACTAATCAGCACACCTTCTTCTGGGCTGTTGGTTTGGAGACCCCCCTCCCCTGCCCACACAAATAATACATGTTGCTTTTCTGCCAGAACTAGATGATAAGCCCCTGCTGCTAAAGATAGCACACACTTTGGTTGCAGGACATCGAGAAATCAAGTGGAATTGAGCTTAAAGCTTTCTCCCTGCTGACTAGCTTTCATAGTCTGGAAGGTGCTACATGCAGGCACCAACAATCTTACGCAGCTATGAACTCCATAAGTTACAGTGTCAACCTTCCAGATAAGATGTGCCCACTGGTGAAACAGTGGCCATGAATGTTATTGGGATAACCAAATGCTTTCTGATTGAATTTGAAGACTTCTGCATGGAAAAAATCTGTGCCTGGTACTATAACCTCGTCAAAAGCTCTCGGGTAGGGAGATCATAGGTGCTATGGTGTTACTGAGCTACTACTGTTAGTTTGCTAAATGCACGTTGTTAAATCTGACTTCTGGCTTATACTGAAATTTAGTGTACTAGACTTAGTTTGTTCATACTAAGATTAGTGCTTCTCTCAGCCTCGGTTGGAGAAGCTTGTTTGCAGAGACTTGTAACTGGCCGAAACCCTGAGAAGTGACTGAGAGCCCCGTCTACCCTAGTAGGGTCTCCTACTGAACCTAGAGTTCACTAATTGACTGGACTGACTGTCCAATAAGGCCCAAGGTTCCTTCTGTTCCCCAACCCCACAGGGGGTCATGTGAATGCTGGGGATCCAGACTCAGGCCTCCATGCTTGCACAGCAAGTATTGCTAACTGAGCCATCTCCCCTCACTGATTTTGAAGAAGGTTTGAACCAATCCACTCTCTCCCTGTGTATAGGAGGAATGCTGGGCTCCTGTGGGTTTCTGTGGTCTATCATGTCAGCCTTGCTTTGCTAATCTAATTTCCTCATTTTCAGTGACTGACTGGAGCACCTTCTCAGCACTCAGATCCTTCAGAGCTTATTTGAGAGCATCTTTGATGACAGATGTGTTGGTTTTTCTCAATTTTGCTGTAAACGCAGGTACAGGATTCTTCCTTCTTATCATCACTAAACAGTAAACAAGGGCGCTTGGACCTCGAGTTCAATCCCCCCATCAGCCTCTTGATAAATTCCATATATACAGGCAGAAAGAGTGCTTATATTATTATTGAGATATAATTCATATACCATAAAATTTCCCCTTCTAATTGTACGAGTCAGTGCTTTCTACTGTAGTTATAGAGTTGTGGGAGGGATTATTTTTTCAAGTTTTAAAAATATTTCATTTATTTTATATGTATGGGTATTTTGCCTGCATATGTATGTGTCTATTTGTGTATATAATGTGTGTGTTTGGTGCCCATGGAGGTCAGAAGAGGGCATGAGTTCCCCTGAAACTGGAGTTGCATACAGTTGTGAGTTGCCACGTGGGTGCTGAGAATTGAGCCGCTGTACTCTGGAAGAGCAGCCAGTGTTCTTATCCTCTGAGCCATCTCTCCAGCTCTAATCTTTTTGCACATCACCTTCAGCCTTACCCCCATCCTTCAAAGCTCACAAAGCTCTACAGGATTTGTATTTGGCTCAGTAATCCCCCACCCCCATGCAGTACCCAGCATGGTGTGGAGCAGGTAACACATTCTTAATAAACACTTGGAGAAAAATGTCTATTATTTTGTAGAGGAACTAAACTTAGATCTACTCAATATAAAAATAGTGTTGAGGGTGTTGTTCAGTACTTTCCTAGCATGCATGAAGTCCTGGATTTGATTTCCATCATCCCATTAGCCAGGTGTAATAGCACATGCCTATAATACCAGCACTTGGGAGGTACAGGAACAAGGATCAGAAGTTCAAGATCATCCTCAGCTATAGAATGAGTTCAAGGCAAGACCATGTACTAAAAAAATCATTGTGTCTAGCAGTATTTTCATAACCAATAAAACACTAGAGGTTATATATTTTCACCTGACCATACAGTCTTGGAGAGTGTGGTGTGAACATGTTTTGTCCTTTGAAAATAACACATTTCATTTTACCCAGTTTCACACTTCATATTTCAGAGGTGATGCCCAGGTAATGTCGCTGGAAATTTGTTGAATTGATATTACCAATTTTATGTGGGATGGCAAGGCTGGAGGATTGCTATGAGTTCTACACCATCCTGAGCTGTCTCAGGAACCAATGAAGCTGTCTCAAACCCCAAACTCCAAACATTACTGATTCTAAAGCAAGTGTCTGCACAGACAGGAAAAAAAATAGAAAGCTAATAATCAATTCAGCATTTGTGTCATACACAAATTCGTGGCATGATATGCTAGAATTTTCCAACTCATTGAAATGAATAAGCCACCCACTAAAACACGCCAACGTTTTCTCTAGGGCGGTTTTGGAATAATTGCTGGGTGTAAAAATATGAACAGGCTTAAATTACCCACCAGTTTAAAACTAGATATTTATTCTTATCCTTACATCTCCATGTGACTAAAGCTAATTATTGTTGTGATTAATAATCCATATTTTGAAAAGCTCCCAGCCAAGCACAAAGCATTCTGACTGAAGCAGAGCAGAAGGTAAGCTTCTCAGATGCACTCCTGAAAGCTCCCTGCTGACACCCTAGAATGAGCTCTCACCTCCGGGACCCCTTACAGCTGGGGCCACCTGCTGCCTTGCCTCTGCATGGATATACTACAGGCAGGTGGGAAAAGCTCCTTTTTCAAAACTTAAGGTTTCTGGACCAGTGCTTATCTTGGGCTTAACAAGGCTTCACCACTATTCTTAATACCACAATGGAAAGGAAAGCCCAATTTTACCATGTGATCTAAGGATCCCTTTGCAAAGACTGGAAACAACTGGCATGTTTACTACATAAGAAGCCGGCTCCATGATTAGGGCCCGCTTTGCACATGGCATCCTGCGTGGTCACTAAAACAGTCAGGTAGAAGCCTAGAGCTGGTGAGTGACTGGCCCCTGTGGTGTATGGCTGTTGCCTCCCAGCTCTGCCCATTGAGCTCCATGCCTCCATCGCCTGCTCCTGTTTCTCTACGTGGAAAATGGAGGTAGGTAAAAACTCCTGCCTCTAGGTTGCCATGAGGCTCTGTCGGGGATAGGATTTATAGATCTTTAGAGTGGTTCCCAACATAAGCAAGCATAACACAAACATGTTACTATTTTTGCTGCTACCATGACCATTAGCATCAGAGCACAAACATGTTCAAATGTTCCCAGAAAGGATGGGGATCCTGGGAACTTGTTGTATTTGAGAGAAGGTTTTGGGGCCAGCCAGACAACTAATTCACTCATTCACCACATCTTTAAAAATTGTTTTGAAGTTTACTTTTTTGTGTACATGGTGTGTGTGTGTGTGTGTGTGTGTGTGTGTGTGTGTGTGTGTGCGCATGCATGGAGGAGAAGGTATCATGGGAGTCAGTTCTCTCCTCCCACCATGTGGGTCTCAGGTATTAAACTCAGGTTTCTCAGGTTGTCAGCCTTAGGACTGGATGCCTTTCCCCACAGAGCCAACTCTGGCCTCTCCATCTTTTTATGGAAGTCTCTGGGCTTCTATGTGCCTTTGATAATGTAAAACAACAACAACAACAACAAAAAACAAATTTTTCCAAAATTAAAAGATAGGGTCCCTGGCAAAAGCAAATGTTTTGAAATTGAACATCTGTGGGATTCCATAGTGACTTATCTGAACTTGGGGTTGAATTCTGAACTCCTCCTCTCTGCTGGGGCACGTGGTTCCATGACAGATCATTCTGGTACTGGGATAGCCAACTCTGTGACCCTGGGTCCGACCAACAGCCATTAGCTCTTTAGCCTAATGGCTGCCTGGCTTAGGGACTGGTTCTACTGGTCTCCCAGGCTCCCTTAATCTCTCTGTGTCTTGCTGACTGTCACCTGCCTCTGTCAGAAAGCTTTTTCTTTGACTTTTCTGAACCCCCAATCTCCTTGGCACATGGTCCATACTCTTGGACCTTGTTTCAGGGCACACACCATCAGGCCAGTTTAAACTACACCCTGGACTTTCTGCTCACACCCACAGCTTTCTCAGTGACCATGTGGCACCGAGCTGTAGGGCTAGGCCACTTGGCACCAATCCAGTTCTGCTATTGGTAGTTTTTAGATGTGGGACCTGAAGTGGGGTCCTTTTCTGGTCCTCCCTGGGCTACACAGGGGCGATAAGATAAGCAGGAGAGTAGAGGAGGTGTGCCACTCTTCCTGGCTCCATTTATCCTTCCTGTTCTCTTTCCATCAACTTGGGGGTTTAGGCATTGGGGAGACTGTTCAGAACCTTGTCTGGAGAAGCCTGCTGCCCAGCTCATGGTCCCTTGACTCACACCACATGATGGGGCCACCGAGTGTCTGGCAATTTTGAGAAACTGTGCATTCTAGGTGAATGAAGGAAAGGAACAGAATTGAAGGGCTTGGTAGAAGAGAAGGTACATCCACCAGAATGCTAGAGGTGGAACTTGAGTAAAGAGAGGACTCAACTTCAAAGAGAGCTTCAAATCCACAATGAAAATGGGGCGATTTTTCAAAAACAGAGCACCAGTGGCAGCAGACCGCTTATGAGTCACTATGGCACAAATCATGTATGTGACTGGTATAAAAATTCAGGTGTGTTGGCCGAGTGTCATGGTATCTGAGAACATAACATTGTGACATGTGAGAGCTCACAAGGTGGCCTCACCTTCTGGCAAAGCCCTTATGTTTATACATTCTGGGGACATCGGTGTTATTGTCTTAGATGTGACCCCACCCAAAGGAGACAGCCATAACTGCATCCCCAAGTCAGCTGCCCTGGGACCTTGGCTAGTTGCTTCATGTGCTTGCTTTTACATGCAGTGTTAAAATGTTTTGCTTACAGCTTGCTGCTTTTAAAATAGCTTGAGTAGGCTGGGAGGATAGCTCAGCTGGCAAAGTGCTTGCTTCACAAGCAACGAGGATCAGAGATGGATCACCAGAGCCCACATTGAAAAACAAAACAAAACAAACAAACAAAAAATGGCCGTGGTGGCTCATGCCTGTAATCCCAGTGCTGAAGGCAGAGACAGGAGCGTTCCTAGGCTTGCTGGCCCATCAGCCCACTCTAATTGGTGAGCTCCAGGCCAGTCAGAGTCCTCGTCTCAAAGGAGGTAGATGGAATTACTGAGGACAATACTCTAGGATTTCTCTGGTCTTCATACACACATGAGCATATCTGTGCACACACACATACACACACACATACACACATACTTGCACACATGTGTACCTACACACATATGAATACACAATACATACATGCATGCATAAAATAAAATAAAACTTGTTTCAGGGATTACAGGTGAGGGATTAAGAATTAGACAGACTCCCTGGTGGACAGACAGACAAAGAGAGGGGTCATGGGCTAGGTAACAAAGCTAGTTAAATTCCAAGACAGCCAGCTTCTTCCTCACTCTCCTGACCTGAGACAAAAGTCTGGCAGCTTTAAACAAACGCCATGTGTGGGTTTTTTTTTTTTCTCCAGCCATTATACTCCCTGGGGATGGACTGGCTAAAAACATCCCAAACATGGTCACAACATGCTATACAACAGTTGTTGGCCAATCAGCTATCCCACCTATCTTCCTTCAAACTGACCAACCCAAAACTTGGGGAGGAAGACTCTTCAGAGCCCAAAACAAACCAAACAAAAAGCCAGCCCTTGAGAAGAGACTGGATTTTTCTGGCTTCCCAAGTCCTCTCACCCTGGCTTTGCAGAAGGTCTTTTTCTGTGTGTCCACGGCGTGTGTGTCTCCTCACCCCCAATAAACATCATTCTTCAACTGCTGATTCTGTCTGCAGTGTTTGAGATTTCTCTGCTGCTACCTGTTGCGTTTCAGACTTTCCCTGCCTCGTTCCTCTTAAGGGTCTCAGGCCTTGCTCAGCCCCAGGACTTGGAAGCCTCCTCTCTGAAGGTAGGGAAGACAGTGCCCGGTAAGGATAAACTCCAGCCTTCTCTGCCTCATGAACACCCATCTGAACTTAAAAGAACTCCCATAAAGGTTTAAGGAAAAGCGAGTCCTAGGCAGGCGTAGGTCAGTTGGGGGGGCAGTGTAAGGGTGGGGTGCCACCATTTGTTTCCCAACTGATAAGAAAGCTTTCAGCTCAAAAGCTCTCAATTTCACCTCTAACAATTTCGCCTCTAACAAGATGTATTCCATCAGTGCCTTCTTCATACATTGCCCTCAGGTTAGACCTTTTGTTCCAGTCTCATGGAGCTGTTAGGCCCGAGTAACTCCAGGAGGGTACTCTGAGGCTATAAATCTGTTCCCACCACTCTGAAATGTGTCAGACTGCCTCCAGTGTTACTGCAGACCTGTCTTTTATTAATGACGCCCTTGCTTTTGGCCACTGGGAATGCTGGACGTGTATCAAAAGCCAGAAGGCTCAGTGGGTCAGGGAGGTGGCCTCTTCCTTGGGTTTAACTCAGACAGGCTGCTAGGGTGACCCCAGAAGAAGGCCAAAGGATGCTGTCTTGGAGCAAAACAGAAAATTCCAGATTTCAAAAGATGAGCCTGGAGATACTCAAGGGGTTTTCAGGGCCTCTCCTCAGATACACATCCAGTCTTCAGCCCTTGGTGCCTCTTGAAAATTCCACATGACAGAAATGGGTTTCTGTTTCTCCTTGTACTGATACTCTATATTCTGTCCAAGAGTCAAGGCTGCCAGAAAAGAAATCGTGGCATCTAGGGAAGCTTTATGCAAAGGGTGACCATGGGTAAGTACAGCTGAGAACGCCAGTGAAGACGGGTTCACTTTATAACTACTAGGAAAGGTTATGCTTTGATTCCCGGTTGAGTGGCCTATGTATAAGTGACCTATAAAAAAGAGGAACCAAACTTTACTCTCAGAAGCAAGAAGAATAATCACTGGTCCCATGGGTTCCTACAAAGAACAAACATAAATACCCCAAGTCTATGAAGCTGACACCGGAAATGTGACACTTGGATGTGTCATGTGCTTTCATCTGTATAAATCATTGTTTTGTAATTTTAAAAAAATGACAAATTAGTAATAGAAAATATGAGCAATTTTAAATACCTTAAATCCATGAAGCTATTGCCAGAGAGTGGAAGCATCATCTAAAGTTCACACTTTAAAAAAAGATTTATTTTATTTTCAATTATGCATGATGTGTCTGTGCACATGAGAGTATATGTCCATGGAGTCCAGAAGAGGGCGCCAGATCCCCTGGAGCTGGAGTTACTAGCAGCTGTGAGCTGCCCAATGCCAGAAGTCCTCTTTGCAAGAGCACTGTGCTCTCTTAATCACTAAGCATCTCTGCAGACCCTGGAGGTCACACTTTTTAAAAATCATGAAAATTACAATGCTTTATAATAGGAAAAATAAAACTTTTGGTGCTTTTTGGTGTTTAGTATCATTGATCTGGACTAGGACTAGCAATGAGATTGCAGTAGGATCATTAATTATCATCAATAGCTAGTATTAATATTTGATATCTATATTCTATATACTTAGGGTAACATCACAGACACTGGGGTGCTTCTGAGAGTGAACAAGAACACTGTTATAATGCTCATCCCAGCAATACTGTAGACTGTACCATCTCAGGCAAGTCTAGACAGAAAGAAGAGTCACCCCTATCATTTGATTGCCTCTATGTCACCCACCAGGGAAGGTATTTTTGTCCCCATTTTACAGATGGGGAAGTAGAGGCTTGGGTCAAGGTCACAGAGCTAGGAAATAGGAGAATGGGTAGGGCTTAGAATGGGTTGAAAAGCATTTACTTTTCAAGGTAGGCTCTGAGTTAATTAGAGATATGTTGTGAGTACCTGGGAGCCTCACATCCCCTCTCAACCTGTGAGATGGGAAGATTAGGGGAGAAAATGTTCCCATTCTGAAAGAGCCAAGAAATGGGTCTGTGTAGAGGGTTTCAGGAAGATTATTGGGCAACAGACACTGCCTCACTTATGGTCCATCCCCAGAGCACAGGATTGGTGTCTGCTCTGTGCCATCTCTGTTCAAAGGCCAGCTCCTTAGCCAGTGTGATTGACATAAAATGAACCCAGAAATGAGCCCTTCAGAGACCAAGTGCACCACCATGCCATTTTTTACAGGGTTTTTGGAGAGAAAGACATTTTCTGAAGTGACATCTGAACAGATGTTTGGGAATTAAGAATAAAAGCAAGTAGATTAGACCCCTGCAACAGATGAGAGCATCAATGCCTCTGATCAGTTGCCCATCTGCTTTATACCTAGCCATGTGCCTGGTCCTCCTATTCCTGCAAGGTAGGGTTACCCCAGTTTACAGGTAAGGAAGATGAGATGTGGAAACAGCAGGTATTCAGCCAGGCCTGGGGATGCTATTCACACAGTCTACATGGCTCCAGCTTGGAGCGTGCTCTTGAGTGGAAAAGAATAAAAACACCTTAATCTGTTGCTATAAGCCTCTGAGAGATTGATGACTCCAGATGTTGTATTCGACTGTGTGTGATCTTTGGGACTAGAGCTTGAGGTAGATGTCTTTAATGTCTTGCAGGAATGTCCGGGTGACCTAGTTTGGGGGGCTTAGCTCTGAATGACCTGTCCTGTAGCAGCCACATCCCTTCAGCCCTCATTGCTTTCTCGTCACAGCCAGGCAGGGCACATTTGCTAATCTGGACACACGTTGATCTCTTCCAGTGACCTCTAACCTCCTCTTCACTTTAGAGATGGGCAGCACTATAAAACAAGCACATTTTATGGAGGAAAAAGAATGTCCATAAATCTAATTGTGCTAGTACGACATTATAACAACTCAGAGAAGCCGGTGGAAACCCTATAGCTTAACAACCTTAGGCTTAGACAATCATGCAGCATCAAAATAGATGTGCTGCACTCACTTATAAGCCAACCAGTCTCCTGGGGCACTGACAGACCCATCAACATGACAGGCACATCCATTATTTTCATCTGGATAAATTTTTTAATATACTCTGTTTCCTGTTGTTATTATCAGATAACTCTGAGCAAATGAAAAAGAATTATGCTTATAAGGATGATAGAAATTGGATCACTTATAGGAATTGACCTGGAACTTATTCATCAGACTTAGGCCCCTGCCAGTCATAAAGCAGGAGGAACAAGCTGGACAGTAGCTGGACAATTCTGGGATTTTCCAGGGTAATAAATAGCACCTCACTAAACCAATGAGGATGACTCCAAACTTCTGCAGAGACTATGCTCAAGAGGACACATGAATCTCCTTGGAAGATGGATGGCACATGCCTGTCCATCAGCTAGGTGTGATCTTTGGGACCAGAGCTTGAGGTAGATGTCTTTAATGCCTTGCAGGGATGTCCTGGTGATCTGCTCTGGGAGGCTTAGCTCTGAATGACCTGTCCTATAGCAGCCACATCCATCTTTCGATGGAGCCAGATTTAGCCCCATATAAAATCTAGCCAGATGAGATTTGAAACCTCCATTTGAAGTAAATGTTGATTAACGCAGAGACCCACAGCTGGCCAAGGTGCAGAGAATAAGAGACTGCAGAACGCTCAGTCCTAAATGGGACAGCTACATCACACCCCCTTCTCCCAAGGCTCAGGGGCCATTGCTGTAGATGACGCAGAAGGAGTGTGAAAGGCAGAAGTGGTGAATTTCTGCAAGGAAATGGTGTCTTCTGGACACCTAGGGCAGGTGCACACAGGAACTCAAAGTGTTGTGACAGAATGCACAACACCTGCACAGACTCAAGCTAGACAGAATCCCAGCATGGAAGGAAGGAGGAGGGCATGAAGTCCTACCCTTAGCTGAGCAACTATTGGCAACTGATAGCTCCTGGGGGGAGAAGAATCAGTTTTCTTTAAAGGTATGTCCCCTGGTACATTGACCAAAGTCCAGTAGAGAGTCACATATCAAGGAGTATATGCGCAGCACAAATTTGACTTGGTACATTACAAAAAGTAGGACACAAAGTTGGTGGGTAGGGAAGGGGGAGGGAGTCTGGGAGGAGTGGTGAAGGGGGGTGAACACGACTGATCTTCTAAAAAAAATGAATAAGAACGTGGCTAGAGCTTTGTTTACTGTCTCAAGATCTGAGCTGTCCTTTTCATGAAAGCAGAGGTGTCACTAAATCTTCACTGAGTGGCTGCTGGGAGGCAAGCATCGTGCAGCCCTCTCTCAGGTAAATGCGGGCATAGCCCTCTGTGCCTGTAAGCCTCACACCCGTGGGGTCAGTCGGGCACATTGCACTTGTAATGAAAATGTACATACTTAAAATGCATTTATCTATTTTTTTGTGTATGTCAGAGGACAACTTGTGGGAGTCAGTTCTTTCCTTTTGCTATGTGGGTTCCCAGGATCAAGCTCATGGTGTCAGGCTTGGCAGCAAATGCCTTTCCTCACAGAGCCATTTCACTGGCCCAACTTTCTTCCCTTGTTTTTATGCCATAAGCAATGCAGTCTAAGGATGGGGAGACAGCTCAGCCATTGAGAGCAGTACATGCTGCTCCTTCAGAGAACTGAATTCAGTTCCCAGCACCCCGCTCATAACCACCTCTAGCTCTAGCTCCATGGATCCATTACCTTCTTCTGGCCTCTTCTTCAACTCCACCCATGTGCACATACCCCCCCATATTACACATATAATATGTAAACACATATAAATATAATCATATATAATATATTATAAATACAATGCATATTTATATTTTATATTATATCAATATGTAATTTATATATTTATATGTTATATAATATATAATTAATAACAACAATAATAAAACCTTTAAGCAATATACTCTGGAACTATTTACAAAGCATTTGTGTTGTATTTGGCGTCAGAATCCACAGATGAATTACATCTATCTCTAAGTTAGAGGCACATCCTAAGTCATTCGGTATCAAGGACATGAGTATTGATAGATGCTGTATCCTTGACGTCCCTGGAACCAATGTCAAGTGAACACTTGGAAAGCTATGTTATAAGGCTTTGTACTAGCTGAGGAAAGATGTTAGGGAGTGAGGGATCTAATTGATGGCCTCTCAGCCCTCATCCTAAATGGGGACATTATGACATGTTTGCTATGCTTGTAGGGAGTTGCTGGGTAAAACTTAGGGTACTTGACTAAACTTGAAGTTCAGATAAATAATACACAATGGTCTCTAGTATTTTCTTAGACTATTTGGGACATACTTACAAAATTTGCCTCTATTTGAAATTTAATTTCACATGAGCAGCTCATATAAATATCTGTTATGCCTGGCTACCCTTCTGGGATGATGATTATCTATTCCAAAGTTACCAATGCCCTGCTTGTGAGGTAGCTCTGAAGCCTCACCAACAGCTTGCTTGTGCTAGAGAAGTGCTCCACCCAGACTCCAGAGTGGCAGCATCCATGCCCATGTCCTTCCTAGGCACCTGCTGTTTCTCAGAAAAGGCTTCACTCTCTGGCTGTGGTCAGTACCATGGGGAAGAAGACTGTGTATCTCCAGCAAGCCAGATAAACTTAGAAGCTTGGAAACCATGTTTCAAATCCTCCCCTTGAGGGAATGAGAGAATGAAACTTCTCCATGCCACTGGGCCACTTGAATGCTCACACAACCTCTTGTAAAGCAGTTTGTCAAAACATGCAGAGCATAAATGTTCCCAAGTTCTGCCAAGTTCCTTGTGATTCTCCCTCAAGGACACATGGAGTAGTCCTATGGGGCCTGGGTACCAAAATGCTCATCTCTGTATTGTTTATCTTCTAAACACAAGGCCTACCCAGATGCCCAAGCAATGGAGGAAGGGCTCCAGCCTACAGCATTACCTGATGGACTCTTTCTCAGGCACTGAAGAAGTAGGATTTAGAGCACCATGCAGAAACATTTGAACTGCAGATGATACATTTATAAAGAGAAGGACATGGAGTCATGATGACATCATGATGGAACATCCACATGTCTAAGAATTCCAGGGAGATGTATAGATGAGAAGGCTGCTCAAAAGTGTGGGGTCAGGGATGCTTTTCACATGCACCAGTTACCTACTCATTTTGTAATGTCCTTACATGTGGACCAAGTTAACCTGCTTGAAACGAACTCCCTATGTCTTTCTTTTCTCAGTGAAGAAAAGGGAAATTGGCCAGTGGCTGCTTCCCTCTGTTTGTATCCAACACAGGAATGGCAGGAGGGGGAGGTGTGTCTAGAATCAAGAGAGCTGGAATCCTGCTTCTCCCAGGAGACCAGATCATCTTCATTCTTTCCACAGAGCAAGGCAGCTTGGCAGGTACTGTGTTAAAGGGCCACCTTACACCCCAAGCTGTCTGGTCAAAAATGGCAGCATTTTACAACTTCTTGAGGTAATATTCATGTGAGTCACTGACTGTCATAGGCCCTTAGAACCAGATATCCCAAGAAACCATCTTATCCAGGGCCAGCCACTGTCCATCAGAAGTCCCTACCCCAGATGGCTGTCTTCTGAGTTCCTTGGCAATACAGTACTACCCTTTGAGCAGGGTGACTGCTCACACATTCCAAGAACCATGCCACGTGGAACATGAGTGCTGATACTCTCTAGAGACAGGAAGAGATCTGATTCACAGGGGCTCATGGACACATTTCAGGCTTTACAGAGAACTCACATTTGGAAAGAGGCTAGATCTAAGTATCTCTGTAGCACAGAACTCTCCCTCATAAGAATGTATTCTGCTTGGGGCAACGGGCTTTGAGGATCTTACATGGAATGAGTTGGTTGGCAGGTTCACGGGGCATGACTCCATTCCTAGCTGTTTCTCTGCTGCTCTGCCAGGGTGGTTTTCATCTGAGAAGGGGTGACAAGACCAGTGCCCACCCCAGGGACAGTGCTGGAAGAGGACAGAGCAGAGACTGATCCCAGTGAGCGGCAACCACAGGACTATCGCTTCCCACCCGAAAAGAACAGCTCAGCCTGCTTTCTAGAAGCCATGCAACCTGACCCACTGGGTAGCAGGCAGAACTCACCAAGTATTCTTTAGTGGATCTGACACCCATGCCAACCCATGGATTCCCCCGAAGGTTTCATGGGGGGGCTGTGCATCAGCATTTCTGGCTGTTTTTCTAAGTGTAAGGAAGACAACGGAACACTGGTGTTCAGGAAAGGTTGGTGATGGAGGGTGGGGCTGTGCACCTGCAATTTCATACTCTCCTGGCATCAGGGCAGTCAGGGCTTGTGTGTACCCCCATTACCTACTCCTTTCTGTATTTCCATAGTGACCTCAGTCGTCACTCAATATGCACCCCAATCCTTCAGAAATGGGACTTACTGTAGGGGATTTCCTTTCCTTTCACATGGGCTGAAGGAAAGCGCCTTTGTCAGCGGGTTCATCGTCCTAACTAATTGTCCCCGGGCTCCTCGGAGCTTTAGAAAGCACAGCTTTTCTGCCAGCTCTACTGCCACAAATGTTTTTGCTTTATTCAAACAGAAAATACCCCGTATTTGCTCCCATCATTTCCCTATCAATTTATGGTTTGTAAGTTTTCACAAATGCTTCCAAATAGGATGCAATGGGGGGCATTGGGCTTATAATAAGCAGGGCTCTAAATAACTGGGTGCAGTTTAATCTCACAATTCTTGCTCTCTTGCTAAGGCTAAAGAACAGTGTACTGACAAAGGTTCAAATCTGATTCCAAAGAGGCATTTTCTTTCCTTTCAGCTACTGCCTGTCACTTTCTCCTAAGGGAAAGGCTGAGCAGAAGTACTAGTTGGGACCGGATGCTGTTTCTCCATGGGGCTTGTCTTGGTGTCAGCCTTTGCTGTACGCATCACAGGCAGTAAAGTGATGAACAGCTTTCCACCTGGAATGACCTTGGTTGTGTGAGCTGAGAACCTATGAGGTATCTATAGCAAATGTGGGGGACATGGGAGATGGTTCTGTCAGTCAAATGCTTGCTCTGTAAGCATGAGAGCCTGAGTTGAGATCTTCAGTACTTGTGTGAAAAGCTGGGCATGGTGGCACACATTGATAATCCCTCTGTGGAGATAGAGACAGGATGATCCCTGGAGCTCATGGCCCAGCCAGTCTAACCTCTCAGGAAGCTCTGGGTTCTCAGAAGATAAAGTGGAGAGTGGTTAAGAAAACCATGATGACAAATTGGCCTTTACACACAAGTGCACACATCTGTAAGTGCACCTGCACATACATACATTGTGCACACACATGAATATATACACACAATACACCACACTATACTTCTTATTTATGTGGATATGTGAATGTGCGCATATGCCATGTGTTTGCATACCCACGGATGTCAGAGGAAAACATCAGATCTCCTTGAGCTAGAGTTACAGGTGGTTGTGAGCCACCCAATGAGGGTACTGGGAATTGAACTCAGGTCATTTTCTGATTAAAAACAGCAAGTGCTTTTAACCACTGAGCCATCTCTCCAGCCTCATCACACACAACTCTTAAAAAGCCACTGCTCATATTTGAGAAAGAACACTGAGTGGGGCCCATCTGGAGGACTTCTTAGGTAAGTATCCACTCAGCATGAGAAAGGCCACCAACTTGGTGACATGGCTCTCCCTGGAACTTGGTGGTACAGAAGAGGGCTGGTGCCAGGTCAAGGGCGGGCACGTGTGGAGTATTAGAGGGCACTTCCAAACTACTCTGGTTCAAATGGCTAGGACTCAGCATCAAGATCCTAACCTCTTTGGAGAGATGGACACTCCTGTATGTTGGATACAGCTGCTGTTGGATGAGGCTGTGACCACTAGGGTGCCAGGCACATGCCTGTGTGAGGCCAATGTTGATGTTTCTATCCCCATGCCTCAGCAGCTAGAGCCCTTACAGCATTCCTGGGGGATAGGGCTCAATTTTATAGACAAGAATACCAACTTCAGAGAAGCCAGGTGCAGACCAAGGACAGGCAAATCATAGAGGGCCTGAATTCCAACCTAGCACTGAGTTCTCACATTGTCTCACTGACCCATACTCTAACTAAGGCCATGGGGACCTTCAGGGGCCTATGAAGAAGAACATCATCTAGTAAGTCTCTGGTGGACTGCCCAGGGTCTCTGTAACACATAGAACTCTGATGTGGAAAAGCCTGAAAGGAGGCCTGCCTTGGGCATCTTCCTCCTCCTCTTCTTCCCAGTGATCCAAAAAGTGGGTGCCCAGATGGGAGAAGAAGTAGGGGGAGAGTGGAAACAGCTCTCTTTACTCTCAGGAAGGCTGGGGGACATAGTGCCACACCACACCCCAAGTTATGAGGTTCCTTTCCATCCTTCCACAAAACTGCAGCCTTCAATTTTTTGACTTTCCTGAATTACAGCATGGACTCCCCAGAGCTCCTCAGCTTCCTGCCTTCCCTGTCTGTCTCTGGTTCCAGGCACCCACGGTGCCATCACTACAATGACACGGTATCATAGTTAACACAGCAGCTAGCTAAACACAGCTAAACTGCCAGCAGCCACAAGTGGGCAGGAAGCAACATGAGAAGATGTACACCTCCTAAGGTTTCCACCCAGCCTTGGAGGACTGCAGGCAGGACCATAGCAGGAGAGGAGAGAACGGTGATGAGGATGTTCTGCACCCAGAAGCACCAACCTTCTGTGACACTGTCAGCTGCCTCCTCCACACTGATGAGACAGGTTCAGGTGAACAGTTATTGTTTAAAACATCAGTGGCTCCATCTGTGTCCAGAGGGCACAGACACCAGGGCTCACCATCCATGGCTTCTTAAAGAGGTCTCCTAGTGGTTGTGCTGTGAACACTTCCCTGAGGTGATGTCACCCCTGACCATTATGTCCTGCTCCCACTTCCCCATACCCCACAGGGAAAGGTAGACAAGATCGTACCTCATTTATTAAAGAATCCTGTATGTGTTACCTGTCCCATCCTGTACACCACAGAGCATGGGGGTGGGAAGGAGAAATAATGAAAGAGGAATCATTCAAAAATGTTGACTGCATGGGGGACTATGATTTGGCAGTCCTAGTTTCAAACCTGAATGAACATTCGAGTTTTCTAGTTAATTCTTCAATTTACAGATGAATAAATGAACGGAGAAAGGTAAAGAGAGTTCCACAATGTCACACAGCAAGTTAGTGTGAGATCAGGACAAGACTATCTGAGGCCTTGTATAACTTGCCTAATCCTTTGGAATACTGGTTTGCTTTCAAGCCTCAGTGGGAAGTCAGACCTCCTGGCATAGCTGGAGGTAGCATGGTTGAGTGTGTAACACATGGGATGTTAGCAAGCATGTATTGAGGCTGGATAGTGAGGGAGACAAGGGCATGCAGAGCTGCCCGGTCCTGCCTGTCGGCTGGATGCCATCTATTCTTTCAGGACATATTATCACTAAATGAGTCGAAGACTTCAAGCACAGAGCTGGGAACATGGCTGCTCTCTGACCTCCCTGGAACTGCGCAGGATGAGGATGGTACAGCTACCATTTCATCACTGCTCCAACAGGAGCTGCACAAGAATCTCTGCCCGCCGGCCAGATGGAACAAAGATGCAGCCTTGCAGAATGTCAATGGATGTTGAGCAGAGTTTATCCAGTAACATGAAATGGGCACCTGGGGTTCAGCCCAGGCGCTCCTGGAAGACATCAGAGAGAGACATCTTGCAGGAGACAGCTGTGGAGCTGAAAATCCTGGCACAGACGGCCCAGGCAAGTGGGGACCACGTTCTCTGCACATGTCACAGATGGTTTAAAGATGACAGCTTCACAAGGAAACAAGATGCTGTGCCATTCTCAGGCCAGTGCTGCTATTTCACCCCCAGTGTCTGCCCGGGGAAGCTCTCCTGGGTGCAGGCAGGACTACGGAGAAAGGATGCAGAGTTGAGAGGCAGCAACAGGAATAAGAGGACAAGGTGGGCACAGAGGGCATAGTGATCGCAGAGCTTCCCTGGCAGGGTTGTCCTTTCTACAGCCCACCCAGCCAAGGGTAAGGGTCTCTTACCCGTTAGGTAGCTACACCATCACAGACCCCTATATCATCAGTCCAGGTCTAGGATGAAATGGAGTAAAGCTTTGGGATGTGGAATACAGTGGCCGAGTTCCTGGCTGTGCCTTAACTAACCAAATGACCTTGGGCAAGATGACTTTCTAATCCTCTAAATAGAGACTAATAACCACACCCCTGTCCAAGGCTTTGTGCAGGTTAGATGAGAAGAATGCTCAGTAGCTGGGTGTGTTGTAACTTCTCAGGAAAGGAAGGAAGCCCACACTTGCTGAGGGATTGCCAGGGTCTGGGCTCTTTGCCAGGTGCCAGGACAGACAGTCATACAGACAGACAGACAATAAAGACTAATTCAATTGCTTTCTAAGGGGAGGGGCTGACGGGAGAACTGTGTGAAGTTCCCGTGGGGAGTGTTGCACACGGCCCAGAAACAGACCTCTGTCTGCTCTGCTCCTCTGCTTATCCTCTGCAACTCTTATTTCACAGCTGTGTCAACAATGACCTTTCTGTGAAGATAAATGGTCCTCCCTATCACAAAAGATACTTACCATCACTACCGCCATCATAACTGCTGTCACTATGCCCACTATCACCATCACCATTTCCACCATAATCACAATTCCTGTAATGACCACAACTATCACTACCCTCTACTATCATAATTACTGTCGCCAAAACCATTATCACCACTGCCACCATCACCACCATCATCATTATAGCCAAGACTACCATCACTGCTTCCATCATCATCATCACTACCTACCAACATAGTTTCCATAATTTCCATCCTTATCTTCATCATCTCACCATTATCACTATTATCATCGCCGTCATTGTTGTTATCACCATACTACTACCACCATTATAACCACTACCATGGCTACTGCCATCATCATCATTACCATCATCTCTATCATCGCTATTGCTTCCATCATCATCATCGTCATCATCATCATCATTGTCATCACTATCATCTTCACCATCATCTCCACCCCTGTCTCCATCACTATCTTCCTTGTCTCCGTCATCACCATCATCACCACCATTGCCTCTATCATCAGCATCACAATTGTCTTCGACATCTCCAAGAACTTTACTAAGCACTTTGCTCAGCTCCCTCATGGATTGTCCCTCTGACTTTCAGGTGACATACTCTCCACACAGAGTGCCCTTTACTATTCAGAGCATGGGCCAGCAGCATGCATCCTGCACAGAAGCTCCTCAGAAACAGGGATTCTCCAGCTCCATCTGGACCACTGGTTCACAATGTGCATGTTAGTCACATCCCCAGTGACTCTAAGATCTGAGCTTGAGAAGCACTAACTTGTATAACAAGAGAGGGCGCAGGAAGGCACTGAGTCCAAGGAAAACATGGCTGGTGTAGAAAGAGTGCCCATCACCTTTGTCTGGGCACTTTGTCTTCTTCCTTCTCAGGAATCTGCTGAACCACACTGACACCACCACACGGCCAGGAAAACCAAGTGAGAGAAACCAAGTATCACAATGCTTCCAGGGGGCTGGAAGAGCTAGAAGCAGGGAGGGGATGAGAAGAAAGCAGGTATTGGCAATCCCCATTTCTTTCCAGAACAGTTTCCTTCACACTCCTCCAAAGTTGTGGGTCCCTGGGGAAGGACTGACAGAGCATATGGGCATGGGATCCCAAGTCTGTGGCTTGAGGGAAAGACCGCAAGGTAGGATGAGGACTGTCATAGGCATTGGGCTCTGACTTGGAAAGCAGAAAGAAAGCTGTATGACATCTGAGTAGGTGGGAGTCCCTGCACCCCAGAACTGCCCAGGTTCTCAATAAAAACCACATGCTCCCGCCAAAAGCAAACCAATTATTGTTTGAGAGTTCACAAAGTCCCAGGAATGCCTGCTTCATGCCAGCCAATAGCAGGTATTAACCAAAGCTTAACACTTGCAACATGAGGGATTTTTGCCTCATTAAAGCATACTTTAAGATGATTTTTTTCTATTCAACTATTAAATGCTTGATTCCAAGAAACCATTCTGCACAAAACTAAGCACCAGCAGCTAACGAAACAGAAGCAAAACAGATTGTCAAGAGGGGACTTTGAACATCCCTCAGATAGAAAGATTTCATTTTAATGAAACCCTAAGATATTTAGTCATTTTTTAAAGCATATGTTTTTGAAATCCTTAAATAGAAAACATTCTACTCATACGTCTATGGCCTAGAGTGAAACCAAATCACTGAGAATCCTGTTTCCAGTTGGGTATTTTTACACTCTGAGAATGCAGTTTCTATCTATACTGTCTGCCAAACGAAATGTTCACACATAGGAGTCCTTTCTCATGGTTCTTAGGAGGACTTTACATTCATCCTTCTGCCTGGAAATCACCATCTACAAAAAGCGGAGCGAGTCAAGCCAAAGTCCCCACCCACCATGTCCATGCTTCCTCTTTTCTCTGTATTAACATGGCTGTTGGCCTTGTGAGCGCATGGTACATCAGAGGACTGGAAGACTCACTCATGGAATCAGGTATGAAGGGCTAAGGAGGGGAAAACCAAAGGGCTGTGCTCCACACGACTGTCATAGGGTGACAGCAGGTATGGATGAGATGGGGTGGAGGAGACAAAGGACACGGGTCGGGGGGGGGGGGTGCTGCTGTACAAACAATTGGTACTTGTTTGAAGAAGAGGATGGTGTTTTTAAGGCTGGCTTTAATGAACTTTTGATGGGCTTTATGTCAACTGTGAAGGAAGAAGGACCTGGGGATATAGAAGACAGACATATAGAAGAAAAGGAGTCGCGGAGCCTGTTTATTCCTCTCTCCCAGGCGCCTCAACATTCAAGGAGTAGGGAGGAGTACTTATTGACTATTGAACACTTATGGACTAAGTGAGGGGAGCCCTGTCCTGGCATAGCTTAACAAGTCCGCCATGTGCTGTAGTAAGATGACTTTGATTTATAGTGACAGATGACAAGGCAAGAGACAGCTGCACCCACACATCTGACTTGGTATTTGACAACCCTTCTGATCCACACCTCTATATCCCAGAAGCCTCCATAACAGAACACAAAACAAGAAGTGATTAAGAAAGGGGCAATAGGTCACTGCTCACATATGTGTGCCAGGGAAGTAGGTACACACCTACGTTACTATAGAGAAAATTGTAGCTAGGCTGGAGAGAGAGTTTGGTAGTTAAGAGCAACACTGCTCTTGTAGAGGACCCAGGTTCAGTTCCCAGCACCTGCATCAAGTGATCACAACTGCCTGTAACTCCAGCTGTAGGGGAGCAAATGCTCACTTTGGCCTCTGTGGATACCACCTTTCCTACGGAGAGGAGTGTAGGGAGAGGAAGACAGAGAGAGACACACACAGAGAAAGAGACAGACAGAGAGTCAGTCAGAGACAGAGACAGACTTATAAATAACAACAAAATAAATCTTTTTTTTCTTTTAAGTAGGAGTTACAGTTTTCCTTTCTAGAGATAGTCAGTCACGAATAGAATAGTAGAGCGCAGGATCTGGTTGATGTGCCCAGACCCTATACTGAGGAAAGATTGATGTGTCATAGAAAAGCAACAGGAAGGAAGATGCCCAAATGGGATGAGGCTCTGGATCATTTCTTTCATGCTTCTCTGTGTTTTACACATCTTGTATGAACACCACAGTTCCATTTACAATATTATGCAGTAATAGCACTTATGATAAGCATTGCATGTCGATAAAAACTGAAGGCCATTTTTATGCAGTCAAAGGAGTGCACTAATTTGTCTTCTACTTAGAAATTCATGCTCAAACATACAAACTCAGATAACATCTGGTAGTGCCTGTCATCTTTATAGACATTTGCCTGGGAGTCACATGATCTAGTATCCAAACACAGACTCACGTGACAAACTGATCATTCCATTTGTAGTTGAGTAATATGCCTCATCTATTACTTATTGAGTGCCTCCTGCACACCAAATGGCAACTTGGGTGCAGTGGAGAAAATAAAGATCAATGTTGGAGAGCACAAAGACTCCTAGCTTGCCTAGACCTGGGGAGAAGCAGACACAGGGCATTTCTGATACTGTTGGCCCATCTGGATGCTCAAACTCCACGCTACAGATTTCTGCTTCCCTCTAACTGTATAGAGAATGCCAAGGAAAGTCCAAGAAGAGTATCAGTCAGTCACCCTGAAAAACAGACTAACTCCAAGGAGAGAACGTGTTGACAGAACTGTTGATGTGGCAGGCACCAGCCAAGAAGATAATGGCGGGTGGCTTCAGGCCCCCAGCTCACAGCTGAAGTCGCCTGAGGGCATGCAATGACAATGGCATATTAATCAGACATCACAATCTGGGTGGGAAATAGTGGCAGGGAATTCTGTGACTCAGACCTGACAGATGTGGGACTAGAGGGGACTCACCAAAGAAGAGGAGGGAAGGAAGCGAAGGGACAGGGAAGGGGGTCGGGGTGTGTGTACCAGGTACATAAAAGTCACTTTCCACAGGGTCACTTAGTCCAGGCCAGTGCTCTCTGATGCCTAGTCTGATGAGTTCTAACGCTAGGTTCCACACAAAGTCAGGACCATTCAGTATTTTCCCTTTCTCTGTCTGGCTTGTTATAGTAACACCATGTCCTCCAGTTTCATTCATACTGTTCCAGGTAACAAGAGTTTCTTTGTTTGAGGCTGAATAATGTTACAATGTGTATGCACATACAGAGATCCATTTTTCGATCGATCCATAGTTGGTGGATACTTGGTTTGATATCACTCCCACCCTGATTATAACAATGAGCATGGGCTGCAGATGTCTTTTTGAGACTCTGATTTCATTTCCTTTGGATAGACACCCAGATACGGGTTTTCTGGATCAACAGCCATTCTGTTTTCTCAATTGGTGAAACTTGCATAATCTATTCTAGGTCTAGGCGACACTTAGTTTCTATTATCATTCTGTGACTCAGAAGCCTCTCCTGGCCTCTCTGGATCACGTTTTAGATCTAAGGACTCAACTTAGCAGGGGAGGTCTAGTACCAGAGGTAAGTAAGAGGAGAATTAGGGATACTCCCTACATCACTGTTCTTCCACTTTTAGCCTACAGCAAATCCCTTAGAGTGCTTGGTAACATCAAACTGTTGACCTCCGACCCCAGAATTCTTGGATGAGGCCCAAACTTGGACACATCTAAGAAGTTACCGGTTGCCACCAACACTATTGATCCGAAGCAGCACTTGGTGGCCCATTGTCCTTCTTCTCAGGAAGATTGGCCTGGCCAGGGGTACAAAGGTAGCCCTGTGGATGATGACTGGCTCCATGTGCTGGTGTACTGGGTCTGAGTGGTGGGACAGCCACAACAGAACAGCTGCTTGCTATAGCTATTGAGAGAACCAGAGGAGAACAATGACTATCTCATAAACACACTTGGGATGAAATTTTAAATTATGAAATGTGTATAATGGGAAACAAGGGGTGTCCTGGGAGAGAGCAAGGGATTGGCTGCACCTGGTTCAGACAGGTGGTCAGTTGTGCTTTCTCAGTATTTAGGCTGAGATCTAGCGGGTGAGAAGGAGCACACAACTATGGGGAAGTAGAATTTTCCAGGCAGAGAACAGAACACATGAGTGCCTTCAGCAAAGACTACATATTTAAGAAAGAACAGCAGCCAGAGACCTATGAGCGAAGGGCCTGCTAGAAGTTGAAGATGCAGGCTGACAGCAGGGAGCACAAGCATGGAGATCACGCCAGGAACATCTGTGGTATTCTATAAGCTACACAGAGCCCCTAGGGAGCTTTCCTCACTGCTGTCAATGCCACTATGTGACCACTGGGTACCACTTGAGGTACTAAACCTTACAGTTTTACTTACTCAGGCTCACTAAACTCCTTATAATTGAGAGTGGCCTCAGAATATTGTCCAGTAACTCATAAATGCATAAACAAAACAGTATTCATTGCTGTGGGATGTCTTTCTGTATGCTGTGAATATGTGTTGCTCTGATTGATTGATAAATAAAGCTGCATTGGCCTACATCAAGGCAGCTTAGAGGCTGGTGGGAAATCCAAGCAGAGATACAGAGAGAAGAAAGGAATGGAGAGAGAGATGCCAGCAGGAGCAGCAAGATGCCAGCAGAGTAGTAATGCCACGGCCACGTAGCAACTTATTGATGAATAGAAATGGGTTAAGTTATAGGAGCTAGCTAGCAAGAAGCCTGCCATAGGCCATACAGTTTGTAATTAATATTAAGCTTCTAAATGATTATTTTATAAGTGGCTGAGGGACTGCAAGGCTGGGCAGGACTAGAGGAACATGGGCCCGTGGGGCCAGGCTGGACTGGAGAAACCTTCTGACTACAATCCATATCATTCAGTGATAAAAAAAAAAAGAAAAAACAAACAAACAAACAAACAAACAAAAAACTCCGTGATGCTAGCTATGGAATTCTGACATGTGCTACAACATGGATGACCTTGAACAGACATGCTCAGTGAGAGAATCCAGATACAAAGGGACTCACACTGTATGATTCCATACATAGGAACTGTCAAAAACAGACAAACGCAGGCTGGCGAGGGGATGGCTCAGCGTGGAAAGAGCATGTGCAAGTATAAGGCCTGAGCTCAGGTCACTAGCACACAACTAAAAAGCCAGACATGACCATGTGTGCCTGCAATCCTAGCAACTAACATTGACCTAGGTCCTCACATACATGTTTTGTACATACATGCATACATCACACACTAAAATAAATAAAAATAAATGAGGCAAATCCATAGTGACAGACTGATGAGGGCTTAACAGAGCTTTGGAGGGATGGAAGTAGGGACTAGAAAGCAATGTTTACAGGTTGGGTTTCTTTTTGGTTTGCGGGAGGAGGAGGTATAAAGAAATACTAGTGAACTGGGTTGCAGTGGTAGTTCTAACACACTATGACTATACCCAAACCCACTGAGATTGTACACTTTAAAATGGTTCTTTTTATGTGATATCAATTATACCTCAGTCAGAAAAATCCTAGCCAGACTGAGTTCTTATAAAAAACCTCATTCAGCAGTTTCCTGTGGTCTCTTAGACCACATGGCTTGCAGTGAGACTGATGGAATCTCTGTCTTAGGCTCAAGCTCTTTCTCTTCCCCTGCATGATGCCAATATTCAGGGGAGTTATTTCAAAGGGGTGCTAAAGCTATGTCAGGGTATTACCCATGCTCAACACTGGCTAGCCTGAGAGGCTTCAAGAGGTCATCCCAAAGTAGGCATCACCTTAACTCCAGTGTGAATGCAGTTTGAATGGTGTCTCTGGGACACAAGAGCTGTGTAGCCTGGAGGCAAATTTAGTGTCTGTATAGTGTACCCATCTATAAAATGGAGAATGCTTGCATGGCCATTGCTAGAATACTGGAGAAGATGTGTATGTGTGGAACCAAGAAAGGCAGAAGATATTAGTAGGGAGACCATTACTATCTTATTGTTACACTCTCCAGGGTCTTAGCAGTTAATTGATTTATAAACACCCTTTGGAATTCTCCATGGAAAAGAAAGAGTTAGTGAGGGAAATCAAAAGTTTATTTGTTTCTGTTTTTCCAATCCAACCAGTGTCTCCTGACACACACGTTTGGAATCTTGGGCTGATTTTACTCCATTACACAAGTTGGTCTCTGCTTGTTTCAATTTAGGCTTGCAAAGCTATGTTTGGGGAAAAAGATGCATGCAAATCAGATTTTTACAATTCTGATAATATTTTCCCATTGTTCCACATGATATGCTCAGAGGCGATTTATCTTCGTTTGTGATTTATTTCCAATTGGCATCTGTTCATAACACTTAAGTTTTAAAACTTGTTTTCTCCACAGACTTTGTCAAGTTGTAAAAACATATTCTAAAATGTTCTTGATGTTTTTAAGAAACCCCCTCCTTACCTACTTTGTAAACTCTGGCTTTGACTCCTAGGGTTTTTTTTTTTTTTTTTTTTTTTTTTTTTTTTTTTTTTTTTAAAGCAGGAGAGCGCATTGTATTTCTGGGTCAGCAGCAAACACTAAATGTTCTTGCTCGCTTTCTATTGAAATTCCCCAAAGACTTTCAAAATCAAGGCAAAATGAGGCACAATGAAGCACAATGTAAGCAGTTCTGGCAGAGCAGGGGAGTGGGGGGGGCTCGCTTCTCCTCCATGAGATCCTGCAAACACTGCAGTTTGGGAGGCCAGTCTCCCTGCCTGTCCATGGGGGGTCCCAGCCAAGCCTCTGACCCAAGCTGTGTGAACCTGCTTAATGAAGAGTGAGTTTGCTTTATTTGAGATGGACCGGGTATGGAATTTATACACAAATATCAAACAAAGCCATGTCTGGAAACCCAGGCTCCTCAGGATATCAAAATCTCTATGCTGGGGCAGAAATAGGTAGCCATATAATTTTTTGAAACTGTGGACTTTGACAGGGTAAGGAATAGGACCCAGTGGTGCCATATGAATATCTGTTTTTTACCATCGCAAAATGCAGTAGACTGTCAAGATCTCATGGAATGCTCCTTTTTCCTCCGTGTGAAAGCTCCCAGTGCTGGGGATGGAACCCAACCAAGGCTGTGTAGAAAGATGCACAGGCAACCCTTGGGGGAGATCCCCTTCCACTCCTGTATACTCCCATGACTTCATCCCTTCCCTTTCCCCCTCCAGACAAGTTCATCACATCTGTATGCCCAGAGCAGCTGTAATGGCTACAGGACACTGCAGGGAGCAGGCCAGCAGTATGGTGTCACTCAGCAGCACTCAAGCTATCCCTATTGTAGGGGGTCTTGAGAATCTCACCTTGAGTGACTGATGTCAACCAGCCATCTAATCCTTGCTAGGTCTCTTCTGCTTAATTCTTGGATGATTCTGCGGCAGGCAAATGAAATGACTAATAGTGAGCATGTAGTGTATACCCAATTGGGCATGGACTGATTCTTACTGTGTGCTAACTCTGCTCACACATCTTGTGTACTTCTCTTAGCACCCTGGGAGGTAAGAACTAATGTTAACCTCAGTGTGGACTCAATGATAGCAACTTCTAGTGTGTGTGTGTGGTGGAGAGGTGGGGTAGACTGAGCAATTCAGATTGACTTCATTTGGGGAATAAATAGCACATTCTTAAAATTCTGTGTTTTGTTTTTCATTTTCTTCTTTTCATTTTTGCTTTGAGACATGGTCTCATGTAGTCTAAGGTGTCCTTGATCTCCCTGTAGCCAATGATGACCTTGAACTCCAGATCCTCCTGCCTTTACCTCCTCAGTCCTGGGATTACAGGCATGTACTACCACATCTCTTTTTATGAAGTGCTAGATATTTGAACCAGGACTCTGTGCATGCTAGGCCAGCACTCTTACTAACTGAGCTAAATCCTCAATCATTAATGCTGGCTATTTGAAAATGAAAATACTCATGATAAAACATGCGCCATTTTTCAGACACATTTTGGAGATGGCAGATGCTGCTGACCTCTTCTGTCCTAAGTTTAGCTTGCAGCCTGCTGTTTGGAGGTAAAGGGGCATATGATTGCTCTAGGATGGTAAAGACATTGCTGCAGGAAAACAAGTTTGATTCTAGTGACTGACTTCAACAAGTTTCTTAAATCTTACAATCTTACATCAACCAGCTGAGCAAAGATTCATAGTGCTATTCAGATATGGTGGAGGGCTGGTGACAGACGGTTCCTGCTGCTTAAATTCTAGTCATTTCCAGACTGCCTACTCATGTTTTGACCATTCTATGATTCAAACATAAAGGTTCAGCCATAAAACAGTGGGTCAGATTGTCTTGAGTACTTGGAAATGAAGGCTAAGATATGTAAACAATCTATGTAGTCTCTGATGCTCAGCACTGTGCATGATTCCAGTCCAGCATTGTAGCAGTGATGAGACATCCATAGCACACACTGTACCTTCATCTGGCTTGAACAACATGTTGGGAGATAAGACCACTAGTAAAAAGACAGCTGGGAAGCATACATAAAACCTTGACTCTTCATTATACTGCCTATATTAGTGGTAATAAACACTGCTGAAAAGAGATGGTGAGGAAGTGGGAGGATAACTCTGAGAAGTGGAAGAACAGGCCTGGGAAGTTTCTAGAAATCTTTGGCTAAGTGGGTGTTGGGGAATCATGGTAAAGACAATAGGAAGGTTGTACTGTTGCAGCCAACCAACAGAGACCTAATCCTGCTCCTTTAGCAGGTAAGTATGAGTTAAAATCTAATCCAATCTAAGCAGCTTTTCCTGGTGACTGTTATTGTGTATGTCTGGTGTTGGGGACCCCATAAAGAGATAACAAGCAGCTTGTACACCATTAGTACACACAGACCTAGTAATAGGGAAAATGAAAGGCTCACACTATGATGAAGCTGTGTGGGCTGGGAGAAGGGGAAAACTCCACTTGAATTGGGATAGGACAGAAGATTTAGAATCAACAGGAAAATCTCTGGAGAGGATGATCTCAGGTTGTACATTTGAAAGGGAGTAGATGGCAATCCAGCAAGCCAAGGCAAGGATGGATGTTTAATCTTGATTGTCCATTTTACTGAATGGATGATGTTTAATCTTGATTGTCCTCTTGACTAGATTGAGAGATACTTAGATTAACAGACTAGCCTCTAAGCATGTCTGTGAGGGTGTTTCCAGGGGTTTTCAGAACAGAAGGTCTCTGTCCTAATTAATGCTTTAATCCACCCACTGCTAGAGTCAAGATCTGAACAGACTACTTAGCACAGTGGTTCTTAACTTTCTTAATGCTGCAACCCTTTAATATAGTTAGTTCCTCATGTCGTGGTGACTCCCAACCAGAACATTATTTCATTACTACTTCATAACTGTAATTTTGCTACCTTTATGCATCATAAATATCTGATAATGCAGGATAGCTAATATGTGATCTCCCCAAAGGGGTCATGACCTACAGCTTGAGAACCACTGACTTAGAGATACTGGAACTACAGAAGACAAGGCCTCATAGCATTCACTGGCAGTGTGCCACTGCAGATTATATTTTGACCCTGGATCCTGTTAATCTCTTTTATTCCTGGTTGCCATGAGGTAAGCACGGTGTCCCACCCCTCTGCTATGTTGAGCTGCCTCGCCATAGGCCCCCCAAGCAACAGATCCAGCAGACTATGGACCAAAGTTCCTGAAACCATGAGCTGGAAATAAATCTTTCCTCCTTTAATCTTTTTCTGAGGACTTTGGTCCTGGTGATAAAAATTCCATTACTAATACAGATGGCAACTAGACAAGGAGCAGCAGGAGTAGAGACATGGAGGTGTCAGCATTCGGGGCTATCTTAAGATGAGGAGTGGTTTGTTGGAGGAGTCAGCAATATGCAATGGGGAGTGGAAAAGCCTGCAATGTAGGATGGAGGGTGATGAGGAGCTGCTAAGCAGGAATGAACACAAAGAGAAAAGATGAAGGTGGGAATGAGACACAAAGAGACCTTGAAACACTAGGACATTCCCTCTGGTGATAGTTAGCCTTGACTGTGAACTAGACAGGATTAGAAATCACCTAGGAGACATGTCTTCAGGCACACCTAGGAGGAACTATTCAGATTAGGTTAGCCTCTGGGCATGCCTTGATTGGGTTAATTGAGGTAGGAAGACCCACCCTAAAGGATGGTGGCACAATTCCCTAGGCTTGGGTCCTGGAGTGCCTAAAAAAAGAGAGAGATAGCTGAGCATGGGCATCCTTTTTTTCCTTTGCTTCCCGATTGTGGACAAAATGTAATCAGATACCTCCAACTCCTGCTGTCATGACTTTGTTATGATGGGCTGTGTGCTTGTGATCTTGTGTGACCTGAAATAAAATCTTTCTCCCTTAGAACGCTTTGGTCAGAGATTTTAATGGGAAAAGTACCTAATATAGCTCCCAGCAGTGGGGAGCCACCAAGGGTGAGTGGGCAGAACAGTGTTATGCCCTAAAGCGTATTTTGGAAAGAGCACTAAATTGGTAGTGGCAAAGAAGACAGAGAAATGGATGAGTCTGGAGAGCGCTCTAGCATCTTTGTAAGACAAATTGGTGGCCAGAAATTTCTGGAAAACTAATCGAGTTGACTGTTGAAACAACCCGCATGCATATCCATGTGAACCGAGAGCAGGGCTGGAAGGAATAATGGCATACTGAAGAGAGCCTGGTCCTCTTGGAAGTCAGAATAGGGTTTCTTCAAGAGGAGGATGGAACTGGAATCAGAGGTCAAGAAGGCAGTGCCTGAGGAGGAAGCCCTGGGCCTCCCCAGACAGGTCCTTTTCTTGTGAGATCTCTGAAAGAAAGGGGTGTGAAGAAGAGGTACAGCATGGGCAAAGGAATGGTTTGGAGACACAGACCACCAGCGCTTATGTGTGTATGTAGCTTGGCTATAAGATGAAGGAGAAAATTCTAAACTTGAAGGGAGATAGGTTAGGTGGATGAATACAAAGGCAAACGTGGCTTATTTATTTATTTTTTTAAAGACTGGAGAGATCAAGGTGTATTTCGCCATGTAAAAGAAGTAAGGAATAACTAGTAGAGGACAGGGAAACAGTATAGACAAAGAAAGTCATGGGAGACACAAAACCTGGTGTTTGGAAAGAAAAGGGCGACAGGAAAGGGGGGTTGAAAGGAGAGTGAAGAAATGGCTCTATGGACAGAAAGACCGTCTTTTTCAGAAACTGGAAGCACATGACAGGACATCTTCAGAGGTGCTCCTCTGCTGATGTGACTCTCCGAGTGATTGCTTCCTTCCTCCCTTCATTTCAAAGCTGCTGTAAAGCACTCAGATTTCATAGTTCTAGTCTCAACAATAACAGCATGGACCATGAGGGTAACCTGCCAATACTCAGGCACCCACTCGGTTACCTGCTTACACTCCTATTCCTCTGCAGCAAAGAAGAGATGTCACTTGACATTTACATGAAAATGGTTTGGAAATTGCATAAAACCACTTCTTGTTGGAAAATAACTCCAATTATCCTTCTTTAAAAGATCTGAAAGTGTTTCATAAGAAAGGCTTTTTCAGTGACAGCCTTAAGGTTCCTAACTCAAATCAACTTCAGGAACTCACTAAGCCAGTGGGCGAGGGGGCTTAAGGAGAATCAAGTGCGTGCTTTACTTCCACATTGCTGCTCTTGGAGTGAGCTGGGCTACACGACTGTATAAAACGCTGGCGTTTAGTATTAACTCTTCCCTCCCCTGTTCCTAGACAAAATGGTGTGGAGTCCACTCAAGTGTAAAGTCAGCAAATCAAGTGAAGAAAAAGACATTTCCCAGTGTCATGAACAACTGACCAAATTCACTCATGTATCCAAGAAATGGTGATTGTGTAGAAACACTCACCGCTCTACAACTACTATTAGATGTTTAGGAGAGAGCCTGCCCTGGGTGACACGTGGGGACTTGGTCTTGAGAATCTTGTGCTTTTTCAGCCCCATGTCACGAGGAGGAATTGCTGGCATTCCATAGCAGCCAGGGAACAAAGAGGATCACTCAAGAGGGGACTGGGTGCCAATCTTGAGAGTAAGTCACCAACTGGGAAATCCTTGCTGTTATCTAGTTTTCAGTACTAGTAAAAATGTCAGTCATGAGTAATGACCATGTGACTCTAAAAACACCTCTGGAGCCAGTGTGGTGACCGTGAGGGGATAAGGCATTTAATGCAAGGCGGCTGCGGTTGCGGGGTTGCGGGAGTGGGAGGTGGAGGGGAGGCTAAAATGCCAGGAGTACAAAGCTATGTTTCTTGGACTCTTGTAGCTCAGGAGTGATGACTCTGGGGCATGCTTTTTGAGCTCAGGGGCTTGGGAGGGTGTCTGCAGGCTGAGAGCTGGTAGGAGGCCTGGTGGAGAATGAGAGGGCATCAGAGGAAGCTTTAAGTTCTCTCCCCTACACTTGTGGGTGGCAGTGTTTGTGGCCTAAGGTATCTGGGCAGCGTGCTCCACACCCCCTAGGCTTCCACATCCTCACCCAAATGTGAGGAGGAAGAGAGCAAAGCTCCAACAGAGACTTCATGCTCCTTGGCTACTTTCCCCCTTGCTGTCATAGAACAAATGCCAAGAAGCTCAAGGAGGGAAGGGCTTATTCTGGATGACAGTGCAAGGTGATTATTCCATTGGGGAGGGGAAGACTTGGCAGTGGGAGGGGAGGGCCCGGTGGTGAGAGTGGGGGTGGGAGACCTCTCGTCACTTTGTTTGCAGAGTCAAGAACAGAATGAGCAGAAGTGGGACTGTGATATGAAATCTCAAAGGCCTCTCTCAAGGGCCCATTCTTCAGTGAGGCTCCACCTCCTTACGGTTCCACAAGCTTCCCAAAAGCATGCCAGATGGGGACCAAGCGTTCCGATATGTGCAAACCATAACATTGGCTTATCAGAAGAAACAAAGGTCATTGTTCTATTTTGGAAATTAAGATGGGCCCAGAGGATCAAGGGATAAAGGCTTGAAAGTGACTGGATGGTAAGGGCTCTGACTCTGTCAATGGAGTAATCTACTGAGAGAGTCTTACTTGGTGGATTATTGAAAGTTAAGGCCCAGTGGAAAGTAGATAAACTGGGCAGTTTTTGAACTGGCCTCTCTTTGTCTTGGATTCTTGGCTATGATGAGGTGAGCATGCCCTGTCACCGTGATGCCCCATACCTTACAACCTCATAAAAATGGACTCAGCCTGCCACTGACTGATGCCTCTGAAATCAAGGTCCAACGTAAATCAAGGTCCAATTCTTCCCATGTTATACAGTTAATGTCAGGCATTTGGCACAGAGATGGAAATTTAATGGATGAAACCATCATTCACACATTTCAGGATGAATCTTGTGCACTACAAACCTGTCTACAAAAAGGGCAACTGAGCTTGGGGGGTGAATAAAAACCCATAAAGTACCCGTGGCCACCGCCAACCTGAGAGCATTTAGTATAGGACCCAGCACAGAGAAAATGGTGATTTCTGTCTGTAATGGTTTATGCCAATTATCAATGGGACAGGCTCTAGAATCACCTTGAAGACCATCTCTTCAAGGGATTTTCTATGTTGGGTTAATGGAGTTGGGAAGACCCACCCTAAATGTGGCTAGTACCATTGGCTGGAGTCTCAGACTAAATGTAAAGAGAAATGGATCAGAGCACCAGCATTCACCTCCCTCTGCTTCCTGACTGAGGATAACATGCTACCAGATGCTCCTGTGCCTGCTGCCATGATAAACTGGATCCTCAACTGTGAGCCAAAATCAGCCTCCCTTCTTCAAGTGAATTTTGTCTGCTCTTTTATCATAAAAACAAGGAAAATAGCTAATACACTGTTGTTGGTGTTCTGAGCCTGCTGTAACACTCATGTGCTACATGGGCACAGAGTCCCCTCTTATGGGTCCACTCCAATGCAGGCCTCACCTCTTCTGAGACAGCTCAACTCGTGTATGAGTACTGTGATGCCTGATCCCTCCCTTGGTTTCCCCGGCTGTTGCTTCCACTCACAAGTCTGGCCAATCAGAAGGCTTTTCTGCCCTCTGACAGGCTCACTACCACTCAATGACATTTAGTAAATTTCCTCTCATTTGCACACACACATGCATGTTTTTGCACGAGTACACGTGTATGTATAGAATCCAGAGAACAACCATAGCTGTATTTCTCAGTTACTGCCTACCTTTCTTTTTAGACAGAAAGCCCCTAGGATCAACTTGCTTCTTCTTTCCCAGACTTGGGATTACAAGTAACTACCACCTTGCTGTTTTTTTTTAAACGTGGGGTTTGGGGATCCTCATGCTTGCAAAGCCATCTCTCTAGCTCCATTTAGTGTCTCTGAGGCAGAGACCATACCTTTAATAATTACCCATTAATACCATGTCCTCACCCTAAATGCTTTGCAAGTATCCACCTACTTTAATTCTAGAACCTTCATGGGACACCCAACTATCCCTGTTACATTTGCAGAAATCGAGGTACAAGAAATCCAGTAATCTTCCCAAGACCACACTGCTTGGGTTTGCTGTGAGATGGTATGTATGTCAAATGTGTTGCTGATTGGTCAATAAATAAATCACTGATTGGCCAGTGGCCAGGCAGGAAGTATAGGCGGGACTAACAGAGAGGAGAATGGAGAGAATAGGAACCTGGGTGAGAGAGACACTGCCAGCCACCACCATGACAAGCCGCATGTGAAGATCCTGGTAAGCCACAAGCCACGTGGCAAGGTATAGATTTATAAAAATGGATTAATTTAAGCTATAAGAACAGTTAGCAAGAAGCCTGCCACGGCCATACAGTCTGTAACCAATATAAGTCTCTGTGTTTATTTGGTTGGGTCTGAGTGACTGTGGGACTAGCAGGTTAGAGAGATTTGCCCTGACCTTGGCCAGGGAGGAAAACTCTAGCTACATGGGTTTCTCCTTAATTTTGTCTCCTCAGGTTAAAATGTTCTTATCCTCTTGGTGCCACTTAGTTTTGGATGATATATTTTTACTCTGTAATTAATTCACCTCCTAAAATCAAGCCACATTCACCAGCCAAGAGGGTCGAACACAAACACTTCCTGTTCTGCTCTAGACTGGAAACAAGATTGTCCAAGTGGGAGTCAGTATTGGATGGAGAGAGTACTTGGGTCTGTGAGGGCAAACAGAGCCCCCCCCCCCCAACCTGTTGGAGAGCCTGAGAAAGCTGTACTGTCAAACTGCCTTTGCCTTTGACACAAGGTAGACCCCAGGAGCTCCAAGTGCAACTTCAGATTCATGGCTTCATTTGCTCAAGCACTTGTGAGTCCACAGCCCTTCACTAGCTGGTCATTGTTGGAACAGAACTCACGGTCCACTCTCAGGCCAGGAGTCTGTTGAGGGCAAGAACTGCCTCTTAATTCATGCTGGCTGGCTACCCTCACGTACCAAGGAGAAGAAACAGAAGAGAAAACGAATGAGCAAAACCCAACATGTGGCTTGAGTCTGCCTTCCACCAGGGTCCTTATAGCCTTTTGATGGTGTAGTTTCCTGCAGAACAATCCCAGATTGTATAAACAGGGGCTCTGGGACTGGACTCCAGAGGACTATGGGATGTCCTTGGGAGCTGCGGCTCACTGAGGCCCACCTTCACTTAAGTAAACCAACATTTAAGAGATAAGAGTGAGAACAAACAGCTCTTCCTAGAATAAACCACTGGAGATGAAGCAGACTGACCCTCTGCTCACGTGCTGACTGGAGGCCAGCAAGGGTAAGGTGTGTGCGCGTGCGTGTGCATGCGTGTATGTGTGTGTGTGTGTGTGTGTGTGTGTGCGCGCACATGCATGCATGCATGCATGCATATATGCATGCATGCAAGCATGTGTTCAAACTAATCAAATGTTCAATAACATAAACATCTTCATGGAGGGAGTTCAAGCTAGCTTTGCTCTTTTTTGTTATATCAAGGTTTTCTCAAAAAATGTTTACAAAGAATTTTCAATTCTTCAAAGCTTTTATACTTAGCATTTTTCTAACTCTTTCTTTCCTCTTTCCTTCCTTCCTTTTTTTTTTATTTTTAGAATGAAAGATTAGAATGGTTGGCTCCTATAGAGCAAAAAACTTGCTTAGATGACGCGGTCTTCAGTATTTGGTACTAACTGAAGTTTTATTGTCAGAATTACAGATTAACAGGCAGCTGTCAAGAGATGACTCTGGCTGGGGAGAGGTGAGATGCCTCAGCAAGGTAAAGGGCTTTGTCACCAACCCCAGTGACTGGTTCACCCCTGAGACTCTTACATGGTTAAAGGACAGAAAATTCCTGAGAGTTGTTCTCTAATCTCCACACACATACTGTGTCACGCATGCATACACACACGCGTGCACACAAACACACAAATAAATAATGTAATTTAAAAAGAAATATCTCATTTTAAAAAAAAAACCTTATTCTATGGTTCAGTTTTCTCCATTAGGAAGATTTCCTAAACCTCCAAGACACACCAGTACAGCCAGAGTGCCGGTCACCCTAATACAACCCAATCCTCTGATCTTATTTAGGATTCCCACCTGAACTACCATCATTTCTGTATTTTGTTTTTTAATCCAGTTTATATTATTGATCAGCTTTCAACCACTCCAGTTTATAGTTGCTAATGCCCAAGTGCTGGTTCTTAGCCTGTATGATATGCTAAACTGTGGTGCTAAGAATTTTACACACAGCGCCAATCAGTCCCCAAACATTCTTGCTTCCTGTTTCTGGCCTTTGCCTCTAACTAAAGACAAGATGGTTCATTCTCCTCTTGTCAAGAAGTCAGGACATGGCCAGGTGCATCTCTCTGGACTATTACAAAGTTATGCTCATCAGAGTGGTCCTCACCAGACCTGACAAGCCTGTCTGCTGAGTGTTCTTCCAAGATGCCCAAGTGGTCTGGTCCCTGCCCTTCTGAGATGAGTTGCTTTGTGCTTTTCTTTAGTTCTGATGACTGTTCTAGAGCCTTCCTATAACCTCTGTAGATTAACTTGGCAGAGTCTATTTCTACAAAGGAACTCATCCCCATGTCAGCCCTGAGGTGGTTATTTTCTCTCTTTATAGGAGGAAGCAGGCTTCAAACAGGTAGAAACCAATCAAGGTCACTGAATCAGCCAGGGTTCTTCAGACTTAGCAAGGATAGGTGGATGGATAGTTGAGTGGGTGGATGGGTGGATGGTTGGGTGGGTGGGTGGGTGGATGTTTGGGTGGGTTGGTGGATGGGTGGATGGTTGGGTGGGTGGGTGGATGGTTGGGTAGATGGATGGATGGGTGGGTGGGTGGGTGGGTGGATGGGTTGATGGATGGATAAAAGGAAGGGTAGATGGAGAGATGGGAGGAGCTATGTTATGAGAATCACATAATCTTTTTTTTTTTTTTTTTTTTTTTGAGACAGGGTTTTTCTGTGTAGCCCTTGATGTCCTTAGACCAATCTGGCTTTGAACTCAGAGATCAACCTGCCTCTGCCTCCTGAGTGCTGGGACTAAAGGTGTGTGCCACCACCTTTTTATGTGTGTTCAGCTCACATAATCTTGAAGTCTGAGAAGCCTTTCTGTCTGCCACCCACATATAGGGAACCAGGAAAGCTGGTCATGGTGCTCAGTTCCAGGCTGAAGGCCAGAGAGCCTAGACATCTGGTACCCAAGAGCAGAAAATGAGTGTCTTAAGTTCATGAGAGTAAGTGAGCTTACCTTTAGTCCTTACGTAACCCTCAGCTGACTGGGTGGTATCCAATCACCTTCAGCAAGATTCAAACCCCCTCATAGAGACACTCAGGCATAATGCTTTACTGTTCCATGGGAATTCCTTAGCCCAGTCAAGGTACCATCTAAGATTATCCATTACAGGCCCTGGGCTGTGAAGTGGCCCAGCAACAATGACTCTGAGCAGGGTGCCTATGAGCTGGTCCTATGCCTCAGCCAGGGACGTTCTGCCCTCTGCAACATTACACCCCTTCTCTGGGACATCTCTTGGGGACAACTTTATCCATGCTGAGACATGGGTCAGTAGGCCTCACAAGCAAGACTCAGTCATAGTTGCTTTCATGAGACAGGACATCCCTGCTGAGGACTGCCATTCACAATTTCGCTGCCATTGAGGAAGAACTTCACAGAACAACTGTGCACATGCGCTGCTTGAACACAAGCATTCTTCAAGGCCCCCTCCCCCCAACCTTTCCCTGGGAACCCCCTCACAGGAAATGTTGTTTTGTCAACTTTTTTTTTAAGCACAGAAGAGAAAAGGAGGGTGTGGGGGCGATACATACATTATGCTTTGAGTCAGCGCAGTTTCCTCAGCATTAGGCCATGCTTTTACAACTGGTCTTTATCAAAGGGTTTTCATCTGCTTGCCAATGTGTCCTCTGTCCTCATGACTCATGGTGGGGACTCGTTCCTTTCAGCTTAATCTATACTAGCTTATCATTTCTCTTCTTCCCGGGGGATGGAGGTGGGGGTGGCTGCTGGAACCGAATGAAGTCAGCCATCAAGAAATCACCAGATTATTCTTTGTGTTAAAAAAAAAAAAAAAAAACCAGCTAATGGCTCTCTGTCCATGAGTGAGCCTGCTTGGGAGATTACGATGAGGCATCTGCTTCTTGTACCGCAGAGTGGGGCAGGATAGAGAAACGCCTGCCCCGAGACAGGTCCTCTGATAGCTCTTGGATTCACTTCAGCTGATAACATCCTTTGGGGGTGGGAATGACAAGTTCTTCTCCACACACACCATTCCACGGCTGCTGTGGGGGCTCCTTCAGGGCAGGACACTGTGAAGAGCAGAGGGCCTGGGATAAACAGCGATAAGACACGGTTCCTGTCTGGCCTGAGCTTGTACAGGCTCTGGGAGAGAAGCCTCTGGAAAGACTGAGGTAGATCCTAAGCATTCCTCACTTCTCTGGAGAGCTCCCATCCTGCCCTTGGAGACGGGGTGGGGGTTGGGAGTTGGCTCTTGAGTCAGCACCAGCTCATCTGCCCCATGCTAGGCTTTGGCCCAGCTGTTCAACCCAGCTCTTGGCCCTTGCCCAGGTCTCTCCTAGGCAGTCCTGTCTACCCCTAGCCCCTCCCCCTGCCTTCTTTCCACAGGCTTTCACCCCCAGAATGGGTCAACAGCTGGACTTGGTTAGGGTTGGTTTCAGTGCTATCACCTATCAATGGCCTGAGCTGGCCTTAAGTCATCTGAGAGTCCCGTGTCCTCTGAAGACCAGGGACAGTTGTCACATGCATCGCACAGAGTTGATGAGGGAAAAGCAGACGGAAGTGCTGCTGAGCGCATCCTGGGCTCCATCCTGGGTACCTGTGTTCCTTAGCAACAGCTTCAGCTCAGGCACCTTCTCAAAATGGGCACGTAGCCCTGGCCCAGGGCTGCTACTCTTTCCTCCTGCCCTCTCTGTGAACAAGGTAACAGAGTCCATCCGGCATGGCTCTGCTCTGTGGCACTGGTCTCAGGCTTTCCCAGCTTCCTACAGGACTGCAGTCTACACTGTCCTGGGATTCCCATGGAGCATCCACAGCAGCCACACTCTCTAGGGGGAACGGTCCTCAGCTATTCGGCAGTCATGTTCCCAGGCCCCCTTCAAGCTACTTGACACACTGCCATCTCTGGGAGTACTCCCTCTTTTCTAGAAGGATCACTTGACATGTTCAGAAACTTCTAACATACGCCTCAAAAATATGCCAACAACAGAAAACTGTAATTAGACACACATTTTCCACTTTGACGAGGGCTCCCCAAGATGCAGATTCATGGGTTCTGGTGTCACTTGCTCTCATTAAGAGCTCCTGGTGGCACACATTGAGTACCTTGGCTAGTCTGGGACATCAGTATTCTAAGATCCTGTACTAGCTTATGCCTCATTCCACAGGGCCTTTAAAGTGGCCTCACTGGCTGATGGTCTCTTAGGCTAGTAATGGGTGGTGGCTGTGGCAAGTTTCTCCTCCTGCCAGAAGTTAGAGGGGGTCTTATCAGTAGCTAGAAGCAGGCTTGGGCTTGCTTGGGATGTGAGATGTTGGCACTTTTTATCCTAAGGGGCTAAAGGTTAGTGACAACCTTGGAGTGTCTTCGGAGTTTGGACCACGTCTGCTTTCAGTCCCAGCTCCCTTTTACCCTCACGACACACAGTCACCTTCAAAATTCAGCCTGTTTATGCCAGAGAGAACTGGAGACACCCACAGAGGTTCTTTCAGTATTGATAAACATCAGTGGTCACAGTATTCAGTTTTAAAAAGCAAAGGGTACAGGTTCCTGGGAACACTTACATTTAAGTCCCAACAGATAGTGGGGTTTCAGTGGTACCTGACTTTGCGTTCACAAATGTCCAACAATCTCTGCCTCCAATGCATGAAAAACCTCTCATCATCAGGGGGTCCCCCACAAAGCACCTGTCTCATGTGGCTGTCTCCTAATATCACAGTCTGGCAACAAGGTGACCGAGATACCCAGCCAGGCTGAAACTGGTCTGTGGGGTCTCTGAACCAAGGTGGCCAACATCCATTTACCTGGAACCCTGGCCAGTCAGTGTGGGTGAGGTGCATGTGGAAGTGAGAACTGGTGCAGGCAGAAGTGGGCACCTGACAGAGCGTTTACCACCCTGCTGGGAGGGGTCCATTCTCCCACCTCCTCCAGCTGGAGGCCATGTTTCTTGTTAGCAGCCTGGATCCTTCACAGTGGTTCTCACCCTGCTGCCTCTGCAGATCAGCTGGGTACTCCCAGAAAAAACAAAACAAACCAACCAAACAAAACCCAAAAACTGAAGTCCAACTGGCTTCTCTTCCTAGGAATCTTGTTTGAGCATCCCAGCTGACCAGTGTGCAGGCCGACTGGGCTAACGGAGAGCTACTGTAACTCATGACCAAGAGCTTGTGGAAGAAAGAAGAAAGGCCAGTGCAGGGACCTCAGACTGTGCAGCAGAATCCCAGCTTCGGGGAGTGTGAGCAAACAGCAACTCTGGGTTTCAAACCAGGGGCCCCGGCTTCATTTTTCACCTTCATCGTGGGTGAACTGGGGCTGGTTAGCCCCTGCTCTTTAAGTCCCATCTATACAAGGGACACCAAGATACAAGGATGGTTGAGGTTCTTGTATTTATGCCTCTAACCCAGCTCCATGGTGTGCTCAGATCTGACCTGAACACTGGGCACATAGCCAGGAGCCAGAACAGCATCTGGTGTTTGTGGGCTCACATTGCAGGAGACCGTGCCCTGTTAATGACCTCCACTAGGTGAGCCCTGAGGAGCCCTGAGGACCCGTGTCTTTGACCTGCAACAGCCCAGTTCAGAGAGCAGAGATTATGCCAGTGAAAGGATAGAGTGAATGGGGTTGGGGAGGCCCCCTCAGTGACCCTGGAGAGCTTCAAAAGGATGGGGATGAGGTGGGGAAAGACAGTTAATATAATGCATGGAGTGGAAAGATAGTTAATAATGACATTGCAAAGTCACCGGGGTGGGAAAAACTGCACTAATAATGACCATGAAGAGAGACTTCTGTGTTTTTCCAAGGTTCTGCTTTTACAGCTGCCACCACACTTATACTCAGGAGCCCTTGTCCATAGCTGCACAGTGCAAAATCCATGGTCCCACCTCCTTTCCTCTCCAGACTAGAAGAACAGGGTCTACAGTATCCTCCAAACCCAAGGGCACAGCCCCCATGGTGGTCTCCTGAGTTCATGGTAAGAAGATGCCAAAAATGTCTCCCCTATTTCTGTCTCTATACTTAAATTTATAGAGATACACCCATATTATGGAAATTCCATTGCATCATTTATTAATATTCTGTGTTCCACATATGTCTTAGTTAGGTTTCTATTGCTGTGATTAACACCATGACCAAGAGCACTTTGGGGAGGAAAGGGCTTATTCCAGCTTACAGTTATAGTCCCTCAAGAAGAGAAGTCAGGACGTCAGCGCTGGGACTGGAGTTACACATGGTTGTGAACTGCCCTGTGGGTGCAAAAGACACAATTGCTCTTCACTGCTGGGTCACATCTCCAGGCCCGTGCCAGTGGTGTTTGGAGATGCCAGGGATTGAAGACCTTATTCTTTTTAGAAAGGACTGATAATGTTTTACTACTCAGCCTCTAAATGTTGGAAAGAATCAATGTTCAGGTCATCTCAGCTTCTAAGAAGTTATAATATCTGTTTCTAAGTAAAACCTTGTCTTTTTTTTTAAGAGTGTAAGTAAAATTCGTATCACTAATTAGTTTGATACATGTATACGTGTTTGCAAGTGTGTGTGTGTGTGTGTGTGTGTGTGTGTGTGTGTGTGTGTGTGTAGAGGTCACTGGACAGCCACCAGTGTCATTTCCCAGGCACTATCCATGTTTTTTGTTTGTTTTTGAGACAGGGTTTCTTGGTTGCCTGGAGCTCAAGTGGAAGGCTGGCTGGCCAGTGAGCCTCAGAGATCAGCCTGTCTTTACCTCCTGAGCTATGGGATTGCAAGCATGTACCACCATGCCTCCTTTTTCCTCTGGGTTCTGGGGATCAAACTCAGATTCTCATGCTTGTGCTAGCACTTTGCTGACTCAGCTATTTCCCCAACACATAGAGAACTTTTTGAAAAGTCATGTGTGGGAACACAGTCCAAGAATGGAGTCATGTGAGGGGGATTCAGAGTGCTTGTGAGAACACTCCAAGAAAACAAGACAAGAGCCTTGTGACCTCAGTTTCTTCAAAGCACAGAACTGCTCTTGGAATGTGTTTTCTGTGCTCTTCCTGGGTGCAGCAGAGAGGAGTGAGTTGACTTCAGCTGTTATTCCTGTGCCTCTACGGAAAAATATGTTTTTGCCCCATGTGGCTTGTCCTTGTGATTGAACACCTTACTCGTGTGATTCTTCTTAACCCTCAGAGTATAAATTGCCTGATGCCCTGAATAAAGTTGGCTGCTGCATAAGACTTTAGTCCACCTCATTTTCAGGCCCTGTTCTCTCGGGTTCATGTACCAACCAGAACAGCCACAGTCATGGAAAACCAGGAGTAGTGTCTCACACCTCTTATCCTAGCAACATTAGTTCAAAGCCAGCCTAGACTATACAGTAAGACCTTATCTCGACCCCCATCAAAGTCATTGGAGATGTAGAATGAACTTGATATTTCTAGATATAAATTATTGGTTACTGGATCACCTTAAGAAAATGAACCGTTACCTTATACTCACAGTAAAGCAGTTATATATTACATATTATACTGCAATATAATACCATGTTATATAACACATGGTACATATAGATTATGAGTATATTTGTGTATGTCCATGTAAGTATTGAAGTTACAAATATATTCTATGAATTACCACTCTTTGGATAGTATTTGTGTTTATTTTCATAATTTCCTTTTATAAACTTTCCTTGTCAAAGTTTATAAAAGAAAAGATGTCAACCCATCAAAAGTATTCAGTCAGCTCTTGTCTTTGGCAGCAAAAAGCATCCATTTTACTTAAACTCCATCCAACAGTAATGTCCTCTGCATGTCCATCTGGATTCCTATCTGTGAAGGTCAGTGGGGAGGAAGAGATGGACATTCTCAAAGACAATAGAATTGGCCTTTGTGAATAATTTTTTTTTTTTTTTTAGGATTTGCTACCTCAAACTGGAGTTTTATTCTTGTGACTCATAGGATACACGTGGGAGAATATGAAAAACAAACCCTGAAGTCAACACCATACCTCAGTCACCTGCTTTAGGAACAGAACAAGCATCCTGGAGGTACCCAAGTCCTATGTCCATAATCATCTTGTTTTATTCAACAGCCTCCAAAGAGGCCAATGTTTCATCACTGAGTGGACCATGAAGCCCTTCAGTCTCTGCCCAATGCCACCTGTGCCTCAGGTTGAGAGAACCTGTCTTGTTTGGGGCACTTTCCCCATAGCCTGGGCATTCCACTTGTATAGCTACTGGCCAGGATTGTTTAGAGAGCATGTTCTTTCCTAGGCTAAAAATTGTGTTTAACTCTTCCAAGGAAATAGACTAGTCTGGCTCTAAGGACGTATCCCACAATCCTCCTGTCTCTAGGGGGAGCAAGCTTGAAGCCCAGGATTCCCTGGTTTATTGAAAGACAACTGAAGATAAAGGTGGGCTCACACAGGAATCAGTTAACTAGTTTCCATGCTTAAACACGATATAGTCTCCTTGATTCTCTCTGGGTTATCAGCATGTGTCTGCTTACGTAGCCAAGCCACATGTTCCTCCCAGAGAGATGAGAATGGATTCTGGCACTCAAAGTTCCTAGGGCTATGGATCTCAGATGCAAGTTGGTTGTGGAGAAAGCAGCCACCTGAAGAAATGACTAACTTTTTAACTATAAAGATGTACTTTATGGTCTGTTGTTAAAGCACAAAGCTTTTGAATGAGGTGCTCATAGAATGGAAGGTGTGGTGGTATGAGTAAGAATGGTCCCCACAGGCTCACATATTTGAATGTCCAGTTCCCAGTTGGTGAAACTGTTTAGAAAGAATTAGGAGGTGTGGCCTTGTAGGAGAGGGTGTGTCACTGGGGGTAGGCTTTGAGGTTAAAAAGTCCATGCCAGGCCCAGTTTCTCTCTCTGCCTCCTGCTTGTAGAGCAGGATGAAAATGCTTAGCCCCAGCCCCATGCCTGCCTGCTTGCCCACCTGTGACTTTGCTGCCTGCTGATTTTGGGTCATGGACTCACTCTCTGATACTGTAAGCAAGCTCCCAATTAAATGCTTTCTCTTAGTTGCCTTGGGCATGGTGTTTGATCACAGTAATAGAAAAGTAACTAGCACAGAAGAGGTGATGGGATCAAGTTACAATCATTACCTTCTTTGGCAAGACAATAAACTGGATCCAAAATTTAAAGAGAGTTTAAATACATTTCTACATCCCCTATAGTAAAATTTTAATATTTAAAAATCTGTTTCTAACCAAGCTCCTAATATTCTACCTGTTCTACTGACACAAATGCACACTCTGGCATCAGTCACTTTTATCATTGCCAGTGACGAGATACTCAATGAAAGTAACTCAAGGGAGGGAGAGTTTGACTTGGCTTGCCGTTTAAAGGGGCCACTCCATCATGGTGGTAGAGGCAGGGTGGCTAGATTGGAGGCTGACTGTTCCTGTTGTATCTGGCTTCAGAAAGCAGAGAAAGAAGACAGCTTTCTCATGTTGCTTTCTCCTTTTCCATTCTAGGACTCTAGCCTGGGTGGGGGTGGTACTCACACTCCTGCTCAGTCCAACTTTTCTTGACTCATTCATCCTCGTGCCCAGAGACATGCTTCCATGATGATTCTGAATCCAAGTTCAGGGGAGTGAGGAAGGAAGGGAATATGCTATTGGCAAAATGTTAATTCTGCCTGGAGAGTTGATAGCATAGCATCACTATTAATTTTTAGGTCTGATAAAAATCATTATTTTGCAGGGTAGTGGTAGGGCATACCTTTAATCCCAGCACTTGGGAAGCAGAGGCAGATGGATCTCTCTGTGACTTTGAGGATAGCCTGGTCTACACAGTGAGTTCCAGGACAGCCAGAACATCACAGAGAAACCCTGTCTTGAAACAAACAAACAAACCCCATTATTTTTACTGCTCCATATATAAAAATCTTTGGATGAGATGATGGGATGTGTGAGAATAGAAAGTCTGACAGAAAAGTATTCATTATTGTACATGGATTATCAGCTGGTAGTAATGAAACTAATTCCTAAATCTCATTTACATAATCAGCTCCCAAGCCAGCCAACAGGCAGCGTGGACCCTCCTGACTCACTCCAACCCACAGCCCATGGGAAACCTAACTCTCCCATTCCTGATGCTAGTTTGAAATGAAAACTGGGGTCAAATGAGGTTGAGCAAGGTAGGGTGAATGAGGCAGAACACTAGACAGAGCAGTCTGATGTGGACTGGGGTAATGAGAAGAAAGGATGGAACCAAGAAGGTGGGGAGATAGGCCACAGCCCAGGACCGGGACTTTGGGGAAGGCAGGAAAGCTTCAGATGAGACCTCCAACAACCTGGAAACTATGGCTTGTCCATAAACCCTAGTGTGATAGCTGGTGTTATTTTTCCAACTTAACAGAATCTAGATAATGACCTGTGGGCATTCCAGTGAGAGATCATCTTGATTACATTCGACTGACATGAGGAGACTTGTCTCAATCGTTGGTAGGACCATTCCCTGGGCAGAGGATCCTGGGCTGTGTAAAGTGGAGAAGGTGAGCTGAGCTGGGGAATGCATTCATCATTCTCTGCTTCTGATGGTGAATGGCAGGTGAGCAGCTGCTCCAAGCTCCTGCTGCCTTGACTTCTGCATGATGAGCTATATCTTGAAACGTGAGCAAATGTAAACCCTTCCTCCCTTGAGATGCATGTGTAGCCAAATCCAAACACTAGCATCTCAGTCCTCTCCTGCACTGGGAGTTAGAAGTACCACGAGGCAGAGCTAGAACTGGGTGTCATGATACAGTGCTGAGGAGTACAAGTTAGAGGCCATCTTGGGTTATATGGAAAGACTCTCAGAAACCAAAGAGAGATCTGAATATCAGATCAGTTCTTGTGAGTTACAGCTTAACTACATCTTTATTTGCCAGTTGGGACAGGGGCTTCACCAAGATGAATGATCTTCCTAGAATTAAAAGAGAAAGACTCCATAAATTCTGTATTACATATGTTCATGAAGGAGCATTGGAAGTAGGCCTTCTGTTTGATGATAAAAACACCATTTTTGGTGTTTAAATGATGGTAAAATATATAATACATATTATAAATTTATATTTTATAATTTTTATTATATATGTGTGTGTGTGTGTGTGTGTGTGTGTGTGTGTGTGTGTGTGTGTATGTACAGTTTTAACCATTTGGGAGTGTGTAATCTGGTGGCAAGACACAGATCCACAATGTTGGAACCATCACTACTATCCATTTCCAGGACATTCTCAATTGTCCTCATCCCAAGCTCAGTTCCCATTAAATGCCTGCTTCCTTTCCTCAAAGCCCCTATCATTCCTATTCCAATTTCAACTCCATGAATTTGCGTATCTTACATACTTCATTGTTCTGGTTAATTTTAACTGTGAACTAGATATGAACTAGGATTTATTAGGAATAGAATCTTAATTGAGGAACTGCCTAGATAAAATTAGGTTGTGAGTTTGTCTATGGGGGATTGTCTTGATTGTTAATTGATGTGGGCAGCACCATTCCCTACACAGATGATCCTGAATTGTATAAGAGCATTATACAATTGTACAATTATATAATTATACAAGAGGCATTAGCCAGCAAGAGGCGCCCTCCATGGTTCCTACGGCATTCCTTTGGCTGTGAAATGAGTTCCTTGTTCAGAGGCAATGCTGTGTGGAACAGCAACCAGGCAGAATGTGTATATCCCTTTCTCTCTCTTAAACAAAAGTTCACCCAATTGAAATGAGCTTAAATGTAAAAGCTGAGAGAATGCTAGTAAACTCTGAAGGAACTGGTCTAGTAAGAAGATGGTTGAAGCTGAGTGTGGTAGCGCATGCCTTTAATCCCAGCACTCAGGAGGCAGAGGAGGGCAGATCTCTGAGTTTGAGGCCAGCTGGGTCTGCAGAGTGAGTGATAGGACAGCCAGGGCTGCGCAGAGAAACCTTGTCTGGAAAAAAGAAAGAGGGGAGGGGGGGGAGAAAGTAAAGGAGGAGGAGGAGGAAGAGGAGGAAGAAGAGACTGAAGTTGATGTAGTTGTGGATGTGATGTGACTTGCCTCAAGTTCTTGCCTTTGCTTCCTGGCTACCGTTCACTATGATCTGGAAGTGTGACCTAAAATAAATCCTTTCTTCTCTAAGTTGCTTTTGGCCAGGGTGTTTTGTCACATCAACAGAGAAGAAACCAGGGCATTCATGAGTGAACTCACACTCTGGGTTGTCGCTTCAGGATAATGACTTTGAAGACAACATTTCTGAACAGAGTTACTTACACTTGTGCTGTCCTGTGGCAGCCTGAGAACCTGCTGAATCGGCGCCCATAAACATAGGAAAGCTGTACTAAAGCTTCAAGCTCTCCTGCACACTGATTCTGCTGTCGTAAGTGACTGACTGATGAAGCTTAGTGACACACATGAACAGAAGGGCCATGGTTGTTCTGCAGTGGAAATGACAACCAGGGAAAAGTCAAGAAGATGCTTGTCACAAGCAAGCCAGCTCATGCAGCACCTGTACAAACCACCCACCTATGCTTAAGGGACAGAGACACTACAATGACATCCACAGAGAGCACTGGGTACCCTCAGTGGCCAGAGATCACCTAGAAAAGACAAGACTGCCATTACTGTTTGTTTGGGATACAGCTTCAGAAACAGAGATCTGCACTACAGGATTCTCATTGGCAAACCTTCATCCTGTATGTGGTCCAAGAGCTGAGCAACTGAAGTGAGGAAAATGGATATGGAAATCTGCTTCTCTACTTCATTCTCAAGCATCCTTGGCAGGTCCTCATCTCTTACACAACCCGATTAAGGATGCTACACTCCCAGGTCGCAACAAGAAGAGACACTGTTGATCTTAACTCACGTAGACACTTACATGTTAAGTCAGATGGGTGAACAAAACATTCTAAAATGGTATTCTGACCTTTTCCAGTATCTGTACAACTTCAAATGAGAAGAGATACTCAAAGGAATTCATCTTGTATTAGGAAATAAAATTTAGCCCAATTAAAATGCTCTTAAATGTTAAGGCTGAGAGACTGTTACCAACATCTCATGAGTTTGATCTAGTTAGAAGATGGCTGAAATTGGTGTAGTTTGGGTCAATTCACAGCTGACTCTTATGCTCACAGGACTGTCTCCTAGACCTCCACCCATCCATTCCAGTGTATTTCAGTGGTCTCCTAGAGCCTCCTGAGTCTCTGAGGCACAGGGTGTGGTGAGCTAAACAGATATGGTCGCACCTCATAGAAGACAATGTTCACCAGGGTGACTAGAAAATGTGTCAGCTATAATGTCAGGAACCTCAGACCAGAAGCACCTCATAGTGGATATTTTCCAAGCTCTGAATAACAGAACTATCTATGAGGATGGCTATGCTCCTCATGGCCACCAAATACTTATCCTAGGGCCAAAGTGCCCCCCCCCAAAAAAAAACCCAACCCTGGTATTTTAATTTTATTTAGGTTAATCTTCATTAAATGGCCACCTACGGCTAGTGCTCTCTGACTGAAGTATGAATATTTGAACTTAGGAAATGCATTAAAATTATAGATCTCCATAGCGTTACAGAAAGGTGGAGGTAGGTATCCACCTTCCCAGAAAGCTCCCCAATGATGTCAACACTGGTGGCCTAAAAACAATCTCCCAGGTTTCACTTGGGGAGGAGGAACTGTCTGAGCTTCTAGAAGAGGGGTACAGATGGATGCAGACTAGGGGGAATGTGGAAGAGGTGTTGGAGGGAGCCTGCATGCCAAGAAGCCCTACCTGTTAGAGGCGCTGACTTAGAAGCTGAATGGGGTGGGCATTGTCTTTGGTTATGATAATTTTCCCCCAGCCCTACCCCTTGGAATCTACTCACTTTAGGTTTATGTTACTCTGCACCGAGGTCAGCTGCATAAATCCAGGCATTCCAGAGGAAAAGCTTGTTCAGCTCACCATCACCCTCCATGGCTCACCTCAGCACCAGGTTCCACGTAGCCTACTTACCTTACAAGACTATGCCAGCCATTATCTACATCTTTCCGCCTCTGATCACTGCTCCAAGGGTAAGCCCCTCGGTGTGTTTTTAGGGCTCTTTCATCTGATCAGAGCAGCCCTCCTGGCACTTCTTATGTCAGAGTCATTCATCACTGGTATATTTGGTCCCATCACCTCAACTGTTCCAATGTTCCTCAAGGTCAGTCCATTCCACATCAGAAATGTTTTCCAAGTACCTTCTTCTGTCTGTGGACACTCATTTGGCTCATCTCCTTCCCCTGGATAACAATAGCAGCCATGCCCACTCTTTATATCTTCCAATACCATCTTCCTATGCATCCAGAATTAGCTGAGCCATATCATGTCACTGCCCTGCTCACAGGCTTGTTTTTCATGCTGTCCAACCATCGTGAGAAAATTCCAGGTCCTCACATGGGCAGAAGACCCTTCACGGCTTGGCTATGCTGCCTTTTCCTGTCTCATCTTGCTCACGAGCACAATGACATACTTGTTTCTGGAATTTCCCTTCCTCGTTACTCTGGACCTTTGCATAGCCTCTCCTTCTCTCTTGAATCCTCTACCATCCGCCCACTTTACCTGCTTCATGACTATTCACATACAACTTGAATGATGCCTACTCACATACACCTTGAATGACATTCATTTATACATCTTCTTTTTTCTCAAGGCCAGGCTGGTGTCCCATACCTTCCTTCCTTGGCTATAAGCACCACTGTCTAGTGTTGGGCTCCTTGGCTTGTCTATAAGAGAGACAAGGCTTTGACCTTCTTCATTGTTCTATCTCCAGTGCCCATTGTCATGTTAGATATTAACCAGGTATTTGTTAGTAAATGATGAGGGAAGTAAGTGAATGAATACATATCAACAATGAATTAACAAAATGCTGAGGAGGATTTGTGGACAGGATAAGGGAAGCAGAGAAGTGGAGCCATGAATCTGGGCAGCCTAGCTTCTGAGAGTTTTCTTCTCCATTTAGCCAGCACTTAGAATCAACAAGGAAATCAGGGCTCATGGTGCTATGGATGTGTTGGGTTTCTCTGAGAAGAAGGGGAGAAGAAACCACACACGAAGAATTTGCAACTGAAGTTGTTGAGAATATCAAGACGATGAAATTAAAATCCTTTCTTCAACAAGAACCCAAAGGATGACTCGTGCTAATCCAGGTCTGGTCAGAACTGAGATGTGTGACCATTACCCAGCCTTCAGGAAGAGAATGGGTTTAACCCATTTTTCATTCATCTACAAAGGGTAGAGTGGGGCCCACAATGAAGCCAGTGGTGTAGTATCATAAAATACCAAGTACCACAGGTGGGACAGAGAAACCATACTGAAACCATTTACAGCTGAGCATCGCAGATAACATGAGCACTCATATTTCAACACTGGCTGTTCACAGATCTTGACGCCATTCTGCAGACCAAGAAATGGGGAGACCTTAAACAGTTCGCTGTAGAAACAATAGTTGGATTTCAAAACTCCTCTCTTGGAATTGTCCCCTATACCCTGCAGGACATGTCCTCAACCTTCTAGTGATTCATGTCTGATTACTGCAGGCTGTTCAGGTTCTATCATTCACTAGCTTTATAAGGGTTTACTTGGTGCCTGCGACCAACAGACTGTTGAAGATGGTGGCGGGTCATCAAGACTCTCCCTCTGACCTTAGGTCATTCCTGCTTGGTAGGAATGCTCCATGGAAGTCCCCCTTACCAGCAGCTGTTTTCCTAAAGAATCTCATTGAGTCAGCAGTCTCATTCACGAGATTCCTGGCGAATGTTTCTGAACTTGCAGGATTTTGTTTGTTTTTATTTTAGCTTTACTGTTAACTCAAGCACAGGATTTACATTTATCTCTATTTAATCTCATCTTGTTAGTTTTGGTCCATTGATCCAAAGTGTAGAAATCTCTGTAATCCAGATCCTGCCATGTGAGGAACACTTATCCCCTCAGCTTTGTGCTGCCAGGAGATGCAGTTTGGGTACCCCGTTATGTCTTCATAGCAGCAACTGCCAAAACCACAGGCCAAGGTGAGGCTGAATGCACACATTGCCCTAAGGCAACCAGCAGCAGCTTCTCCAGCTGTCTAGCATAATCCAGGTCAGCATGAATGATGTGCTAACATCTTCTACATGATCACTTTGCCAAGCTTTAAACTGCCAAATGCTATCTCTACACCAGCCACACTTCTCTCTTTTGTATGGCATAGCCTGAGGAATGATCTAGAGTAAATGCCCTTATAAAGATGTCTGAAAAAGCCACAAGGAATCATACTATTAACTATTTACCTAAAAATAAGCATAGTTCTGTGTATGAATATACATATATTGTTTTAATGAACCTTTCTCATCTGGGCTGGTAGTACTTCTTCCAAGAGCCAAAGAAAACCTAAGAAAAACCTCAATAACAGACATGAGAAGCCCTCTTTTGAGTTATTGGTCATGGCTGTCCAAGAGACTCCCCAAACATACAGAGGTGGAAGGTAAGTTCTTAGTACTAAAAGACACCATGTACTTCAGAAACAGCGTTCAGAGACCCCTGAGCAGGAACTGACCTGTATGTCCCTCTCCTGAGGATTAGTTTTCATGATAACAGAAGGCACCATGCCGGCTTCCAAAGGGGGGAGGCAACCAACAGTCCTACCCATCTATGACACCTACGAAGCAGTCTATAACAACACCTATAAACAACCAGTAGTGGCACACATACCTTGGTGGAACCAATAGCTCTCTAACGGGACTTAAGATCCATTGAACAAGAGGGAAACCATGCTTGGTCTTAGAAACCTAGCCAACTCTTCAGTCCTGGTGAAGTCATGGATATTGGAGAAGAACCTATAACCACTATTTTACTAAGGCAGCATAATTCCTAACAACAATCCATAAACATTTGTCCTTATATGCACAGATAATTACAGTCTTTATCTCGCATCAAGGAAACTTGTTTGCAATGGAAAGAGACCACTACAGAAAACCACAACCAATCAAAATGCAGAGTTGTAGAGCCCAGTCCCAATGGATACATCTTCAAAACAACTCCCACACCTCAGGCTCAGAGAATATTGCAGAAGAAGGAGTGAAAAGGTTGTAAAAGTCACATGATCTGAGAGTTTGCTGTGAGATTGAGTCTCCTAGTAATATCCTACACATATAAAATCTCCCCAACATAGCTGACATATGTGAGCTGAGCAAGGACAACACCAATGGACATGCTAAAATGAATGAGACCCACGAGGCCTCGACCCTACTCACTCAAAAAGCTATAGACAACTCAGGAAAGCTGAGAATGGGAGAGGTGGTCTTCTCCAGGGAAGAACACACCAAATGATTGCTCAGTGCCAAACAGTGAGCCCTGAAAACATACATACAAGTTACGTTATATGGATTGAGCAAGTATTTAGGGACACACACAATAACAATCAATGAAAAAGGGGCCATGACTTGAAGGAGAGCGGGGAGGAGTATGTGGGAAGGTCTGAGGGAGGAAAGGGAAGGGGGAAATGTTATTATATTACAATCTCAAAAATTAAAACAAATATCCTCCTCCATATTTATGCCCACCATGGAACAATGTTTAAACACCCTTTCTGCTATAGTTCTGGAGCAAAGTACTAATTAAGGTTGCTCCATAGAGATGTCTGGAATTGTTCCAGACAGAATAAAAATCAATTGTGACATTCTTTGCACTCAGAGAGTCCCCAAGTATAAATTTAGTTTCCCATGGATTTCCCACAGCAACCAACTTTGATCAGTGGTGGAACAGGGCTTGCAAACTGAAGGCTCCCCGGGGCTGAGAGATGTGTTGAATGGGGTCTAGTGCTCTCATTTAAAAAATACAAAGTTGTAAAATAAATGGATGTCTAAGCTGGCCAGCATGTCCCATAAAGCATTTTGATCAAAGACGCAGTTTCTGAAACACTGAGGAATGGCTGGGGAATCCATGGGGATGTGGGGGAGTTAGAGCGGCTAAAACCTGGTCCCTGCTGTCCCATAGGCAGACAGCAATGTCCTGACAGATGCTGCTTGGGGAAACTTAATGTTTCTTTAAACATTCAATTATGGCTACACAAACACATATTTTAAGCCACCAGCAGATCCCTGCACAAATTAGGGATGCTAGAAGGCAAATCAAATAGATTCCCTGAAATGAGTATTTAATAAGAATCTAGCTCTGCCATGTGAAGAACTGTCCTACCATGGAGGAGTCTGAGAAGGATAAGGAGAGGACTCTGCCAGCATCAGCTTTAGATGATAGCTCTTGTGACGGAAGGGGCCAAGGCCACCCTAGTTCAGCTTTAATTGCCGAGAACCTTTTTAATCATAACAGATTTCAGAATACCCAGGGGTTTGGTGCTCAATACGTAGGCTTTCTGGGAATTGCTAGGGGACATTCAAAGGTCTTTAAAAAATGGTTCTGCACTGTATGTCCTTTCACGACGGGTACCCATGTCGTCTTTCCTCTTTTCAAACATTCCTAAGTTTTGACACTTTTAAAATGAAGTTCTTTTCTGATTTATAATGTGGTATTTTCTTATTGTAAAACAATAAAGCCTTCTTTTATAATCTTTGCATCCAGAGCTATGTGGCATGCATGTCATTTAAAAATAAAAACGGAACACCACGTACACTATTTCCTAACATGATATTTACATTGGGACATCATGGAATTTTTTTTCAACGGTAAAGTTCTTCATTGTTTTAATCATCTCCTGCCAATATAATTTTCAGGGACAGACTCAGCAGTGAATGGGCTTTGAACCTGGGGCTAATTCCTAGGCTGTAACAGGCTGGCCATCTGATTGGTCAGGCCCTCTAGTGTCCTGAGTGTTAAATATTTAAATGACCTGTTCTTATTTCTTACAGCTTCATTTGACTAAACTTTCTAAATTGGATTTTCTGGGCCAAAGGCTATGGAAATTAAAATTTAATTATGAGGTTTATGATTAATTACCTTATGTGTCTGACAGCATGAGGAGAATCATGACATTTTTACCCTACTCACAAAATTGTACATTTTGGGGTCTTCCTTGCTTCATTTTTAATAGATGTGTAACTTTCTTCTAAAAAGGTCACACTGAGTATTTGGGCAAAAACATCATTAAAAGAGTAATATCGGAACGTTCTAATTGTGAAAGCATTACTTTTAACTGAAGGTGATCTTTAAAGTTGGCACAGGTGGGCACTGAGGATGGAGTTGAGTAGGGAATATTTGCTTAGCACATACAAGGCCCTGGTTTGGTTACTAGCACTGCAAAAAGTAAAATTGCTACAACTAGCAATCAGTAAATCAAAGCTACAGTGTCCAGAGGCATAGACTATGTCCTCACCATGCATTTTAAATTTAAATTTATTATTATATTTTTTAAATTAAGGTTTGCCCCACTGCTTTGGCCAGGATTGGCCTAAAAATTCTCTATACAGCCCATACTGGCCTTGAACTTATGGGAATCTCCTGCTTTAGCCTCCTAAGTGCTGAGATTACAATACACACCACCATGCACAGGTAATCCATGTACTTTTTTTTTTAAAATAGATTTATTTTTATTTTATGTGTATTTTATGTGTATGGGTGCTTGGCCTGCATGCATGTCTGTGTGAGTGCAGAGCCCATGGAGGCTGGAAGAGGGTTCGGAATCCCCTGGAACTGCAGTTACAGACAGTAGGGAGCTGCCACATGGGTGCTGGGAGCAGAACCCAGGTCCTGTCCCAAGTGCTCTCAACCTCTGAGCCACCTCTCCAGCCCCGGAATCCACGAACTTTAAAAACGCAGGCTGACAAAGAGATTAGGAAGAAAGAAAGAAGTGGAGAAGAGAGAGAGATTCACGTTTCTAGCTTTTCTAATTCTGAGGTTATCTTAGGAAAGGCCTAAAGGGTTGGACAGGAATAAATTAGGGCACCTTTGAGATGATTTTCCACACAAATTATCCCTTGTCTGGTTGTCGGTCTGCCTTATGCTACCTGCAGTAACAGAGGGAGAGTCACTTCCAGAGGGGGCCATGAGCAGAGCGGTTAAGCCACTTTCCAAACCCAGAGAACCAGATGGGACCAAGACAGCATTTTACGTGGAAGGGCACGTCAATAATCATGCTAAGCGAAGTGACAGTACATAGGATTGTACAAAGACCGTGGTGTCAGCTAGGGACCACCAAAGCAAAGCCATGTTTATAAGACAAAAATCCACCTTTGCACTCGCCCCGTCACCCAGGGCTTGCACATTGGTTTCTTCTGTTGTCGCTCTTGGTTTCAACCCCTCTGCAGTATTCTCTTTCCTGTTCTGGAACAGACTCTGTGCACTAAAGACGGAAAGGATTTCACAAGGTCTTTCCACTCTCTTCTTACCTGTAACCCTAAGACCGTGTGCAAACTCAGGGTCACAGCCTCCCTGTGCTGGGCAACATGTTCCTCCAACAGCTAGATACCCAGAGCACTCGCCATGCAGACATTTCTAAACCCCACTGCCAATCATAACAACCCATAGAGGACACATGACCCCATGGATGTCCTTATAAGATTTTTGTTTGTTTTTTTTCTGTGTCTTTCAGACAGCATCTAGAATACCAGCTTTTGACCAAATATTTGACAAGAAGCATCTCAGGGAAGAAGGTTACTTGATTGACAGCTGGAGAGCACAGTCCATCATGGTGGAGAAGGCATGTTGGCCGGGGGGTGAGGCAGCAGGTCACAGTGCACCCACTATTAAGAGCAGAGAGTGGACAAGTGAGCCTGGCTGTAGAGTCTCAGGGGCTGCCCCTAGTGACCCACGTTCCCCAGAGAAGCTCCACCTTCTAAAGGTTTCACAACCTTCCAAACCAGAGCTGCCATTTGAGAACTGAGTGTCCAAGCACACGAGGACAGTTCAGCTTCTAACCACATCCCCTAGTTACCTCGATGGAGATATTTTCAAAGTCATATGCATGAAGCAAGGGGAAAAAGTGAATTTCCCACAACACTCTTACATGAACAGAAGTAGAGGGGCTGAGGAGACTGCTCATAAATATGATGACTTAAATTCGGATCCCCAGCATCCACACAAAAGCCAACATCTACAATCCTGGCACTGGGAAACAAAGACAAGAGGACCCTAGAGGCTTTCCCAGGGGAAACTTAGTTGTTTAGCTCCACATTCAGTGAGAGACCCTGTCTCAAACAGCACAATGGAGAGAGCAATTGGGGAAGTCAGCCTCTGGCTTACACATATAAATACACATCAATATGCACACACATACACCCTGATTAATTACCATGTCTAGAAATTTCTTTAAAATATTTACTTTCTGAAGACAGGTACACAAAAGCAATATAATTTTCTGCTCAGAACCCCTGTATTCAATCTGTGTGCCCAAATCTCTATTTTCAAGTCATTGAAGACAAGAAAAGCTAAAACATTTCAGATATTCACTGTTTTCCAAGCCTGTGATCCACTCAGTGGTGAAGGGTAGACGTGTAAGAAGAAACACAGAGTGGCAGGTTGCAGATCCCGGGGAGCAGGCTGTGTCATTTTACACGGACTGACTTCAAGTAATCTGTGGCCTTCGATGCTGACTGTCGGGACAGTCTCTTCCATCCAATTTTCTTAGGCACAAGCTCAAGCTCTGGTATGATGGACAGCCTGATCCATTCACAGGAAGACTGGCTCTGGTCTCTGTGACTGTATGTCCCTGGTGGATGTCTCCCCTCCTCTCTCTGTCAGCACCCCCCTACATCTCACTGAAGAGTAAGGAAGAGAAGCTAGCTCTCCTGCAAGGGGAAAGCTCAAAGCTCTCCTGCTTTAAGCCAGGTGGGACCTGGCAAATAGAGTTATTCTTTTAAACGCAGACTGCTCGCTGGAAGACCTCATTAGCTAAAGAAAGAATTAAATAGATAAGAAAAGCCCTTTGTAACTGTGGTACTTGTGGGAGGGCAGGGATGGGGTGGGGGTAAAGGAGTCTTGAATAGGAGTTCCCAGTAGACACCGTTTCTCCTGAGAAGCCACACACAAAAACATAATGATACCCACGCTCTTAAAACAGCAAGCAAAACAAAAAACAGCACACTGTTTTCTGGAAATTTATAGTTTTCCTCTTAAAGAGCCAAAATTGTCCGGGAGAAGTACGTTCTGATGGTGACACAAATTACAGAACAGTTGTCAGTGAATGGTGTCCCAACCTTCTCCTGTCACTTTGTGAGCAAGAATGAAGTGGACTTACTCATTCCTTTCCAGACTTAGGATCAGTTCTCGGCTCTCCAGCTGCAGCTGCACCGTCAGCACATCTGGGTGATCCTGAAAGATAAGCAGGAAGGGTTAGCTAGAACGCAATGGCTTTGCCTTGCCAATATCCTGATGTTCTACATCAGTATAGTCAGTGGAGAGGAAAGAGGGGGCTGTTGAGATTATTTGGAGGGGGAGAGGGACAGGGAGAGGGAGAGGGAGAGGGAGAGAGGGAGAGGGGGAGAGAGGGAGAGAGAGAGAGAGAGAGAGAGAGAGAGAGAGAGAGAGAGAGAGAGAGAGAGAGAGGGAGATTGATTGATTGATTGATTGATTGATTGATTGATTGATTTTCTTCTTGGGGACTTTATTTGACTCCAAGTACTGAGGACCAGAGTGACAGAATTGGAATATGGGGACTCCTGGCCCTGATGTGGCCTTTATACTCTTTTCATTTGGCTATTTCTCCTTTGGACCCTTCCCTCTGATCATAACCCTGCCCACCCCATCCACCCTTTCCTTGATCTTCCCCAACTGCACCAAGGGCACCTCTATTCCTTACTTGCTCATGGTAGAAAACCCTGAAGCCATTCCCCAGGCTCCCTGGCCCTCGCCCACCCCCTCTACTGAATGTATGAACAGTTCCACAGAGATGCTCTTTAAAGCACCTCTCCTCTTGTTAAGGCCCCCTCCCATCCTTCCCTCCATCCCTTTCCTGTTCAACCCACAGGCGACACTCCTCAACACGTGCCTTCCTCCTGTAAACTCTTCTAATCCAGTTCTCCTGGGGCCTGCCATTCCTTTCTTCCTGTCCACTCTCCAACAGTGGGAGGACACTTAAAACTCCAGCCTTACTTGTACCTCTTCCTACCGCACTGAGAAGATACCGGCATTTGAACTCAGCCTATGGTTCCCCATGTCCTCTCCCTGGCAGCCCTTCACTTGCTTCAACACATACCCACACTGTCCTCCTCCCCCCTTACCTGGCTCTAGTTCCCCATTGAGCCTGTCTTGCTGCTCTGAGAACTTGCACACACTGGCTTCTCTACCTGGGATGCTTTTCCTGCCTACTGGAATCAGCCTCAAAGTCAGCTATTAGAAGAAGCATGACCTCACCACCAATCTCCCGCTGCTCTGGCCTTCCCCCCATGAAAGGAGGGGGCCTCAAACTACTTGTGATCAGCATGTTGGTTTATGCTTCATTATTACGTCCACGGGGGTGCTGGGTAAATAACAGGTGGGGAGTGAAGGAAGAGACCCATCCATGCTAGGGAAAGAGTTCTGCAGACATCTCTTCCTCTCACTCTCCAGCCTTCCCTCCCCTGCTTCCCTCCCCTAACCCATTTACCCACATATCAGTGGATGCAGCCCAGTCCTGCAGAGGGTGCTGCCCACAGTTAGGGTGGGACTTCCTACCTCCGTGAACCCCACCTAGACAATCTCTCACAGATATGCCCAGACACTTGTCTCCAAGGTGATTCTAGGTCTTACCAAGTTGATAACCAGTTCAAACCACCATAGCATATTAGGAGAGGTCTGGTAGGTACAAAAAAAAAAAAATCCAGTAGAGGAAGAGAAGAGAGAGATACTTTCATTCCAATCCACTCACTCCCTGGACATTTTAGTTTAAAAGCATGCTTACATCCATTTTCCTAATTGTTATTGACTGGAGACCATAAAGCCCACCATTCTTTTTTCTTAAGATGATATATTGATTGATCACCTAATGGAGCCACATCCTTTGTTGGATGTGCAAAGAACTATATTCGCTGAACCAATCAATCAAATGCTAATCAATATGCCAAAGATATTTAGGCAGTAACTATAATTTTATCTTTTAAACCGAGGAAAGTACCTCTAAACAAATATGTAAAGAACACCAATGTACTTTTTTAAAACAATAAAATAATCATAGGGTACCTACCACGCAAATGAGAATATAGACTAGTCCTAGAACTGTAGAAAGCCTGTTTTCTAGTTTGCTTTTCTGGTGCCGTGATAAACACTGTTACCAAAGGAAACCTGGGAAGGAGAGGGCTTATTTGTCTTACAGTTATAGTCCATCATTGAGGGAAGCCAAGGCGGGAACTGAAGCAGAGACCACGGAGGAATGCTACTGACTAGATTATTTCTCCTGGCTTGCTCATTTACCTTTATCATATAAAGGCCAGGTCTACCTGCATAGGCTGGTACTGTTCATAGTAGGCCCATGGTGTCTTTTGCATGTTTGTGCCCCAATCTTTTCTTATGAGGACACCTGCCTTGCTAGGTTAGGCCCTACCCATTTGTTACAGATTGAATCTGAAATGTCCTTCACAGGCTCATGTTTTAAATGCGTGATTTCCCCATTGATGGCACTACTGGGATATTGTGGCACCTAGGAAGTGGAGCCCCCTGGTGGAGGTGGGTCACTAAGTCCAGGCTCTTGAAGGCCATTCCTAGCTCCTGGTTCTGGCTTCACTTTCTGCTTCCTGGTCCTTCTAGTAGTGTGTTTCTACCTCTATAAGCTGGGCTGCCACAATGTTCATTCCCTGCCATGATGACTGAAAATGTGAGCCAAAGTTTTCTTACTATATTCTGTGAGGTAATTTGGCCACAGTGATGGAAAGGTCATTATTGTACCCTATGACCTCAGTTTTATCCAGGCAGCCTCTTAAAGGCCTCTAGATGTTCCACATTGCAAGGTTAGGAGTTAGGGCTTCCGTACATAGATCCGGCAGGGCCAGGGATGTGATTCAGTCTACAACATCCCTTCTTCATACTCACATCCCACTCATTCCTCACCAGAGGTAACCATTATTCTGAACCTACTAATCACTGATTAATATTAATTACATCTTGACTTCCTTTATAGTTTATTCCCACTCTATCTACTTCTAAATAAAACTCTGGTTTTGCTCAGTTTTGAGCATTAGCCTCATACTTGACCCATTCTTCTATGACTCATCTAGTTTTGCTTCCTCTTGGACCTGTAGATTCTATGTACAGGGCTTGTTTGCTCCATATGCCGTTCACACTCACAGATTTACAATATTCTACCGTATGAACAATTGCTGTATCCACAGTCATGTAAATAGAGCTGAGTTTATTGTTCTCATCACCTCACTGTGCGTGTGACTTTACTTATCTGTGTCATGCTTGAAACTGAATTGGTTCTATGGGTGGTGAGATCTGTCTATCTGCCTTCACTGGGGATTTATACACTTTCTAATCTATTAATGAATCACATGCCCTCAGTTACTGGATACGTGTTTCTGATACTCCATGTCTTTATGGATATCTGACCATTTTTTTTAAAGTCAGAGAAGAAAAATTGTTAAATATATAAGTGCATCTTGTTAGGCTTTATTTGTTTTAAAATTTTTACATTTATGTGTTTGTTGGGACACACATGTGGAGGTCAGAGGACAGCTTACCAGAGCTGGTTCTCACCTTCCATCACACAGATTCTAGGTCTTGAACTCAGGTCCTCCGGCTTAGAGGCAAGTGCCATTATCTGATGACCCATTCACAGCCTGAGGCTTTAGTTTATATCTCCACCATTAGTGATAGGCAGAGAATTTTTGGCTTTTACAACATGTGATATTGCTCTCCATGAAATTCCAACTCATGCTTCCTACCCCTGAGCCACATCCCCAGGCCTTTACATATCTGTCAGTGGCAGATTTTTACCATGTAGTGTGTGCTCTGGACGCTTGCTTGCTAATAGCAATTTTCTACCAGAAAACAAAAGATCAGTAATTCACAGATAAAAATTACTATTCCTTTGTTCCTCCCTCTCACAGTGCACCCTGGCCTTGAAGCTGAGGCCATGGGACAGTGGCTTGGTACAGGCTCAGCAGGAGCAGAGCATCACCCTCAATAGCCCTGTCCATTCACCTCACAGCCTTGAGGTCATCCTTTCCAAGGGACCCGTTCAGAGGCAAAGCCATGCATCTGAACCATCCATGCTGGAAGGTCAGGGGGGATCTCAGTTTTCAGGCATAACAACAATATTAAAATACTGCATTCAAGGGAACTCGGGAATAACCAAGTCCCTCTCCAGCACTAAATAAATGCTTCAGACTGCAGCCTTGGCATTCATGGGGCACAAGGGAGGCATTTATTGCTATGAATATTTAGAGGCATCTTGATTACCACTTTAATATTAGCACGTTAGCTCTACAGCCTGCAAGATGTACACACCGTGGAATGTGGAGAAGACAAAACTGAATGGAACAGCACAGTGAGGACTTAAGGCTCCATAGCACCATCACGGGAGGCCCTGGCTCGGGCCTATTGGTTATTACATAGGTGATGGGGTGATTTTTATCCATGCGTTGGTGATCTTCATTTTTGCAGTGGAAAATTGGTGTTAGCAAGCCATGTGTCCAGCTGTGAACAGAGCACAAACTCTCCACAGTAAAAGCTCCTTTTGGTGGATACATAAGGGCCTGGGATTGCTGCTCAGGGGTAGAGCACTTGTCTAACATGTATAAGGCCCTGAGTTAGATACCTACCAATACACACACACACACACACACACACACACACACACACACACACACACGAAATGAGGTTTTATTTTTGTTTTTTACTTTCTAATACTGGGTTCATTAATTATGCTAGGAAATCCCTCTCACATCATTTTGTGGCCTAAGACACACTATGGCTTTTCAGCTCACTTCTTCCTCTGGAGAGTGTATGTGTATGTGTATGTGTATGTGTATGTGTATGTGTATGTGTATGTGTATGTGTATGTGTATGTGTATGTGTATGTGTATGTGTATGTGTATGTGTATGTCAGAGAAAGTAAAATCCTACCCTCTTCTGGCCCAGCTAGGGCTTTAGTTCCCCTTGACACGCCCACCCTGGCCCAGTTCTTGATCCACTGAAGTTTCTGATTATGGAATTAATGAACACTTACATTTGTAACAAATAATTGAGATTTTTATAGATTTAGGCAGTGTTCTAGAGTCTAATGTTAAAATGTCCTCCCTAGTTTCTCTCTGTGTGGCCCATTGGCCATTGGCCTGGTCATGATCACCTTAGCAAGCCTGTGTGCTCTCTGCCTGGCTCTGCCTCTTCTAGTACTTATATTCATTTGTATTTTCATTTATTTTTTAATGGGGCACTGCTAGAGAGAGATTGGCATGGGGATTTCATAAAATTGCTATCCCCAGAGGCCTGTCTCCTAATGCTTTTAGATTTTGGACTTCATGGAGACATGATAACTAGTCACCAGACTGGGTGGTGACATGGTGGCTTGGGGATGTTATGGTGACATGGTAGCCCATATATAAGACTGTGTGGTGAGGTAATGACTTCATTGCTGTACACTTTAATGACATGATCGTTGGGAGACAGGATACCTTAGTGACAGGTAACCAGGGGATGGGACTGTGAGCTATCATCAGCCTGCTGAAGTTTGCCTCCAACTGACAGCTGACAGCTTCCCAGCAATGACAGCAGGTCCTCAGTCCTGTCTATCCTTGTCCTTCCTCTTGCCTTTAGGCATCTCTTTAGGAGGTAGGAGGAGACAGACTTACTCTCCCAAGTGGCCACCTGCCCATGACCCAGGAACATGAGAGGACAATGTCTGAGTTGGGAAATTTTAATCAGCTATTCCCTGAGGGGCCTATGGTACCCCTGCAACCCAAGCCCACAGGCAAAGCATCTGGAGGCACACAGGAAGTACCAGCCTCTTGGTACCTCTGTAAATGAGGGTCCTTCATGAGAAGTATCATCACGTGCAGAAGGCCTGACTTGGTGTCAGGGTCCAGTTCTGGCTTAGGAACCTCAAACTTCCCCCAAAAGTCCAGAGGAAGGTAGCTGAGCATCTGCCTGCCTTCCAGGAGTCTGCTAGATGGAAAGTTATTAAGATCACAGAACAACTTCCCCATATCCAACCACAAAATTACAGTAACAGAACCAAGAACTAGTTCATGCTCTCTTGAAAAGCATGATGTTTCCATTTAAGAGGAGACACAGAGGGAGGGGGCTCTAACAAGATGGCTGTCCGTAGATCAGTTGTTAATGCCATGAAGACTTAGTTTCCTCAATAGAAGAATGAAGATAACACGCTTTCCTTGTTCACATATCATTCCAAGGAACCAGGAATAACTCAGCTCGGGTGATAAACAGGGCTATGAAGGTGATTAGGAGAAAGGACCTTGAGGTGGAGAGGTTATCCTAGGATGTTTAGTTGAGTCACAAGGATCTTTAAAAGCAGTATGTGTGTGCATTCAAGTGTGTGTTTATGAGTGTGAGTTACGTCTGTGCAGGTATTTGTGAAATGTATACATGTGCCTGTGGAGGCCGGAAGTGAACCTTAGTGTAATTCCCAAGGTGCCTTCCACCTTGTTTTTTGAGACAGTATCTCTTTGTTGGCCTAGAGCTCACTGATTAGGCCAGGCTAGCTGGCCAGCAAGCCCAAGGACTCACTTGGTTTTACCTCCCCAGTACTTAAACTATAAGTATGTACCACTACACATGCCTGTGTGGGGTTACCAATAAGGTCATTGAGATGGCAAGGACCCACAATGGGCAGCACTCTTCCCTGGGCTAGGGTCTAGGACTGTATACAAGGAGCAAGTGAGATGAGTGCAAGCTTTCACGGCTCTCTGCCTCCTGACTGTGGATGCAACATATCCAGCTGCCTCCAGCTCCGCTGCTGCGCCTCCCCACAGGAACCAAGAAGCAAACTCATGCTTGCAGAATAAGTAATTTACAGATTGAACCGTCTCCCCAGCCTGGCCTTGCTCACTTTGAAGATGGAGGAGAAAATTACAGACTTTGTCCCTAAGCCACAAAAAACAGATTCTGCCACCCCTCTAAGGAGCAGAAATGGATCCTGCTTTTGTATCTCCTAAGATGCTGGCTGGCTGAGATGCCTTCTTTATCTTGTTGGGATCTGGAGTCCAGCCTCACCCCACTCACTAGACTTGAGACCAGTGAACTGGGAGATAAGAAACAGACGCTGTTTTAAACCACCTCAGTCAAGGCCACTTTTTACAGAGGCATTCAAAACTGACATTGTGAAGAAGATTGAAGTAGGATCCGAGGGGTAAAATGCCTATTTGTAAGCCATCCTGCTTGATGAAATGGGAATGCGCCTTCCCCATAGAAACCCAGCAGCAAACGGAACTGCGACTTCCCAGAAAGACAGCCGAGAGACACCAGTTCACTTATTATTTATTGCAGTTTATCCAGATGAAGCTCTTTTTACAAGCTTTTTGTATTTAGTTCTAAATGGCTATCATAAATTGTTTTTCTTTAAATTTTCATAAAGCGATGTTATATGTTTATTAATTGAGGGTCTATTTATGAGTCAGGCTTCAGGCCAATCCTGGATTGATGGCTGGAAACAAATTATCTTTCTCCTTTCTTCCACATGGGAAGACGATTTTAAGTAATCTGTATGAGAACGCCATCACCGAAGCAGACAGAAGTGAATAAAAACCTTGTGTGGATAAAGTACAACATCCATCACTAAATTTCACCTTGGTTTGAAATAGCTTAAAGGTAATACTTCCTATGGTGTGCAAATACAATCGCGGTATTAAAAATATGATAGTCTAGCACAGAATTGCCTTCTGGAACGGCCTTACAAAAAAACACAGCATGCATTGTGTGTATTAACCAGAAAGCTTGGTTTCCTATTCAAAGTTCATTTATCTAACTAATTTGATGTCTGGAAACATCCACACTCTGCTTTGTTTTCCCCTCAGCAACACCATTTCAAAACTGTCACTCAGAGGAAGTTAATAGCTTAAGTTGCTAGTTTGTTTGCACGCAAGCTGTCTTCTAGAGAGAATGCACCTCTCTCGTGTTGACCGAGAGCCATTTACCAAGCATCACTGCAATTGCTTTCAAATAAACATTAGCAGAATATAAGAAGCCCTTTCAAGAGAACCGCTATCGATCACAGTGGCACTGCCAAGTGGCTGTGGACTCAGCAAAGCTAAGTGCAAACAACTTCTATTACAAACAGGATTACGGCTAATTGCTAAGTTTTTGTAAACCCATTCCAGCTGCGCCATGAAAACCCACACCCCAAGCTTCATACAGACCTTGTGAAGAGAGCTCACATGTCACGATACTCAGACACACAGCAGGATGGCTGTCACCAGCTTTGCCCTTTGCTTGCCTATCGCACTATTTCTTGAGTAGTTGAACTTCTGAATAGGGAGGGAAAAGGAACCAGAAGATGAGGAGAGGGTGCAGGCTGATGCTGGCAGAGGAGAACCTCTGGAATTGGGAGAACGGGATAGGTGTGGGGAGTGGATGCAGTCCCAGGCTCAGCTCTGAGGATTAAGACTCAGGAAGAGTACAGGTTTCAGCCCTTCTAGGTATGAGATCACTACGTTGTCTCTCACTTCCCTAGGCTGGAGAACCTTCCAGTCTTCTTTATGGGCAGAGAGTTCTAGCTCCACCCCAGCTAAGTCTTGGGACAGAGAAGCCCTTCCATAACCTCTGTCACTAAATGAAAAGTGGGATTCAACTCTTCCTCTTAAAACATTGACGTACCCTCAAAGGCCAGTTACATATGGGGACTTGGTTCTTTGTGCAGAAGGCCCTCTCCCTCAGGTCTTTAGGCCCCCTTCCTCTCCTGGGCCAGACACGTGTCCTGAAAGCCCTGTCCTATGGCATTTTCAGCAGCAAGCGCAATGCTTCAGTATTTAAAACTCATACCTCCTCACACCCAAGGCTTTGGGGACTTCTGCCATCAATCCATTATGAAATATCCCTTCATTTCTTCATCAAATGTTCCCATGATAGATCTCCACATTATGCTAAGTGCATGGTTTACCCTGATACCAATCTTGATCTTGGCTACAATGTTCAGAATCATCAGAATATCTTAGACTAGAAATACGGCTTTATTAGTTACATGGTAAGTTGCTGGTACTGCACTGACAAATTAGATATTTAAATTCACCATTAACATAGATAATTTTCAGAACAAAATAGAAAGACAAAGCCTGGGTGGGGTGAGGCTTGGTTACACTTAGTGCTTACCAAGACCTTAGTCTGTTTGGGGCCTTCCTGGAGTGAGCAATTTGAAAATGGACCATGAGAGTGGAAATGAGGCAGCAGTGACGAGGTCACTGTGAGGACTCTAGGACATGGACCAACATGATACAAGCTGGGTGGAGGTGGGTGGGAGACAGAGATCACAGCCATGGCTGCACAAGTCTTTGCTTTGGGAGGAAGGTCAGCATGTCCAGGATTCTCTCCCCAGCCTCTGGAGAGAAGGGAAGAGTGACTCCATTCCTATGTGTGACCTCACAAAAACCCATATATTAGATAGTCAGTTTAACTGGATGATAAAACTAAGCAATGGTTGAGTTGAGAACAGGAAAAAGAGAGGACAAGTCAGCTGACAGATGGACTGAGTATGCAACTGCATAATTTATAATGAACCAATAAGGTTTGTAACCAATGAAAACCAAAATTCCATTATTTCTTAGAGATATAATGTCTGTTAAAAAAAATCTTTTCTTGTAAGAATCAGTGTTTTCAGATGGCTTACTTGGAGATATTCTGTATAAGCAAAAGCACGTGTGTATGCTTCCCTGGTGTCTGAGGAAGGGCCTCGCCTATAGTCTGTGCTGGGATAGGATGCACAGAACCTGCTACTCAGCCATCTAGTTCAAATCCAAGACCCTCCTGCCAGTTCCTTGAGGGTGAAGTGGTGCAGAAAACACACCAACAGCTTCACAGGAAACCAGAGCTCATCTTTCCACAACAAACTCTTCCTCTCCCTAGACTAACTAGGACCAAACTCAAGCTCCATCACCGACTGCCAGAGGGACATCGTCATTGTCGGTAGATCTAAGCTCCACTTTCTCATCGTGGACATGGTTCATGAGCTGGGTCGTTAAGGACACCACTCATGTCACTGTTAGGTGAAGACTGGCACACAGCAGCACTCTTGGGAACTCACAGTGGACGTTTGTCCTGGCCCTGCCTCCATTCCTTTCGTCTGATAACAACACTCCTATTCTTACATAGAATCCAGTTTCCAGTTTACAGCAAGCCACAGTACCTTATCACAAAATGCACAAAACCATGTACTTATTTCTCTTCTCCTGGCAGGATTGAGAGGAATCACTCCTAAGAATCATGGCTGAACTGTTGACTGAAGTTACCTGAATAAGAAAAGGGAGCTGGGAACACTGTGGAAGGTGCTCAGGACTCCCACCTTCCCAGCAGGAACCCACACCTCCCTGCCGCCATTCCACCTGCACAGGGTTGAAATTCTTCACCTACCCTAGAAAGATGCTGTTAATAAAGAAAACCAAGACAAAACAAAGAAAACAAATAATGGACATAGCGTGGGCGGGAGATGAGAAAAGATGTGTGGTGATGAAGTGTTGAACAGCAAAGACACACACATATTCATGCATGCACACACATATTCAGTTATGCACACATATATCTAAGCATACAAACACACACATACACACATGCAAGCGTACCATACATGTGCATGTGTAAACACATACATGTATATGCACACATATATATTCACATGCATACACATACATATGCATGCACATGCATACACATGCATATACACATATATGCACATATATATGTATGCATATATATGTGCATATATGTGTATACATACACATGAACAGATTCACATACATACATACACATGCACATATACATACATATCCATACAAACCTAGACATTTATGCACACACATGTATGTGCATTTGCTTGCATGCACATGTTTACATACATATATTTGCATATACACTCATGTGTGCAAACACACATACATGAATGCACACATGTACTTGCAAACATCCACATACGCACACGCGCGCGTACACACAAACACACACACACAAAGATAAATTCTGTACCTACACACTTTCTCTTCTTGACCCATCAGTTTCTAGCAGCTGAGGTCTTGAAGGGCTGGACCTGGAGAAGAACAGACATGCCCCTCCCACTGTGTGGGAGTTGCTGGGAACCAAGTTCAGGTTGAAAATATTTTTGTTTGGTGTACAATGCCTTGTTTCTTATTTTAATTTCTTTTAATATGTAGTTAATAAGAAAAGTGATCCTTCTCCAAACCCATCTGTGGGGCCCCGTTTCATCCCTTCAGCTGCTTTCACTGGGGTCTGTGACTGTCTGACCATCAGTCTACACAGGCTCAAGAAGTCAGTCAGACATGCATGGTTCTCCTTACAATGTAGCAACACTTAGATGAGTTCTGACACGAGCCACCCAATGCAGAGTTCAGGAAAACCCTTGCCCTTTGACCTGTGCCCTCTGGGTCTATAATTCAGACCCAGAGAGCACTGGCTCAGCCGCTGTGATCCGCCGTTTCCTAGGAACTGCTATTGTCTCAGATGTCCCCAACTAGATCTGCGCACAGGCTTTCTATTGACCCACAGACCTTGTCACTTGGCCTACAGATTTATCCTGTGAGTTGTGAGGGTCAAACTATTGAGAGCTCTTAACACTGTAGCCAACCTGGTAGCTGCCCAGGGCCATGCCAGATTTATTAAAGTATGAAACGCCAGTGTTGGTGGGAAGCCAAGAAACAGGAATTTCCATGCACAGCTGGTGGAAGTGTGAACTGGCCCAGCCTTCCACAAGGCAATCTGGAAACTGTTATCATATTCCTTAGAAATGCACACGGCTTTGAGTCAACAATTCCACTCTTAAGAATTCATCTAGGGGATATAACCCGGAGCACGCAGAGATAGGAGCTGCAAGATACTTGGCCTCATTCATAGTGAACAGTTGGAACACACCTGTATGTGCCTTCCCACGCAGGGGATGGTTACTAAAACAAACAGGAAAGTAAGGTATGCTCATTGCTTTAAACGGATGGTTGGAGGATGATCATAACTATTAGCTATTTGAACCTTCCCCCTTCTCACCTTGAAAACAGCTGGAGAAGATGGGAGGGGCGTTTTAAAATGATGTTTGAAAGCAATGGAGAATTTATACAGTAATAAAGGTGTATAGGACTATGATCCAGCTTGAGAAAAAAAGCTCATGTTGAGCCCAGAATGTGGGGATGACCGTTCTGCTGAAGGCATCTGTACAGTTTGGAGGGGGTAGCTGAGAGGCTATAAACCTTGGTGGTCCTTTCAGCAGACTTGCAGGGCCAAGGATCCAGAACCTGCTAAGAAATGGTACTGTTGATGCTCATCCCACCTCCCCACCCCACACATGCCTCAGGCTGGGCTGGGTTCTTAAAACCCTGTGCCTCTAACAGGACCTGCTTTCTCCACTTTTACACAGTTCTGGACTCCCTGCCTACGGGATGGTGTTGCCTACAGTGGACTGGATCTTCCTATATCAATTAATTTAATGAAGACAATTCCCCACAGCCATCACCACGGGCCAACCCAACATGAACAATCCTTCACTAAGACTCTCCCCAAGTGATTCTAGCTTGTATCAAGTTTATAGTTAAAGCTAACTATCATACAGCTGGATAGCCTACAAAGCCAGCACAGGTCCTACCTGCTATTCACAAAGAATGATCCAGCCCAAATGTTAATGGTGCCATGTTGGGTGAACTCCAGCTTCAGTTTCCTTCTTAAGCAGCTGCGTTCAACCAGATGGTCTATAACTCAGTGAGTGCTAAGTGCACTCAAGCTTTCACAGCTTCCATTTTTGCTGTTTTATTTACATATGCAAACAGATGTGTTATGCAGTTTGGAAGACCACCTTTGAGTGGGGGAGGAACATGCCAAACTGTAAAGACATTCAACACATGTCAGGTTGAATGTTCTTACGTTAATGACATGAGATGCACTTGATCTGAAAGAGATTCGTCTTCAGGTCTCATAGAAAGCGACAGTGGGGTGTGTCAGTGGGAGGGAATGAAAATCTTCGGGTTTCTGAGTTAAATGTGAAAAAACTAGGAGGCAGGATGAGGAACCTGAATGGCAGAATGATGGTTAGTGGAGCTGGCTGGTGGATTTCTTAGAGGAAGGGGTATGTTTATATGAGATCACAACTTACAGGGTGTGACGAGTTGGCAAGAGCCTCGAGGACAGTCATCAAGGTTGTTCTTAATTCTGAGCCAAGGGAAGACATGGAGCATTATGAGTCCCCTGAGAAATACACAGAAGACGAACACCATATTGTCCACTCTCCTCCCACCAAGATGCAGACATCGTTGTTTGCAAGATCCTCTGTGTTCCCCCTGACTTGAAGACACAGTTCACCCTCTGCCTCCTAGAATCAGAATCTGTTCTCTGTGACAGGGGCCCAATCACTTAATCCTTTTCAAACAAAAGGAACATGTATGGGTAGCATGCATCATGACCATGGGACAGCTTGAGCCACTTAAGAGAAATTCTCAGTTCCAGATCATGTACAAAAACATCCTGAGCTTATCTAAAGTTTCAACGTTCTCTGGAGAAGCAACAATCTGTAGTGTGTTCTCCACAGGGATTCCTGGGGCTGTCCAACTCCGATGCTTAAGTCAAATAATCATTTGGCTTAATTCTCTTATTGTTCCTTAAACTCTACACTCACCCCCACTCTGCTCTGACCAGTCCATGCTGTTCATTACATTCTGGTGCCAAACTCTACAAGCGAACCCCTCAGCCTTTAGACCTTCCTTCTCTCTCTAGCTCATCCCTGCGGCAACCACAGATGCAGTCTCGGTCTCTTCCTTTTGTGAGTGAGCTCAAGGAGTTTGAACGGAAAGTGGAGAATCAGCATTTTTTTTAAAAAAGAAAGTAATTGGTCTTTTATGATATTTTGAACATGATAAATGGGTTTCAGCAAAACAAATGATCATGAGAAGAAAGAACATGGAGAGATGGAAAGAATTCACCCCTTGCTTAGAGCGAGGATGCTTAGATAATGAGTAGGAGGGGGTGTGAGGTACAGAAGGGTGGAAGGGAAGGAGGGGACTAAGAGCCTGAAGTGATCTCCATAAACATCAGACAAGATGATTTATACTCAGTTGTTCTCAAAAATGACACTTCAATACCCTGAATTATAGCCCACTGCTGGAAAACAACATTTAGAAAGAAAAGGGCTGGGCTCCTAGACTGTCACAGACTGCATCCTCACGCAGTGAGGCCGAACTATGTGCAGTTGTGCTCTTAACACAGTAAACTCCTTCTTACATCTGATTTCTACTACTTGGGCACAGAGGTAATGATGCCGGAAAAGAGGTGACTTCCAGAGGAGAATAAAAGCATGGGTGGGGATTGGTCTGGACATGAAGGAGAGAAGACTGTAAGCTAAGAATGGGACAGAACAGGAGTCTGGATGCCTGCCAGCACACCCATCCTGGGAAATTAAGACACAGGGCTAATGCAATCCTTTTGATGTCTGATGTGTTAATTACTGTAACAAATGAGAGATTAATGTTTATGTTGCTGTTTCTGAGACAGAGTCTTGTGTAGCCCAGGCTGGCCTTGAACTTATCATGCAGCTGAGGGTGGTCTTGAACTTCTGGTCCTACTGACTCCACTTTCTGAGTGCTGGGATTACAGGCACACAGCACAATGTCTGGTTTATGGGGTACTAGGAATTGAACCCAGGGCTTCAGGATGTTAGATAAATATTCTTCCCAACTCAGCCCTGCCCCTGAAGTTAGTGTTTCTCTGCATGCAGTATGACCCCATTTGTTTCAGTAAGCAGAAATTTCTTTACACAAGTAGGTTGGGACATCCCCATTTGTCATCAGAGGTCACTATCCTTTGGGTGTTTGCTATAGTTGCTTCTGCTGAGCTGTGTCACTAAGGTAACAACAGCTGTGTCCTTGCGGCTGTCCTCTCATGGGCAAAGCACAGACAGACCTGCACAGCTCTTCCAGGCTTAGTGGCCATTTCCCTCCTGCTAAGTTAATCCTGCGTGATCAGTGGGAATAGCTAAATAGTTGCTGAGATCCAATGAGAAAGAAGACAGGGAAGAGAGCTCTAATAGTGTGCAAGGGGCCATTTCTCAAGGAAGGCTGTTCTGGGCCATCAAAAAAGCCTTACATTAGAAGGCATTGTGCTTTGAGCACAACCTTGCTCTGCAAGGCCAGAGGACAAGGAAGAAAAGATGTGTTTAATGTTGGTGTCACTGAGAACCAGTGACCAAGAACAACTGTGGTGGCTTGATTTCTTGATTCGTGACAAAGAGTTTGCATTTCCTGACTGTGAGACCACTGTCATGGTGACCTATCACACTGACCATTGTATGAACAGGCGACGATCCCAGGCTGAAAGTACGCTAAAATTCTCCCACCGTAGTGGTTAGAATTGACAGTAATTTGTAAGTGAAAGGGCTATTTTGGAAGTTCAGAAGCCTTCCTCCAATGATGAAGCTGCCATGACATCATTCATCTATTTTTCATGATGCATTAGACATGTTTATTTTGCTTAGGAAAATACGCAGTTGCACATAGCAAATATGTGTTGAGCTTTCTAAGAAATTTCCAAGTTGTTTCCCAAAGTGATGTTCCCACTTGGAACATACAAGAATGATAGCTACAGTTACTTACACTCATTAACATGGTACACCAAATCTAAAGTATTATTATTATTATTATTATTATTATTATTATTATTATTATTATATGTGAAGCTATTATCTAACAGAAATCTCCACTAAGAGCCTGTTTAGTTTGTTTGTCCCCCCTTTTAGTTCCACAAATTTTATGAAAGTTTTATAAAGACTTTTTTAAAAAGTGTTTTTTAAAAAACACTTGAGATTGAAGATTATTGTGAATAGAACTGTGACCGGGTTAACTGGCCTGTTTTCTTTATGGATTACCCTTATTTTTTCTAATCAAAGTTGTTATATTGAATCTGTTACAAATAATAATGTTAGACATCTCATGGTGGTTTGAATAGGAATGGCCCCCATAGGCTCATGTATTTGAATTCTTGGTTATTAGAGAGGCACTATTTGAGAGGGATTAGGAGATGTGGCTTTGTTTGGGTAGGCGTGGCCTTCTTGGAGGAAGTGTGTCACTGGGGTTGGGCTTTGAGGTTTCAGAAGCTCAAGTCAGGCCCAGTGGTGTTCTCTCTTTCTTCCTGCTGCTGCCTTTGGATCCAGATGTAGAAATCTCAGCTCTCATGTCTGCCTGCATGCTGCCATACTCCCCGCAATGAAGATAATGGACTACACCTCTGAAACTGTAAACCAGCACCAATTAAATGCTTTCATTTATAACAGTTGCCATGGTCATGATGTCTCTTCACAGGAATAGAAACCATAACTAAGACAGAAGTGATCAGATCTTAAAGTTAGCATCTATCTTTCTGCCTACCTATATACACACACCCATATCTATATATATATCTATATATATATAGATATATATATATAGATATACATATCTATCCATCCTTTCACTGTTTTCTATAGAAATTTCTTTAGCTATTGACATATTTCACATGTATTTCAACTATATTTTGATATATAAAGTACATGTCTTATAAATCACACACAGGAAATTTGGTGTCTTAATTTCATCCCCAAATTTTTTGCTTTAAAGTAGTTCATGAAATTTCACTGAAGTGATTGGCAGATTCAGGACTCAGTCTACATTTTGCTTATTTTTTTTTTGTCTATTAGGACTTTATTCTTTCTTTCTTTAAAGACAGGATCTCACTGTATAGCCAGGCTGGACAAAAACTCAAAGAGATCTGCCTGCTTTTTCCTTGAGTGCTGGGATTAAAGCCAAGACATTTTCTTTTCTTTTCTTTTTTAAAAAAAGCTATTATTCATCATACTTTTGTAATAGCTTCATATACATGGTTACATTATCCACTTGGTGCTTCTATGAGAGATTAAAATAAGCATGGGAAACATTACTGCATCTTATGCTAGCCTCTTTACTGCCTTCAACAAGCAACACAATTACAACAGTTTAACCGCCTTTTTCCTTCCTTCCCAGGGCTCATATATCTCATTTCCATATGTTGCAAACCTCTAAGCATCTTGTTATTGTTGTTTTAAAGCAAATCCCTAAGCATCTTGTTATTGTTGTTTTAATGTATCAATATGATTGCATTTGCCAGCATACTGGCTTCCTCGTGGTCTTCCTGTTGTCCTGCGTATCCATCTGGAATCGCTTTTGTTCAACCTGGAAACATTCTTTTCATAGTTGAATCTATTGGAGAGGAAACTTAATCCCTTTATTTGATCACTAAATATCTTCATTTTCCCCCTTTATTTTAAAAGGTTTGTTCCTTTATCTTATGTTATGTATGTCTGCTTGTGTGGGAGAGAGAAGTAGACAGGTACAGAAGCAACAGTAAAGAGCACAGGGCATCCATGCCAAGACACCCTTATACTGCTTTCGCTGTAAATCACCACTTAGGGTGGTACTGTCATTGCCAGCGGGAAGAGGGAAGTATCTTCCTCACAAATAAAAGGAGAAAATCTATAATGCAGAGTAGCATATACCAGGAAAACAGTACCATCTCACATTTGATGTAACTGGGACAAGATATGAAAATGTGCATCCTGAGGGGGATGATAGAGAGTTTCTGAGCATCAACTTTGTAAGGTGATGTCATGGATCACAGCAAAGGAGAAAATGGGGGGGGGCACTTAGGGATAATAGTCTTCATTAGTGGTCAAAGGAAGCCCCAGGACGCTTCCTCTGAGCTTGGTACTTAGTGATCCTTGAGTACCGAGTCCCCTTGGACACTCTCAAAGGGTCCTGAGCCCTCATCACACATACCACATTTGTACTAAAAATACTGTTTCTCTCAAAGTCAAATTTCTCTGGACATCTTGTATTTTCCAAGAAAACTTACGTTCTATCCATATTTTCCAAATACATTCAGAAGTGTAACTGAGGCTGAGATGGAAAAAGAACATACTTGAGAATAGACAATTGCTCCTTGTAAATACATACTCTAAGAAGAGTAAGTGTACATACATGCGTGCTTGCATGCGTGCATGTATAGGTGTGTGTGTGTGTATGTGTGTATGTGTGTGTGTGTGTGTGTGCAAGTGCACATGCTTGTGTACATGTGGAGGAAGGAAGCCTGTATCACACCAGCTTTAATAGGGTGGGCTCTGAGGAAGACTGGGGAATGAAGAACACATGTCTCCCTCCTCTTGGGATGGAAAGTTCTTTTGAGAAAGCAGACATTTAACCAGGATACAGACAGGCTAAAGAAAGGTAAGGCAGAGTGTGGGAAATCAAAGAAAGAGCAATCAGAGCCATGGACTGGGAACTGAGTAGCCATCTGCTTCAGTGAGACAGTGGGGAAGGGAAGGAGGGGTCTGGACCAAGATGTGCAGGGTCTTTTCCATCATGTGATGAATGGGGTGATGATAAACAGGCTCATAGGCAAGGTTAGAAACTGATTCATTCAGGGGACAGACTCCAGGGCTCTTCTGGACCAAAGGCAAAGTATGAGGTGAGAATCAGAAGAGGAGAGGAGAGGAGACCACCAACTTTGTGGAAGCGTCTTAGGATTGTGGTTGAAAGGCAGAGGGAGAATACAGTGAGAATGAGGGAACAGAATATAAAGAATGTGGGGAGAGAAAGTGGTGTAGTTCCTGGAAAAGAGACATGTTGCCCAGGAGAGGGCAAGCAGCAGGCACTGGGGTTTGTGGGGGCAGGACATAGCTTGAAGTGGATCCAAAGGGGTGTTCCAAGCAGAGGGAGTAGAGTAGGGTAAGCCTTAGGGCTACAGGACTCCCCCAGCTGCTGAGTGAACACCACCTCATGAGGCTCTGGGTTCCTGAACTGTTTCTCATTGGGAACACATTTTGGGGACCATGATCCATTCATAAATAAGATATGACTGAGTCAACTGGAAGAGACATAATGGGCATTTTCAAGGAAAAAAAAGTTATCTAAGCACCCATTCTACTTCCAATAATGCTCTTTTCAAACCTCCTCAAAAATATAGTTCCTAAATGTCATGTGCCTACTCTTAAATCTTCAGTGGCCTTCAGTTGCCTTCTATATGGAATTCCACCTCCACAGCATGGTACCCAAGACCATGCTTCATTTGAAAATGCCTCACTCACTTGGAACTCAAGTGCTGAGAGTATCTTATCTATAGTAGGAATAACAATTACTTAGAAAAATCTACAGCCCTCTGTTGATAGCTCAGTGGTAGAGTGCTACCTTGGAAGCACTAGCAACTGAGTTTGATCCCCAGAACCCATGCCAAAAAAAAATGTCAAGTATGGTGGCACACATTTACAGTCACAGTGCTGGGGAGACAGAGACAGGACAATCCCTGCGGCTCACTGGCCAGCCACCTTACCCCTGCTGACAAGCTCCAAGCCAGAGACAGACCCTGTCTCTACAATAACACAGTAACAACAAAAAACGTTGCTCATGACCGAGAAATGACACCTGAACTTATTCTCTGGCTTCCACATGAACACACACACACACACACACACACACAAACACACACACACACGAATACTCACCTGTATACACACTTACATATACCCCTAAACACATGAACACACACATAGACAACACAAAAATAAAAAATAATGAACAAGCAGAGAGCTACAGCTCGTATTCAAGCACAGTTCACAGAGCTTGCTATTACCCTCACTGGCTGAGGAGGGGAGAGCAGGCCTCTGTGGCTGCCTCTGGCTGCAGAGAAGTGGGGATGTATAATTGAATGTCCTTCTCATTCGAACCGGAAACGGAGAGCAGGGAAGTGCTGAGGCCCTGCTCCAGTCTTTGCCGCTTCAAATAAAACAGCTAAATTAATTTGTTGTCATAGCTCTAGGAATTTCTTGCAAGGAGTTGCCTCCGAGGTTAATGAGCATAATAGGCCAATTCTATGTGAGCTGGCATTTGGGGAATTTGAAAATATGGGCCTTTGTAATGGGTAAGGTATCCCTGAAAAAAAAAAATATGTATACGTGTTGTCTTAAGGCATGTGGACTTAACTAAAGGCGTGCATTTTTACCACTTCTGGACGTTTATTTTATAGGAAGACATCTTTAAAGTTTCTCCAACTCATTTCCTGTCCTGCCAGCTTCGTCTGCCAGCCCTTTCCTCATACTGCCTGCTAGGGCCAAAGGCTTGCCTCTGGTTCCCGTCTATCACGAGCATTTGACATTTCCTCTGTGTCTGCGGGATTCCTTCCTGTTCATCCCAACAGTCAGCTGCTCTTAACCCCATCTGGGCAACGGACAGATGTGCCATGAAAAGCAAACTATGCTATGCATTTGGTCCTGGAAACTCCAGGGTGTCCAGAGTGTGTACCCAATCCGAGTGTTTCCCCTTAGAAGCTTCCAGACTGAACCAGACTAGGCTCAGCACCTGCCAATAAAACAGCGGGCTAAAAAAAAAAAAAAAAAGCCTCTAGGACTCCATGAAGGCAGACCCCAAAACACTGCCCCTCTCTCCTCCTTTAAGACTACAAGTAAGCCTAGGGGTCTAGAGAACCAAGGTTCCTAACTTCTCAAGCAGCTAGTCTGTGAAGCCGACAGCATGGGCAGGCACTATCAGTGCCCCTGTGCATGAAGACATACATATTGGTAGGTGGGGCCTGGTGGACTGCAGTTCCCAGAGAGCTGATGCATTCACAGCCAGTCTACTTACAGTCCTCAAGGCGTCAAAGAACACTAAAGCCAGCCATTGACCTGGCAAGCAAACACATCCTATCAACTGAATCTGCAGGCCCCTAAATGATGGGCCCCAGCAGTCTTGTTTTGAACTACAAAGGAAGGTGCTGGATTTTAAAGGAGTTATGACAGCATTATCTTCCCAGGATGGCCTTTAGTTCTTTCGTATTTTTTGCACTGTGGGAGGAGGCTGTCAGTCTCAGAGTTCCTGTCTGAGCAAGCAGCACAGAAGTTCTGAAATGCCAATTAAATGAACATACTGGAAGAACTCTGGGAAAAAACACTGGATCATCTTCAATTGGCATGTTTTCTCTTTAAAAGTTTTTATAACAGAACTCTGCTGACTGGAACCTGGTTGCTAGGCAGGGGCAACCCCTCCCCCCTCCCCAAGAAGCTGAGCTGGTTTTGTACCATTTGACTCTGGAGTTCAAATGCTTCCTACCCTTTGCCATACCCTGAATTGTATGACATTCAATTTCCATGGTTGTCTGTGGACGTGCCTGAGGAGGTGTTATTAACCATGTCCATGGTTGTCCATGGACATGCCTGAGGAGGTGTTATTGGGTGGAAAACATAAAAAAAAAAAACTCTTACAGGTCTCATCTTCCAAACACATTTGTCTGATGACAGACACAGGCATTTAAAGAATCAAATGGTTTATCGTTGACTTGGTTTATCATTGGGACTTTATTGGCGGGGGTTGAGGGGGGGAGGATAGATATTGAGTAGTTCTCCACGGAGAAAACTTGAATTTTGGTTTGTCATTGGGACCATATGTGGGGAGTAGATGCTGAGTAGTTCTCCCAGGGAGAAAACCTGTTAGGTAAGGTCAAAGAACTGAGCCAGGAATTGTTCCCATGGAGACAAGTAATCCTCACTGCCATGACCCACAATCCTGGCCTCCTTAGCTCTGGTTCTCACTGGCTCTGTTTTGAGTTCATGACCAAACCTTTAAATTATGTGCTGGGGAAATTAGTGGGTCAAGCAAAAGGAAGACCCTGAGAGGCTCTGCTGAGAGGAAATGATGAGAAATTGATTATGCCAGCTCAATAAAGTCTTCCTGCGTGCCTCTTTTAGAAAAAGGTCAAATTAATTTCAAGTAATTAGCAGAAAGGCAGTGCTGAGGCCCAGGTCATCGTGAGGAATGCCAAGTGCCAGAACCAGGTCAAATGCTGAGAACCGGAAGTTAACTTTGACAAACAGCTTGTTCAGGAAAAAAACTTAATGGTTGTGTTTGAGTCTCAAGAACTGATGGCTAGAAACAGACCTCTACAGGTACAGCAAAACAAAACCAGATGCTCCCACACCATTTCTACAAGTGGTATGCCTCAGCTGTGAACTAGCATTTGGGATTTGCTATTTTAAAATCTGCAAAGAACATATATGTATGGACACACATACACGACTATATGTCACTAGGACACAGGAACCAATTAAAGGAAATTTCAGTGGTCAAAGCAGGATCAAATTGAACAACAAGATAAGCCAGAGCACTGTATCACAATCTGAAGTACAAGATAAATATCTATGAAATCCATATTGTCATAAACAAATGGTCAAATACAGAGAAAAATAGGGAAAATCAAAAATCTCAGAAGCATAAAAACGTTAAGGCTATGTAAGTACCTATTTGTCCTTCAAGGAAAGGCAGCAGCATCCCTCCCCCTCCTTAGAAGCAGGTATGTCATGATTTAATAGTACTGGGTAACAGGAAAAAGAAAGGACTTGATAGTGAGGAAGGCTGAAGAGACAATGGTCAACACCACTAGCACTGTGTCATTCTGAAGTGTGGCCCTGGTGTGATGTAGGGAGAGTGAGACTTTCCCTCCATGTTCTTCTCTGCAAAGCCCTGTCCCACCCAGAGAAAAGCATCAGACAATCCCAGTTGAGGCACAGTCTAGATTACAAATCCTCTGACATCCTAGAGACTGTCAAGGTCATCCCAAACAAGCAAAGGCATGAAATGACCACCAACAAGGGAAGTCTTAGGGAAATGTGGCTAATGGAAGGATTCAGAATAGGCTTCTTGGAGGAAATAATATCGGGGGAAGTAAGGAAGGCTGAATAAGGTTGGAGTCAGTCAAGAAAGATCTATTGATGTGGTTTAATAGCTGTTCTAAGTGCAGTAATGTCAGATGTTAACAATAAGAGACTGGGCATGAGACATACAGAAATTGTGTAATTTATCTGCATCTTTGGTAAATCTAAAACTGTCCTGATACGAACACTTACATTCATAAATCTATCAAGGGGAATCATTGGGTGCACTGTGCCATGATCAACTTCTTACTGCCCCAAATCTCCAATGAGCAGATTCTGTAAATACACGTCATCTTGGGAAAGATGCCTTTCTTTTTACATGTGGAATCCAAGGTGCATGCTCAATGGGCCTGAAGACTGCCTCCAAAAGGCAAAACTTCAGGTCGTGAAGGAAACACTTAGATATTTCAATACATGTGGCCCTAAAAATCTCTATACAACCCAGAAAATTCTATCTTCTTTGGAGTCATTTTCCCTTGTTAGAGAGGGATACATTTTTAATTTTAAATAATTTTGTTTTTCTCTTTATTCAGACGATCATGACAATGCAGTAGAAAGCATGGAGGTATACCACCAAGAACTCATGGTAGATGTTCATGGGAACATTATCAAAAAGGCATCAGCAGCACATGAAATCAGTGTAAAACAAAGTCTTTGCATGTGGGCCTTGTGGTTTGGACAAATAATGTCCCCCACAAGCTCAGGTGTTTGAATGCTTGGTCTGCAGATGGTGGAGCTATTTGAGGATGTTAGGGAAACTTTAGGAGGTATAGTCTTGCTGGAGGCAGAGCATCCTTGGGGTGTGTTTTGAGGATTTATAGCCTCACTGCAACTTCAGTTCTCTCTGTTTTCTCTTTGTGGTTGAGGATGTCATCTCTCAGCGTCCTGCTCCTACTGTTATGCCTCCTCCGCTATTATGAATTCTCTCACTGGATTCAAAGCCAAAATAAACTCTTCCCATCAGTTAATTTTGGTCATAGCATTTTTTCAGAGTGACAAAAAGTACCGAATACATGAGTCTTTTACCCTGACACGAGTTGCGGTCACTCAATGGTCTTATGTGCTGGGTTTTATTCTTCCTGGTGCCGGAGACCAAATTGCGGGGCCTCAGACATTTTAGTCCAGCTCTAGTTCCAATCTAGCCATTACTTTTAACACAACTTGACACTTTCCTGTGGACATTCTTGTGGTAGATTTGAAAATGTGTCTCACTTTTAGAAGGAAGACTAGAGCACTTCCCAAAAGGTGACCTTGAAATTTTGGTTGCCTCCAAATACCCATGTTGCCCTCACAACTATTGACCAAGCAACTGTGAAGAATCACCCTCACTGGTTGTGTGTTGTGACTTTGGAGAACACAGGTGGATCCTCCTCCTTCATGTGATGTGAAATTACTAGAGTGACACGGACATGCCTCACATCACTTTTGGGGAAATAAGCTATTCAGCTGAAAGTAGAATTTTAGAGTCTCCCCCGCCCCTGGTCCTTTTTAGAATTTTCATGTTCTTTTAAGTGACCTCAATCTCTCTTCCAATAAAAGCTTCCAGGCTGAGGAAGGATGTAGACACACACACTCTCATTGATTCTTACAAACATATCATATCAACATAAATGTGAATGGCAGGGGAAACTGAGCCCGGGCTTCACAGGAATGCTTTGTGCTACCACTGCCACGTCTCAGTAATTCTCAGCCCATTCTAAAAGAAATTAACCTTGAAAAATCACATGCCATCGAGTATTTATTCCAGCTAGTCCCAGTCCATGATAAGTTCTGCTTCCGCAGAGCAGAAGAGGCCACACTTGTCCTTGTATCTCAGATCCCACGGTGAAAGGAGAAAACCAGTTTTCCAAAGTTGTCCTCGGACCTTCATACTCATGTCTCACCCACTGATAATAATAACAATGACAGTAATAATAAATATTAAGCTTGAGAACTACCAAGAAAGAATGGGCTTTTGAGATCCAAAAGAAGGCTTTTACAGGAGAGTAAGTCAGGGTTGAGACAAACAGGGAGGAGGGAGGCATGCATTGGCTTTCGAGGCCACATAAGCTTTGGAAAGGTGCTACTGATGAAATATAAGAAACTGCTACCCACAAGAGGAGGAGGGCACAGGAGAGGGAGGGCCAGAGGACGTGAGCCACCCTCCTCAGAAAATGGTTATGAAGGGACAGTTGGGAGCAGCCACTTGACACAAGAGCCGGCCTCAGTTTTCTGGGCTTGGAAAGTGGTAAGTGCATCTGTTGGAGCAGGATCTGCCTCCACCATTGTAATGAGTCGTGGCTTGATATTTGAGACCTACCATCTGCTAAGGAAGCTCTGGGCTCCCCTTCTAATCCTTTGGCCTCTTATTTTTCATTTCACGTACAATTTCCATAATTTCCTTGTGATGTGAGAAAGCTGGAAATTGGACATTTCCTGGAGCATTCAGAGGCTGAGTTCCACCGAGACCATCTCACGCTCAATCAATGTGACATGTCTTCCCTGGTTCTCAGCTTGACTTTTCCAAGACATGAAATTGGAGATGGGTCCCCAAAGACACTTTAAACTCCAAGTATTACTTTACATTTGCACAGTAATGGCCCAGCCCCAGAGTCCTTTGAAAGCCATTGTTCTATCTCATTCTTCCAATGCCCCCAAGAGGAGGGAGAGTGACGAGATAATGCCATGTCATAGGCAATGCCAACCAGCTCACCAACAGAAGGCTGGATGGTCCCTAACTCTAGCGAGACCATGTCCTTTCCTCCCCTTCCACCCTTTCAAATCATCATCAGGAGTGACAGCTCATGACAAGAAAGATGGGGACAAGGAGGGTGTCCCCAACTGCACCTCTGTCTTAGTCACTGGTCTCATTGACCAACACTTCAGCACTACATATAGTCTCAATGTGTCTTCCAAACTTTTAAACCTTATATTCTCATTAACATCCTCCAAAGGAGCCAGGTGACAGTAGCGAATGCCTTTAATCCCAGCACTCAGGAGGCAGAGCCAGGCAGATCTCTGTGAGTTCAAGGCCAGCCTGGTCTACAGATGGAGATCCAGAACAGGCCACCAAAACAACACAGAGAAACCCTGTCTGGAAAAACAATCAAAACAAAACAAAACAAAAATCCTCCAAAAGCATTTAAAATGTATCCTTCTATATTGTTATAAATGTTTGATTCTTTGGTTGAAGATCCCTCATTACCTTCTCTTGTAGTGGTTCTCAACCTTCCTAATGCTTCGACCTTTAAATACAGTCCTCATGCTGTGGTGAGACCAACCATAAAATTATTTTGTTGCTACTTCATAACTATAATTTTGCTATTGTTCTAAATTGTAATGTAAATATCTAATATGCATTATATCTGATATGTAACCACTGTGAAAAGGTAGTTCAACCATCAAAGGGGTCATCACCCCCCACAAGTTGAGAACCACTGTTCTGTCTCCTTCCCTCTCACACCGAATCTCTTCTTCCTTCCAAGTCTTCCTACTTTTATGCCCCTTTTTGTGTGTGATCCACTACTCTTAATTAGAGGTGCCTGTGTGAGCATGGATGGAGGTGCTATTTGCTTAAGTGGGGGCAATGTACCACTGGCTACACCACTGAGGAATGCAAGGGCAATATTCAAAAGGAACATGCCTGGGACCTAAGGTAAAGTGGAAAGATCACTGATAATACACTTCCAGGCAGTTCTAACACACATGCAAACTGAGAGCCAGCGAACATGGCAAATTAATGATGTGGGGAAACCATATCAAACAGGGACCCTTCCTCCTCAAGGATGTCCATGGTGGCAGCTCCTCCTCCTATGTAGCCAGAGCCCAGACACAGGGAGTCTCTGGAAGACACCCTGCCACTCCCTGACAGTTCTCCCCAGTCTGACCAGTTTCACCACTTCCTCTCTCTTTTCCTTGATGATGCTCCAACTTTCTTACCACTGGTGACCCAAGTGTGAGATGGTGTACGCCCAGCATACACAGTGTGCTGGTTATAAATTCAGCTTCTTCCTTTTCTTTGAATATCAACTGTTCATACCCTAGCTCTGTGGAACTCAATGGAAAAGGTAGAAATCTTCTTTATCTTATAAAAGCCTTTCCTGGCATTTCTACCACAATGTATTTCCCCCATGGATCCCTAGAAAAGAGTGTAGTTTTCTTCTGAGTGACAGCATGATTTTTTTTTTTATATTTACATGTCTCTCACTGGAATGTAAAGTGCAGGGGGCAAAGACTTGCTGCCTCCTTTGTTGACCATGTGTCCAATGTCCAGGGCATGAGGTGTACTTTTAAAAACCAGCCAAGTCAAAGAAAGTAGGGGTGGGGAAGGAAAGTGGAAGTCTATTTCTGAAATACAATGGGCATTTACAAATACTTTACCGGGAGAAGACGGTGTGGAGGGTCACTGTGTTGATATAGTTTTGAGGTTAGATCTTGACTGCTACTGATAAAAGGGGCAAACACACAATTGCAGACGCTAACCAGATCAAATAGATGTGTCCATTGCATGGAAAATTCCAAGGGTACCACATTAATAGACCATCTACGTGTACTTCATTCATGGAAGGTTTTGCCAGTTACCCACATGAACATGTGTTGCAATTGTGGTCCCATAATGCTAATGTCACCGTTGTGTGTTGAGATGGGGGGGTGCCCTGTGGCATCAAAACACTAAGCAAGCTGGCAGTCACCATATCACCTTTGTTCCTACTCTCTTAAATACTGCCAGTACTATGGAGTCACTTGAACGCAATCTACTTTAGCCCATCTCCCTTATGGTTCCACTTCTGGAGTGAGATCCCACAGGAGTTAGGGACTGGTCCAAACAGTAACAGTGCATCCTCATTTTCTGGTGGTACAGACTATCTCATAATACAGAAGCTTGGTCAGCAGTGATGGACCACTTTCTCCTCATATACGCCTCACAGCACCTGCCAAATGGTCAATGGACAGGAAAGATGAAGCCAAGGCCAGAAGCCAGAGCAGAACAGAACTGGCTGACACTGGTGGTGAGCCATCAGCTTGGGGGCTTGTTGCACTAGCTCCCCCATGCAGAGCTGACACTTAAAACACAGGATACGCAGGCAGACCTGCACTTCTGTTGAACCACATTGGGACACGAAGACCTTTTTAGGACAAATATGTCCCAAACATTATATAGAGTTTATTTATACTAAAAACAAACAAACAAACAAAAACAACAACCTCCACTGTTGATCTAAAATTCAATGGAAACACTGATTCTGGCAAATCTACCCCCCAGGGAAACTCTCTATTGTGTTCTCTATCATCCAGAAACCTATCGTATGTGTGTGCACATGTGTGTGTGCCTGTGTGTGTGTATGTCTTGTGTGTGCACCTATGTGTGTGCCTCTCTGTGTGTGTATGTGCATATGTGTAGAGGTAAAAAGACAACTTGAAAGAATTGGTTCTATCTTTCCACCATGTGGGTCCTGCAGATTGAGCTCAGATCACCAAGCTTGGCAGCAAGCACCTTTACCCACTGAACCATCTCGCCAACCCAGAGCCTGTAACTATTTTAGTATACATATATTCTTTGTTAAGTAGTATATTTCTCTTTTTCTGCATCCATCATATCCTAATATGACTGATAAATAGCATGATGGGAGTTTCTTTACTATCAAATTTTTCTCCTAGGAAACAGCATCAGTACCGCCATGCTTCCTTGTCTCCCAACATACACAATTTGGGACCACCTCTTTAAAACAGATTTCCCCCCCTGATTCAGATTGGGCATTTGGCTCCCTAGGCCAAACCACTAACCTCTCCTAAAACAGTTTCAAATGCAGGCTCTCCAGGAGATAAATGGAGGATATAAATCATCCCATCTGTCCCCACACAGAGGGGCCCGGTGACCATTCTGGAAAGCTACATGGGATTTCTACAGTCTTGACTGGTCTTTTAAAAAATCTGTTTTCTATCACGAAAAAATGATCTAAAAATACTTGCACAGAACACCAGGACAAAGCCATCGGAGTGATCTCTCCAAAGGATTCAGGTTTCTATGGATTTCATCATCTTCTGTCACTACGTATTCTGAAATTTTAAAAAGTCATGTGTGCTTGGCAGATGAAATGCACCAAAGTATTAATTGGCAAAATTCCAATTATCTATGGTACATCACAGAAGCTGCAAATCAAACATGTCAAAAGTAAACACGGTTTAGAGTGTATTAAGACTTGGTGAATTTTTTAAGTTGTATGAAAGAATTTCTATTAACAATCAATTGGGGAAAAGTGTTTATTAGATTAATATGAATACAAAAAAAATAGTTGTCATTCAAATAAACTGAATGCAGAAATTATGTGTCTGGTAATGCAGTCTTTGGTGTTTGATAGGAATATTATTTTTCAGGCTTTGGAATTGAACCCAGGGCTTCATGCAGGCTAGACAAATGCCCCACCACTAAGCTACACTCTCAGCACTCCTCAGATAATTTTTTAAAGATTACTATTGTATGAATGTACTGTTGTATGCATATGAATGTTTCCTTGTTTGTATGTATGTACACCATTTGCATGGCTGGTGTCCATGGAGGCCAGAAGAAAATGCCAGACCCACACAACTGGAGTCATGGATGATTGTGAGCAGCCTAATATGAATGCTAGGAACTGAACCCAGATACTCTGCAAGAGCAGCAGAGGATCTTCACTAATGAGCCATCTCTCCACTGAATCCTCAAATCAATGTTTGTAGATGCTAACATTGCTAAGTCTCTTTTTAGAGCTGGACTATCAGAGCTGGACTCAGTTTATCTGCTGTAAGATGGAGCTCTCATTTCAAAGGAACAAAGTTTGCACTGAACGCATAAAGACAAAACATGAACAGACTACCAGTTTGGTCAACACGGTTTTTAAACTTCTGCTGTCTCAAAGCTGAGGGTGAAAAGGAACAAATGAAACAAACAAACAAACAAACAGACAGACAGACAGACAGACAGCTGACCTTTGCCGGGAAGCTCTGTCCTGGGATCCCAGGGTCCTTGCTCAGAATGGAGGCTCTGGCCACTTCATAAGCTCCTCTCTGGTCCCATAAATTCACCCCTGAATCAAAAGAGAAGCAGCTGGGTTTTCATTCTGGGCGAGGAATTTGGCATCAGAAGCTTATAACAAAAATGACGCAGTGAAAAGACGTGGAAGTTGAGCGAGCCCAGGGAAATGCTAGAATCCATCAACTCTTCGCAAGCATTAAAAACAAATGAATTCTGTCAATCTCAACATTAAAATATTGTACCTTAAAGATGACAAACTGAATTTTTTTCCCTTCCAGTTGGGTAATCCATGTTGGATTATTAATTCAGGCAAAGTATATAATTCAGTCCTTCAATTAGCCACTGAAGCACGCATGCAATGACTTTTTAAAATGATAAATTAGTGCTATACTTAAGATCAGCTCTGTATTAAATGTCCCAAGGCTTTAGCTGTATTAAGACTAAAGTCATTTACTTAAGTCTCAGTGAATCTGTTAGACACAAGGCCAAGTCCCTTCTGGACAATTAGGAAGTCTAATTTTATATGCTTTGGTAAGTGATTCTATAGATAAAATTAATTTTCCAGTTCAGACTAACTAGATTGATTTATTTTCATTTTTTTCAATAAAGTCATTCAAAAAGCTATCCTACGCCCTTGTTTCTTGGGGTCTTGTCTGTGGAACCTGACAGGCCACAGGTTCAATTCGGCCCCATTTCCATAAGCAAACCCAATGGAAAGAATAACATTTTTTCTCTTCTGGAGGGTGTATCGTTTTCATAACCAGCATGGTGATTTCTCTGGACTTGTTCGCCTATGAGGTCACACCCTTGCTATTCGGTGGGCCCACAGCATGGGCCTGGAGGTGAGGGATGGGACCAGATTCCCCCACGTGTTATTCCCATTTCTTCAGCCAGAATCCATGATTTGCAGACCTGAGTCATAATAGCACAGTTTCAAGTTACTAAAGACTTCATATTTATGGGGCACAAACGGTATTGAAATTTTAATCCTAGACATTTTACAATTCCCTTAATACTTCTAAATCCACACCGTTTTATCATTCTCGATGTGGAAGTCTGCAGTTATAGTCAGGTTACAAAAGGATTACTACTGGAACATTAACTGTCTCGTGTAGCCTTTCCAGAACATTCTCAAAAGCTGGTCTCAAGCATTCTAAACGCCTGGTTGTTGAGAAACAAGGGGTGAAAAGTCATGAACATGGCCAGAGGCAGAGGAATGAACTGGGTCCCTCAGCCATGTTGGGAAAGGGAGAAAAGGATCATGGGCACAGGTGAGGTAAGGAGGGGAAGAGGGCAGAGGCACTTGCGATGATGAATACTCATTACTTCTAGCCAGAGATAGTATCATCACCTATGAAAGAAGCTTCTGGGCATGTCTGAGAGAGAGTTTATAATTGAATTAACTGACGTGGGACGACCCTAAAGTCAGTGGCTCCTTGCTATGGCTGGAGTTCCAGATTCGGTAAAAAAGAGGAAGTGAGCGGAGCACCAACATTCAACTTCTGCTTCCTCCCTGTGGATGCAATGTGACCAGCAGCCTCAGACTCCTGCCACTACACCTTCCTTCCCTTGAACGTGAGCTCAGCTATGCACTTCCTTCCTTCAGGCGCATTTGCTTAAGTATGTGGCCATAGCAAGGAAAAGTAACCAGTACAGTGTTCAGATGACACAAATCCTCAGAGGAATCTGAGGGTGCTAGATAACATCTGGACACATCATGGGAGCACTAGCTAGAGAGAAAGGAATGGACTGTCCACCTGGCTGCAGTGGGTCATGCTGACAGCCTGGAGCCCCGTGTCTTCATCTGGTGGCCTCCAGAGGGCTCCCAGGTTGGGCATCCAGGGTTTTGCCACCATGGGTTCCTGGTCCCATTGTTGAGTAAGTTCTGCTTTGGGCTTGCTTGTGGGTGCTCTAGACTTGATGCTTCCGTTCAGAAAGCCCATTCCGTCTAGTCAGGCTAGCGCCTCCTATTGTCACCTGAGGCTAGTGTTTCCTATCTGCACCATGGGAGATATACTCCACCCCAGAAGACTCAGCAGTGCCAACCCTGTGTCTAACATATGGACACAGAGGGAACTGCTCTGTGATGGATAGCCTTGGCACAGAGACAACAGAAAGAACACGAGCTGAGCATCCTTAATCTGAAAACCCAAACTCTGAAACCACCCTCCAATACAAACATCCTTGAACTTGAAATGCTACCATCATTGTAAAATTCTATGCCTGGCTCCTTGTGATGGTCACAGTCACAATGCAGGTACTCTAGCAGTGAATGTGATAAAGTATATGCAGACGTGTGTTTAAATAGTCTATGAAACATAAATGGGTGTTGGGAGATGGTTCAGCCCATAAAATGCCTGCCATGCAAGCGTGGATTACCAGTATCCCTATGAAAGCAAGGTATGGCGGTGTGCATCTATGACCCCAGCATTAGGTATGTGAGACAGGCAGACACATATGGATCTCTGGAGCTCACTGGCCAGCCAGTCTAGCTAATTCATGGGCATTCAGCAAGAGAATAATAGTGTCTTAACAACAACAATAATAATAATAATAATAATAATAATAATGTGTAAAGAAACAGAGGAAGAGACCCAATGTTGACCTCTGGCCTCTATTCACACATGCACATAGAAACACACACATAGTACAAAGTTGTTTTATAGAAATATAAGTGAATTTTTGTGTTTTTACATGAGTCCCATTTCCAAAATATCTAGTTATGCTTATGCATACAATATTCTAGAATCTAGACAAAAGTTTCTGAAGTAACTTTCAGTCAGTCCCAAGCAAGCAACCAGAAGAGGCACTCAGCCTGTAAGACTGGTTCAGAGAGCATCAAATGTGCAATGAAAGGAGACTGAGGGAGGAGGCTCTGCATCCTCCATCATCTGCATCCTCCATCCTCTCATCATTCTTGAACCTCTCCTGCAGATTCAACATTGCCTCAAGAAAAAGATAACAGCACAGAAAACAGTGAGAGGAGAGTGGCTGGAGGTGAGACCCTTGAGGGAGAAGTCGGGGGGTGGGGGAACTTTTGGAATACTGTTGGCTTCATGGAGTGCATGAGCTGGGACCTGCAGATGGGAACTCTCCAGACCCAGTGGAGCCCCAGGAAGGGTGATCACACTGGCCAAGAAGAGTGAGTGTTATCTTCTCTCTGTGACGAGTGTGGCCAGTCTGGAGGATGATCACACCAAGAGCAGCTCAGCCACAGCTCATCCCTAAGGCATTGCTCTCAGGACTTCACTGACACTTGGGTGCTTTTCCTGGGACTTACGAGACTCACACATCATAGTGGGTTCTGATCCAGTGAGGCAGCTCCTACAAACTCATAACACAGTGCGCAAAGTGCTTATGAGAGAGCTTGTAGGGTACTCAAATTGGGTAAAGACTGTTTGAACATACTAGCAGTTGTGAACTACCACCACCACTGAAAATCATGCCAAGTGGCCACTGTGGTGTTCTTTGAAGTCAGGAACTACTGTCATGAAGGTGGGCACAGGCATCTTAGCATCCCTGCCATATAAACGCACCAGTTGAATTATAGGCTACTCCTGCCAGCTTTGAGTAAAACTAGCAATACAAGTCAATTTGTTAAACTGGCTGAGAGTAAAACCAATTGTCCTAGGGCTTGATAGTGGACATAGGAAGAGGTCTAACACCAGTATCTCCTATTCCCCACCACCCAACCCCAGCGAAAGGAAGATGGAATGTTTCTGCATACATTCCAGCCTCAGTAGAAAAATGCCTAGAAGACTTGTCCGCAGATTTCCAACGCTGGAGGCAAGGTCTTTGCATGTTCTACAGCCCTCTTGAGTTGCTGTCTTAGGCAGAAAGAGATGGTACATGGTCCCCTAATCAAGTCATTACCATTTGCTCTCCCAGGAAAGATGCCTTGACTTTGGGAGCATAAGGAAGGCCTGTGGGTGGGGAACTTGGGTTTGATCATGCTGAGGCCCAAGAAACCCGATGTAAAGAACCTTCTTAGTCTTCAGGGTCAGTTCCTCCGCATTCTAGGTGACAGAGTATGACAGATACTTGATGTCCTGCAGGCCAAATGTGCCAACCATTAGACACTCTCCCCTTTCACCTACATTTTTCCAAACTCCGAATCCAAAGTAAGGCTCTCTTTTGGCTCCAGAGTTCCCCACAAAGAGACTTTATTTCTAGATATTCCTAGGAGAATCTGAAGGCAGACTGGGCCAATGCTTGTGAGACATTTTTGCAAGGCTCCAGAGAAGTTGCATAACTGCACTGTTTGCTGAGCACAGTGTTTATTATCTGTGTACAGGAATAATGGAGCCATCTCTGGGCTTTTTAATTGGTTGCACAATATCCCCTCCATGGGATCTGTGGTCAGGAGGCTGTTTCTTATGAGCTTTGCTTATGTATTTATGCACTAGTATTTCTTTTAGATGATACAAATAAAATTTTTATTTGTGCAGCATGGGTAGACAGGATGAATTACACACAGCTGTGAGATATCAGGATGTATTTTATGCAGCTATCTTGTTGACAAACCATAAAAGGAGGTCTTGAATGATGCATACATTCAGAAAATATGACCTTATAAAATGCACAGTTTGTATACAGTTTGTTTTTCATAATCTGTATTTGGGCATCAACAAAACTCACTGTTATCTAAAGAAGAAATGTGAGCAGCTCATACTGGGGAGAAGCTTCCAGCTTCTTTCTCCTGGGATTTCTAATACAAATTATCTTCTTCAAGAATGAACTCTCATCGTGTGTGTGTGTGTGTGTGTGTGTGTGTGTGTGTGTGTGTGTGCTCTGCTTGTCCCTCAATCAGTGACTTCCATTTTCAGACCTGATTAAGGGCAGTCAAGAAAGATGTTATAGACCCATTTCCTCAGAAAATAATCCATTTAATGATGGCTTTGAATGTTACAGAAGAGATGACAAAGAAGACATTCCCCTAAAATGACCCAGCTGCCACCAACCAAAGTCACCCAGAACATGGTTCTGCTTGAGCCATGCTTTTTCTGGCTTGGCACAATTCCTCCTTTGCCTAGCTTACAAAGGGGAATACTGTGGCATGCCAAACCAAGACCACAGCATCCTGGTGACTATCTAAGATTTCAGTTCCCCAGAGACAGAGACTCATAGCACAGCTGTAGGACACACTCTCGTGGAGCCACTGAGCAGGCTCTCGTCCCTAATCTTACTTCATGCACCACCTTTTCTCATTTCCACCCTCAAAGGGATGCCATTCTCATGGCACCATTCTCTAGCAGGATCTCACAGGATTAAGCAAGCACAAATGAGGCCATGCAGGAGAGGGTCTTCACAAACGATAATGTGTGGACTCGGTCTAGGATGTAAGAACCTGAGTGTCTAGGCTCTTGTGGTATGTTTGTGTAACTACTGCTGTGCACATCAGAAATTCAAATAAGTAATTTGAAAATGTCAAGGTTCAGTTGCCAGTGGGTATCTATCTGACCAGGCCACCTAGTGGGACAGTGTGATGACAAATTGGCAAGAATGTTAAGACAAGAGAAAGCTGAGTATCACCCCCAGAGTTCTTGAAAGGAAAATTCCCACCAATACCCACAGGGACTTAAGGAAGGAGACACAGGTGGAGAGACCAAAATAAAATTGTGACGAGCTTCAGAAAGTCTAATGAGGAAAAAGTTGAAGAAGCCACCTTGAGTTGAAAAGAAGCCAAGGTCAAAGCCTTGGAAACTCATTTAGCATTTTATTAGCCCTGAATACCAAAGGCCTACATCAAATCAGGCAGAAGCCATCCAGGGGTTCCCTGTTTCAGGGTTGTGGGGTGCGGATGTGCCCATTAACACAGAGATGCTCTTTGTTCAGACTTACATCTTCAAACACAACCAGGAAACAGCACCAACCTTTCCTCCCATCTGTACTTCTCTACATGAAAATTAGTAGTTCAATTTAAAAATAACGCAGCTCAAAGACCCTCAAAAGAGTCAAAGGCAGAGGAAGCTGAAAAGCGTAGCTTAGCAATGGAGAAAACTGACAGACTCTGTCTCTGCCCAATGATCAAGGCCAACATCAGCAGGGATGCACCATGTGGGCAGAAGATGCCCTTGATGTGACATGATAGAAATAGCACATTGCATGAGCCATCTTCCTTCTCAAAATCTGTACTTTGGGATGGAGAGATGGCTCAGTAGATAAAGTACTCGCCACGCAAGCACAAGGACCTGAGTTCGATCCCCAGAACTCATGCAAAAAAGCTGGAGATGGTGTCAACTGTTTGTAATCTCAGCATTGGGGCAGTGGTAAAAAAGGAGAACCCCCGGGGTGCACTGGCCAGGCAGTCTACCTTAACCAGACCATTGAGAGGCCCTGTTGCAAATAAACAAGGTGGAGCCTGGAGAGACAGTACAGCCGTCAGGAGCACTTACTTCTCCTCATATGCCTGGGTTTTATTCCCAACACCCACGTAGCAGTTCAGTCATCTGTAACTTCAGTTCCACGAGTTATGACCCCCCCTCTTCTGATCTCCAAAGGCACTGTACACACATGATGCACATACATGCAGATAAAGCACACATTGACAAACAATGAATATAAATAAGTAAAATCAAAAAGGGAAGTGGATGGATCTTGAGAAATGACACTTGAGGTTGACCTCTGGCCTCCATATACATGAACCCACACAAACATATACAAACAAGCACACACACACACACACACACACACAACCCCACATAACTCAGTCTCATCATAAGATACATCCCCCAAAAGGTGTATCACAATGTTCTGATCAAAGCTTTTCAAAATTGTCAGGTGTCATAAAACACCAGGACAATCTGAGATACTACCTCAGCCAGAAAAAGCCCCTGGTAAATAAGTGCCAGCTAAATGCAATGTGGGTTCCTGATATGGTACTGAGGAACAAGAAAGGCACACTGGGTAAAAGCCAAGGGAATGTGAATAAGGTTGAACCTAGGTTAACATTGTGATGGTATTATTATCCTTGTATGTGAATTATAACAAAAATGCACACAACACTAATGCTAAAAGGAAGTGCGGGGAATGGGATGAGGGGCAACTGGGAGGCAGTTGTATTAACTTCTTAATGTTTCTGTGACTCTCAAAACTGTTATCAAATAGAGTCCATTCATAAAACTTTTTACAATTTAATCTGAATCTTGCAGGAATAATTGTATCATTCTGGAGGAGCTCAGAATACAAAGGCTTGGACACAGGCAGACATCACTGGGCCTCTGGATCCCAGCCAGAGATGTGTAATGTGTGCTGGTCATTTTTCCTGTAACACTAACAGGTATTCAGAAGGAAGAAAGGATGCTGGGACTACAGTTGAGCACAGACATAGCAACTGGAAGTCCCTTCCAGGTACTCCAGGGCACTCTAGAGAACAGAAAGACAAGAGGCTGAACAGAAGGTCGAATTTCAATGGCTTTTATTTATCCTGCAAGATAGTAAAGATGGAAGAATTGCCACTTGGTTTTAAGACCTGAGGTGTGACTGTCACATGATATATTGACAAAAAGGATGCTGATACAGAACTCAGGTACAAGTGACTGAGAAACATCTGTATGATTTGGAGTCAAAGGATGCATTTTTGGCCTGGGGATGTAGCTCAATGACTGAGTGCTTATCTAGTATGTAAAGGACCCTCTGTTCAAACCCCAGTACTGACCAAACTAGAAGAGATGCCAGCCACACATATATGATCTTGGGGAAGCCATCTGAAATCCTTGAGGTTCAAATCCTTTATGAGTCACTTGAGGCTGAAGACCATCATCCACCACAGAGGACTGGCAAGAAGATAGAGTGAGGTCATGATGGCAGGGGACCTGGATGCCCATCAGTATGGCAGATCACTTTTTCAGATCAGTGTTTGGATGGAAGCTAACCCAAATGCTCATGCTGGTTTTCTTTGAGCCAGGAGAACTACGAATTCATTATGCTTCTCTTCTTTATGTTTGTACAGATCTGATTTTTTTCTATAATCAGCACATATTATTTTTATTATGGAGAAAAAAAATAAATGGAAAAACATCTATCATTTGGGTTCCTGATGACAAGCCCCACAATTCTCCTGGCACCACCAGGCACAGCCTCGGGCATGAAGAAGACAGGGCCCATTTAGATACAAGAGCAATCAAGTTCTGTAAAACAATTACAGCTCTGTAGAGATGCTTTGGATGCCAAGTTGAAATTCAGAGAAAGCTAGCTATGGCTTCCGATAAAGGTTTCAAGTAGATTAATGCCCCAAACCCACATTGCCTCCACTAATCATGAATGGAGGTTGCCATACTACATAGGTCCCCCATGTGTGAGGAGGAAGACAATTTACACCATTAACTTCTAACTTTCCAGCTTTGGCTGGGCAGTGGAGGCTCATACAAGCCCCATTTGACAAACTGTGGGACTAGAGGGTTGTACAGGTTTTTCTCATGGTTGCCCAGTAATGAATATCAGAGTTAACTGCAAAATCAGAGCTGTTTGCATTTCAAATGTCATTATCACATTGTCCCTTGAGAGAAGCTGTTCACTTGAAACAGTTTTTTTGGGGGGATGGGGGCAGGATAGAACAAGGGATGTCAGAACTCTTCCAAACTCAGTTTAGAAGAAATAACACAGAGGGAGAAATAGAACTAAGCATCAACATTTATAGCCTAGAAATGATTTTTGGACATTAATAGCAAAAGGATATGAGTAGGCATGCATAGAATCTAGTGCACTCAAGTGTAAGGCATTAAATTAGAAGTTCTCAACCTTCCTAATGCTGTGACCCTTTAATACAGTTTCTCATGTTGTGGTGACCTCCAATCATAAAATCATTTTCTTTGCTACTTCATACTGCAATTTTGCTACTGTTATGAATCATAATGCAGATATCTGTGTTTTCTGATGGTCTTAGGATACTCCTGCGAAAGGATTGTTCGACCCCCTAAGGGGTCGAGACCCACAGGCTAAGACTGCTCCATTAAACAGATTAAGCAGCAATGACAAAGATACTGTGTAGCTACAAGAAGCTCTATCTCCATCTAAGAGTGCTCACTTAACATCCATCTGAGGATGCTCCCTAACATTTTTCCTCCAACTAAGAATGCCCCTAACATCTTTGCTTCACCTAAGAGTGCTCCCTTACATCCTTGCTTCATCTAAAAGTGCTCTTTAACATCCTTCCTCCAACTAAGAATGCTCCCTTACATCCTTGCTTCATCTAAGAATGCTCCTTAACATTGTCACTCCATCTGAGGATGCTCCCTAATATCTTTCCTCCAACTAAGAGTGCTCCTTTACATCTTTGCTTCATCTAAAAGTGCTCTTTAACATTCTTCCTCCAACTAAGAACACCCCTAACATCCTTGCTTTATCTAAGAGTGGTCCATAACATTCTCCTTCCAACTAAGAGTACATTCAAACATTCTTGCTCCATCTAAGAGTGGTCTATAACACCATTCCTCTAACTAAGAATGCTCCCCAACATCCCCGGTCCATCTAGGGGTGTGCCTTAACATCTTTGCTCCATCATCTTACACCACCTTTGCCAAACTCATACCTGATTCAGGAAGACTTGATGATGCTGGATTTCTTTCTTCTCTGACCACATCTTGCCTTCTACTCTTAAAAATATGATGAGTGTGTGTGTGTGTGTGTGTGTGTGTGTGTGTGTGTGTGTGTGTATGCATGTGTGCATGCTTGTGCAGGAAGATGCGTGTGCATATGTGAACATTTGTATGGAGACCTTAGGTTAACTGTGGATTTCATTCCTCAGGGGTCATCTTGCTTTTTGACATAGGGTCTTTTATTGGCTTGGGGCTCAGTGAATCAGTGAGCCTGACTGTTGAAGAGCCACAGGGGTCTGACTGAGGTTGTAGGCCTCTCCAGTGCTGGGATTACAAGTGTGCTCTCACCCTGGCTTTTTGATGTAGGTGCTAGGTATTGAAAATAGGTCCTCATTGCTTGTGTGCTACAGTAGTTGCTGTGATAAAACACTATGACCAGCTGGGCGGTGGTGGTGCATGCTTTTAATCCCAGTATTCAGGAGGCAGAGGCAGGTGGATCTCTGTGAGTTTGAGGCCAGCCTGGGCTACAGAGTGAGTTCCAGGAAGCTCCAAAGCTACACAGAAAAACCCTGTCTCGAAAAACAAAAAAACAAAAACAAAAACAAACAAACAAACAAAAAGCCCACTATGACCAAGGAAGTTGTAGAAGAAAGAACTCATGGCAACAAGAGTAGCAAGCTGGGTGAGCATATTTCATCTGTACACAGGGAGCAGAGAGAGGGAGCAGAAAGTGGGGAGAGACTCAAAATGCTCCAGCTTATGTACTTCTCCTAAGGTTCCGCAAGCAGCACCACCAACTGGGGGCCGAGTGTTCAAATAATGAGCCTGTGAGGGACATTCTCATTCAAACCACCACACATGGCTACCAACAGAGCCGTCTCCTCTAACCTGCCTCCTTCTCCTGACCATCCTACTGCTACATGGAGAATTCATACTTCTGAAGTTGATGCCTTCCAAATCAGTACTCTTCCCATCCATCCATCTCACCCGAACTATCTCTTGAGCATGCTGACTTCAGTCTTCTCAGCATCCCTGCCTGCTGTCCAAAATACTTAAAAATAAAAAGGATTTTATCTCCATTCTTTAGTCAGATAAACAACAACACCACCCACCACTTCCTCCTAAGCTATCTGAGTGGGTGACCTCTTTGACACACTCTTGGTTTTAATGAGTCAACAATACCAGTTGAGTATTTGGCTCTTGTTCTCTTTTTGATTTCTAAAACCTCTAGTACTTCTTAACTAAACGCTGCCATTGCCTGGTTTAAAATTCACCGAATGAAGCATTCACTGGTCTAAATGGACTTTAGTTCTCTGTGATGCTAACTAACCCTGATATATGAGAGCCCAGCACTAAGGACTGTGACAGAGTAGCTGGCAACGCCTAGAACTTGCTCTCAGCACATCCAGGCTCTCCCTCTAATCTTAAAAGAGGAAGATATTGAATAAGGGAAAAAAATGCCTGGCAGGGCATTTGCAGGAGAATAGGCAGTAGGAGATAACTGTGTTCTTGGAACAGAAAGAAAGGCAATCAGTGTGGTTAAAATGGGGTGAGATGTGGGCACAAGGAAAAAGAGAAAGTCCAGGTCATGGCAGGCCTTCCAGGTAGAGTTTGAATTTTGAGTGTGGAGACAGAAGTGGTACAAAGCTGACTCACACTAGAAACATTTTCCACCTAGCAGCAAAGTGTCTGAAGCTTGGCGAAAAAATAGATGCCAACTCCTCCTGGGATACACATGCAGTGTTGAGCACAGATTATGAAAACAGTGAAAGCGTACTGATGACGATCAGTAGAGCAATGGCTACGCTGACCACGCTGGCTAGAAAACACTGAATACAAATGAAATTCCACCCCTTGCCAAGGGCAGCAAGTTCACCTCCATCAGGCTCCATCTTGTTTACTCTGTTGTCATGACCTTGACCACTGTCTTGGACCCTTCTGATGCCCACCAGGTCTTCCTTCAGGGCCACTGCATGTCTCCTTCCCTTTGTGGAGAAGTCTCTGTTCTCAGACCTTCATGGGACCCCCTCCCCAAACCTTTTTCAAGTCTCAGCTTCAATGGTACTCCACAGAGTGGCTGCCATGCTGGGGCACACTTCCTGTCAATCTGTTTCTCTTTAGCCCTTCATCCTGTTTGATTCCTTCATTCGCTTATCATGATACAAACTTACTTTATCTATTTAGCCGTTGGCCAGTCTCTCCCATCTCACATTTCATCACAACGAGGCATACCCAAGGGTAGAGGTTTCCACTGTCATGTCCCCTGCTCTACTCCCAGGTATAGACGAGCAACAATATGGAACACATTCAAACTGTTCATGGCCGGGTTGTTGACAGTGATGTTGTAGGTGTGTGATGAGGGGTTCAGGGTCCAGAGTCTGACTCTCCACTTCACCACTCTGACAGGTGATGGCAGTGTTCACTCCTTTGCAGGATGATGTGCAGGACACAATCCACATGAGCCTTATTTATGAGCCCAAATTCCAATTTACTTATTTTTAATGAGGAAGAAGTGCTGTGTCAACCACAGTCCTCATCTAAAACATTTGGCTCATTATCTACCCAGCAGGAAGGCTTCCTTGAGGAGCCAAATTAAGATCAGAGCAGGCAAGTAAGGGGCCATAATAGAAACCATCATCACAGGAGCCAGATCTTGCTTTCTCTGTTCAAGAAGGTCCACCTGCTATGCTGGCCAAGGGAGGGCTAAGCCCCAGCGAGTACTCCAAAAGTCAGAGAGCACAGGTTCATTACAGGCATTTCAAGTTCATGTTCTATAGACTCCTTGAGTTCCTGAAGGCCAGCCAGCCCTCAAATGCTTATTAACTCATGATGTAGTTGAGTCTTTTGACACTGTTTAGAATACTTCTTTTTCTTAATGAGAAAAATGGGCTCTGAGTTTCAACATAAATAATAGTTTTAGAGCCACGTCCCATACATTCCTGTGGGGGAATAGCTTTTGAATTGGAAAAGGGAGTGGAAGAGATACTTCCCTCCTTCCCTGCCACCTGTGAAAGTTACTTCTAAATACTCCCGTGGTTTGTTTGGAGTGACTTGGGAATGGGTAGGGAAACCAATGCGGGGAGAGGGGGCTTGAAACAGTAAGGGTGACTGGGTTAGGGCACACGTGTCCTGATGACCACGGATAAAGATGAGGCAGTCTGGACATGGGTGTCAAGTGATTTGGGTTTTCTAGCTGCTGACTCTGACTGTTAACTTTGAAACCTAATTTAGACAGTCAAAGAGAACAACTCAAACTATTACAACAGAGAATTCAAGTCCTGAGTTCAGAAAACTTCTAATGCATTCAACTTGGCAAGTATTTGTTAGGCATGCGGGTTGACGAAGGAAGATTTTTAATAGTGTTGATTGACATTGTCATGTTCTCAGTTTTAAAACTAAACAGCAGGTAGCTCCAAATCCTTGCTTTGCTTCAGTTTTTAAAGTGCACATTGCTCAATTTAGAAGCTTTAAAACTTTTAAGCTTTTGAAGATTTTTTCCCCCTATCTTAATATCCAGTCTTATTCTGATCTATTGCCAAAGAAGACAGTGTCAGCCCCATGCTAGGCTAGCTACAGGTGTCTGGTCAGATCGCAGAGACCAAAGAATTGGGAATGAATGCCTTGGTTTAAAGTCCACAGTAATAATGTACTGGTTGCTCCAAATGCATCCTCCATTCTCCATACATGTGCACTGATAGGCCAGCCTGGCTCCCTTCCCTGGGACAGGGTAGCTGTCAATACCTCAAGCTCACTCACTCTTTTCTTCTCTTAGCCTCTGACATCATATATTTCCATGAGCAAAAATTATAGAAACAATGAGTGCCTGTTGGTTATTAGTGGGATACACCATTGGAACCACAAAAGAAGGTAAAATCTTCCATGGCTGTCCTTTACTAGTGCTGGGAATGGAGCTGGAAGGATCATGTGTGGCTAGAGGTGCTTCCTTTGCTGGGTTTGGCCCAATCATTGTGCCCCAGATATCAGTGAGAGACCTTGTCTCAAAAGGTGAATGGGTTCTGAAGAATGAATTCTGAAGAACGAATATCCAAGGCTGACTTCTGACCTCCACATATATGTGCACACATCCTCACTGAGCCCCCCAAATATTGCACCTGCACACACATGAACACACAAACATACTTGCACATACAAATAAAGTAAAATCAATGTTTAAAAAGTTAACACTGGGACTGAAAGATGGATCAGCAGGTAAGGAACTTGCCAGAAAAGCCTGGTAACCTTAGTTTGATGCCCAGAACCCACATAAAGAGGGAAAGAGAGAACTGACTGCCAGACTCCCCTGACTTCCATATACACATCATGATATAGTACCACACACATATATTGTTTGTTCATTCTCCCTCTCTCTCCCTCTCTCCCTCTCTCCCTCTCTCCCTCTCTCTCTCTCCCTACCTCCCTTCCTTCCTTCCTCTCCCTCTCCCAAACACAACAAGAACAACAATAATAATAGTAATTTTAAAAGTTTTAAAGTTAGCATTGCAGAAAGAAGTAAGGAGAAACCTCTCCTGAGCCCCTCTCTTCCCTGTGTGTTCCTTTCTCGAATCCTACCCACTACTGCTAGTGGAAAGCAGAGCATTTATTAGAGGAGACTAGAGGGTAAACACACTCTGAGTAGATGGACATCTCAACCACAGCGGAGACATCACCAAAGCTTCCACAGGGAGAATGCTGATGCCAGGGGGTTGGGGAAGAGGAATAGGGCTTCTTAGATGGAGAGATGCCTTGCGAAGGGACTCCCTCTCTACACTGCCCCCTTATGTCTCCTCTCTGCCTATAAGAGGGGCAATGAAGGAGATGGGTATGTATTGAGAGCAGAGACCAGTCAGAGGGTGAAGAGCAGTGCTCCATCCGCCTTCAAGCTCTGTTCTAAAAGAATGTTCCTTGTGGTCTACAAGACAGCTGGGATGATTTCTTCTGCCTCTGTCCCACAGACACTTCCAATCTCTCTGTTCCCTCATCTCTGAGGGGCATGCTGTGATAGGCATTCTGTTTGTGAGTAAACAGTGAAGATGGATCCAAGTCTAGTCACCAGAGTTAGAGAATAAAAACATGGGGGCCCAGTTAAACCTGAACTTTGGAAAAACAATGACTAATTTTTAGGGTTAGGCCAACCTGTGCACCTTGCACTTCATTTATCCATTTTATCCATGTATATGGATATGTATGTGCCCACGTTTGCTGTTTCCATGACGCCCTCTGTTATGGCCCACAAGGCAGAAACCTCCACTCAGGAAAATGTTCTAATTTTAAAATGTAAAGTTAACAGGAGACTGCCTCAAACAGCGTCAGCTTCCATCAATTCACAGTGCAGACAGACATCTTTTCTATGACATGGAAGCCAAGAGCAAATGACCTGGTGACATGTATTTGAGGTGTGGGGGTGTGCTATTATGCTCAGTGAGGAACACTACTCTTTGCAATCAGAGGCTTTCCTACCCAACTGCTGGAAGACACAGTCTACGCACACCCAAGTGTTTCATTCAGGGCTCACACGACTCCATCTGTCACCAGAACACATGTTTGGCACAGACTGAAAGCCAAGAGCCGTCTAACAAATATTTCAAAACTGAATTTATATCTTTCTAACACATGGTTTATATACGGATGTCATACCTAGCAAGCTTTGCAGTTCTCAAATAATATCCTGGCTAAAGCACAGATGATGTCTGCAGCCGACCGCAAGACTGAAATTATTTGCTTTTAAAATATGTTAAAGAAGGTTCCGTTTATGAGGGGGCTCCTGCCAGAGTCGCCTGTTTCAGTGTGCAATTGTTATAAAGTTCAGGACGAGAATCCAAATGCATCCACCATAAGCCAAATATTTGCATAACTCTTTATTCAAAGGGGAAGCGCTCCTGGAAAAACATGAATTCAGATCACTATTATCAAGGGTGGCACTCACATGTTAGCAAACTTCAGAAGTGCCTTCTACCCCCAACAACTCTGAGTGTCTCCACCATCCAGAAAAATGTGTGTCAAACCTATAGGCTATACCAAGTGAGATTCTCTGTGCATAAACATACGCTGTGAGGCTGCCTGATATATAGATTGTTCCTATAGGGAATTTCTAGATGAAAATCCAAAGTACCCAAATGTAGTTATTTCTTCCTCAGCATCAAAAAGCCACGTATTTGCAGACTTTTTGTTTCTTTCTCATTTTTCCTCCTACTACGGGATAGCGTGTAGACACAGGCTCAGTTTATTAGACAGCAGGCGATATTTGCCACTGGCTGGCCAGCGATGTTCTTGTAAATATTTCAATCCCCTCCCTGTTCCCAAGAAGAAAATGGAAAAACTGAAACAGCTAAAAGCAAGCAGGGTCTGTGCACTGGCACACACTGTAATTCCCCTTTCACAGTGCATCCTCAAGATTACTGCTCATGAGAACCACGGGGCGGGGAGCAAAGACATTGTCACATTGATTTCTGTGGAAATCATGCGATTTATATTCTTCAACTTGACTATATCAGCATAAATCAGAGGCACATGGAGAGAACACTCATCTTGAGTCCCACACATTTCTTAGGGTCAGCCAAGCCTAGAAGGCAGCCCTCCTTAAAGTAAGCAGAGAGGAATTTAGCCCAAAGGACAATGACAGTCACCTGACGTTCCTCACAGGGAGACTCAGTTTATCTGGCATTGTCACCACTGATTGGAAAAGTTCTTGCTGGAGTGTCCCTCCGAACTCATCTCCTTGGGACTTTTTCTGGTGGTCTGGGTATGTTGGAAGTGTTGTAAAAAGCAATGTTGTACTGATGTACCCATATATATCATCTCATGCAGGTGGGCAAAGATACTGTCTCGGTAGGATCTCTTCATCTGTTCTACACAGAGCACAGCAGTGAGCCACAGGCAATCAGCCCTTGCTGGAGCTCACACCACAGGCAGTTAGCTCAAATCCAGACCCTCAGGGCTGGGGAGATGGCTCCATCATTAAAGTGCTTGCCCTACAAGTATGAGGACCTCAGTTCAAATCCCAGAACCCACATGGGGAAAAAAAAGTTGGGTATAGAGGCGTACACTCGTAATCCTGGTGCTGGGCAAGTGGAAGCAAGCAGATCTCTGGGGTTTCACTGGCCCTTGAGCCTACTAGGCAAGTTCCAGGCCATGGGGAGACCCTGTCTCAAAAGATAAGGGGCATGGCTCCTGAAACATAGCATCTGGGGCAGATCTCTGACTTCTATGTGTGTTGTGAGCACTTGTGCAAAGATATGCAGACAGACACAGACATACATAGATACACACACAGACACACAGACATACCGACACAGACACATACACAGACATACACAGACATACACAGGCACACACACAGACACACACACACACACACACACACACACACACACACACACACACACACGTGGAGGGGAGAACACAAGCCTTCCATCTTCCTTACTCCTGTTACCTCTGATCAGAGCTGCTGTGGTCACCAAGTCCCACCCTTTTAGCTTTTCCTCTCCCTCCCCTGCAATGTCCCCTCTGCTATGCAGGTCTCGGGTCTCCCATCTGTCCTATACTCCCCACCCCCTCCTGTTGTCACATCAGCTGCTGCATGGATAACTGGGCTTGGAGGAAGAGTGGTGGTAAGGACTTCACAAGAGCCAGGGTCCGGCAGAGAGCTCCAAGAACAGCCACCCAGGGCTCCAGAGCCTTCCTGCTCAGCCCAAGGAGGGGGGCAATAACCTGGGATGCTGGCCCTGTGCTCTGTCTCTTGACTCACCTACAATGTTGGCTTTCCTTCTACCTATCTCACCAGATGGAGTCTGGTCATGACTGGCACATGCTAGCTTTGACCTCTCCTAGCCTCAATGGAGATAATCAATATGGCCTCCCCCCACCCCGCCCCATTTTCACAGACAGGCAAGTTCTCTGTCTCAATGGATGTCATCAAGCATCCTCATAGCCTGACCAATCCCCATATGAGGCTCACACAAGAGCCTTGTTCTGGTTCTTTAAGCACTAAAGTTCTCTTTCCCACCATGTGGTCAACGCATTGGCACACTAGTGTGACCTGGCCATAGGGTGCTAAGAGAAACTGGCTTTCTGCCCTCTGAGCTCTTGGACACAGCACCTTGGACCTATCATATGCTGAATAAATGTGTCAAATGGATGTGAAAGAGAGGGAAGGTGTTCTCAGTCTGTTACGTGACATGTCTGAATATTACCCTTATGTGGGCAAGCAGTCCAGCATCCGGGAACACAATGTCAATGCTCCTTGGTGGGATGATGTATGTGTGTCAGCATTGTTTTCCCAGCATCCTCACCTCTGACAAGGGTACCAAGCCTCCATATGTCTAGGCCAGCTTCCTGCATGTCCACATATTCTAGAGTCTAGAGTTGAGGTCCCTCCAGCCTTTGGATTCAACCCAAGCAGTTGGCCATGATGATGCTCTCATCAATGGCAGACTCTGGTCCTATTCTTTGATCTCAGTGAGTCAACCTTGGAACATATCTGAAAAATCCTTGGACTCAGTCTTGATAGCTTGCCTTAGAGTGCCAGACCCACCTGGCTAGCTGGCTGCAAGATACTCTTAAGCAGTACAGAGCCCAAACCCTAAGGTCAAGGAGGGGAACAAGTTACTTCCTTTCAGTTCCCTACCTAACAGCCTTCTCATTAGGACAGAGTCCATTTGGCATACCATGCTGAAGACCTCCCCAGACACTGGCCACCCACTCTTCCTCACAAAGGGCTCTGGATCAGGACACCAGTAGACACAATAATCTGGCCAGCATTTAGTAACATTGTTTAGCTTTCCTCTAATTTATTTTTCTAGCATTTATGTCAAGAGATCCTGGTCTTCTGTTTCCAACACTCAAGAACTGTTTCCTTCTTAAATAAATTTATGCAAAAGGGATATTAAGATCAGTGGAAGAAAAAGTATCTAATGCTAGCACAGGTGATGCATGCCTACTGAAAAATGCATGAAAGTTGTTCTCAGGTCACACTGGGATTCTGGGTACTACATGGACTGCTCAGTCCACAGCTTGCTGATGCTGATGTATGTTTAATTACTTAAGGAGCTAGATAACAAGCTCCCGCCACCATGACAGACACGTGATGCTGATTCAGGCTGGGGTCCAGGTGCTTGTGTTCATAATGAGTTCCTAGCAGATGGTTTGGGTGCAAGTCATATTGTAGACCAGACAACCTGGTGACTGAGCTAATGACTTTTGGCTACTACCCTAAACATGAAGTACAGAGGATGCTTTTGCTGTGGGTGTTTCTCACTGTGATTGGAGCAGCTTCTGTCCACCATGCTGGACCACATCTTCTTCCATGCATGGAGCACTGAAGTATCTTCTGCCTATCAAATAGGCCAGAGATTCAAGAACAATGAACTTGTGTGTGGTGATGAGCAGGACACTAACTTGGTGCTCATGAGATCATTTTGAAACCTGACAGCTTGCTTTGAGCACCTGGTCCTGCTTAATGACAATCAAAAGTCACAAGGTCAGTGATGAAAGAGTTCAGAGTCCAAGTGGGAAGCCAACAGTGTCAGACAAAGATGGCAGAATACCTAGGGACCATGTCTATCATAGCCCCACAGCCTTGAGGAAGGAATCAGGGGAAGGGGTTGAGAGGGCAGAGATCAGGGACAAGGATTGCAAGCACTAGGAAACAGATTTACAACTCCAGTGGTACTGACTACTCTCTGTACACAAGCAAAGCTAATGGAATCCAGGCCCAGCCTCTACTGGCACCTGTACCTTTTGGAAGGCTTCATAATGAACCGTCCTGAGCCCCTAAAAAGAAAAGAATATTCTTTTCTGCAACCAATCAAGCACTCTGCCATAAACAAGTGTGGGCTTCATATTCCAAGATTTGTGACCTGCAAGATTGTGTCTAAGTCTGTGCCCTGGTTAGCTTTAACTGTCCACTTGGAATAATCTAGAGTCTCCTGAGAAGGGAGTCTCTACTGAAGAATTGCATAGATCATATTGGTCTGTGGGCTGTCTACAAGGATTATCTTGATTGTTAGTTAATGTGGGGGGTGTCAGCCCACTATGGGCAGCATCATTCCCTGGTGATCCTCGGCTGTAAAAGAAAAAGCATGGGTCTAGGGGAAAGCCAACAAGCAGTGTTCCTTCATGGTTTGTTGTTTCAAGTTCTTGCTTGAGCCTCTGCCCTGATTTCCATCATGGCAGAAAGTCAAGGCAGCAGGAGCTTGAAGCAGTTGGTCACATGGCATCAGCAGTCAGGAAGCAGAGGGTAACTAAATGATGCTCTTAGATCAGCTAATGCCTCCCCACTTTTATGCAGCACAGTCCACAAGCCCAGGGCAAGGTGCTATTCTTCTTTATGTGAGTCTTTCCACCTCAATTAATCTCATCTAGGTAATCCTTTACTAGTCCCGGGGGACGTGTCTTCTAAGTGATTCTACATCATGCTAAGTTGGTGATCAACACCGACCATCACACCTTCCTAGCCTATCCTTCCTCATAGGGAAAATGACATAGATTTGAGGAATGTCACGGGGATTCTTGGGGACCCAAAGAGAAGTAATTTTTATGATGAAAAAGCTTCAAGACTATATCCTTTGATGATACCAGTTTAAGATAATTGGCCTCTGACCTTTACAAGTATCAGCTTTCTAAGAACTAATGATGTTCTGTATAGAGAAAGAATAAGGCAGGGTTTAGCAGGAAGACACAAGGGATCTGGCACTCAGTAGACACACAGTGAACATTGGTGATCACAGGATGGGTGGGTTTCCAGTTCCTGCCAGATTTCTAAAATTCCATTACTCCCTGTCCATACATGTTACAGGCAGTTATAATACAAATGACTTTGGAATGATAACTGAAGATTGAATTAATTTAAAGAATGTTCATCACACATGATACTGTGTTATATATAAGAACATTTTTATCAACCCTATTCTGTCTGTGAGCACATCTCCCTTCACCTCCTTCTTTTCACCCTCTGTCAGCCTTGGAACATACCTGGAGAACAAATTGGCTACTTAAAACTGAAGTTCTGTAGGAGGAGGCTTCAGAAGGGAAAAAATAGAGATGAAAATGGAAATCTTCCAGAGACTGTCACAGGCTTGACCAGGACAAGACATTGTAAAAACATTGCTAATTTTTTAACAAACGCTCAGATTTCAATCAATAAAATTCTAAATCAATGCTCATATCATTTTAGAGGAGTGTCACAAAAGGCAGGTGGAAGTTCTCCACATATTTATTACATACGGTCATAGGGTTTAGAGTAGTTCACATCTGTGTCATAAGAGTGCCTATGTCAACTTTTAAATACAACTCCTCACAGCAAAAAGAAAAATATTTCAAGATAGATTTTTTTTAAAGATATGTTTAAGGAATTTATAGATCCTGGTGGTATGTGGTAGCACACAACTTTATTCCAGCACTTGGGAGGCAGAGGCAGACAGATCTCTGTGAGTTCGAGGCCCACCAGGACTAGTAATGAAGCCTTGTCTTAAAAATGAAAAAGAGGGCTGGAGAGAGTAAAGAACATTGGCCGCTCTTCCAGAGGTGCTGAGTTCAATTCCCAGCAACTACATGGTGGTTTACAACCACCTATAATGGAATCCAACGCTCTCTCTTGGAGTGCAGGCACACATGCAGACAGAGCACTCATATATATATAAAATATATAAATTAAAAAGTTTTATAAAAATGAAAAAAATAATTTTCACATAAAAATGTATTAAAAACAGACCCAAAATGCTTTAAGTAAAAGTGGGGTAATTGCAAGCTGCATTCTAAATACTTATCCTTACACTCACAGGTAAGGGCAACTCTCACACTTCATCAAATCATTTTCCTTTTACAGCAGGCAGAGATGATGACAGAAAAGCCACAAGGGGTTAAAACTCAGAGACCAACTGATTGTGGGGTTCTCAGGCCCAGTTGATGCAACCACAACCCATACACATAAGGCTCATGGAACGCCACCAAAGAGGGCTCAGAAAGATTCTAAGGGCAGGAAGCCCAGGAAGTCTGCAGCAAGATTGTGTCTTTTATATATGAGGAGGAAGCTGTGCCCATGAAATCTCAAAAATAGGATCACCTAAACAAAACTTGAACAATGACAAAACTAGTTGATATGCTAACATAGATGGGAGAACTCTCACAAGACCTCACTCTAGATAAAGAGCTACAGACAATTAATGGCCATTGAAAGGAGAACCAGTCTTCCCCAAGGACAAGACCCCGGCTACATTACACAGTCCCAAGTGGTCAGCCCTAAACACATATGCATACCATTCAGCAGGTTGTCTTTATATACTTATTTGTTTGTGTATATGTGTGTGTATTAATGATAATTAAAGAAAAAGAGGCCATGGATTTGAGGATGGTGTATGTGAGAGGAGTTGAAGACAGACAGACAGACAGACACAGACACAGACAGACAGACACACACACACACACACACACACACACACACACAGATGTAAAATCTCTTTACCTTTAACTCAAGTGTGTGACAAATTCAAATATATTATATCTTGACAGGAGTTGGACATGTCCCCCTAAATGTAAGAATTCTTTGATATAATCATCAATAAGCCAAAAGAAGAGGGGAGAGAAAGAGATTTAGCCTCAGTGTCCAAAACTCAGTTCATATAATTCAATATTCAATATTGATTATTTCTAGAAGTCCAACCTGAGAACTAGAAACAGATGCCTTCCTGAAATAATGGACTTGATCCTCAAGTCTCCAAGTTCAAGACTTGATCCTCAAGTCTCAGTTCTCCAATCTGTGGTGAGGCATTGGGAGCCTTCACATCACAGACTGAAGCAGAAGGATGCCTGCTATTTGCATATATTTGTAAACCTCTGGTTTATCTTTGAATCACTGTAATAAAGCAATAAAAAAGAACTCTGAGAAATAAATGTTAGAAAAGGGGAATTATTTATAGGTGGTACGATTAGTTACCTAGGAAACCCAGGCAAGTCAGCTGAATATCTTCTGAAAAGAAACACGAGATTTTAATAGACATACCAGTCCCCAAATGTCTGTGTGTAAATCAATACGAGAAAATGCCATTACTAAAATAAAATTGAAAATTGGATCCCATTTATAATGACAAGGAAAGAGAAACAACCAAGGGTGAAAAGCCACCTAAAATGCATAGTGGGAGATGGATGATAATGCTATTCATATAAAATTATGGCTTATAGAAGGATAGTACCACAATATGTAAATAGCCCTTAATAAATCAATTGCAGGAAGACAAATCTCTCAGTAACAAAGTGACCAAGAAACAAGAAGTGGCAATTCAAAACTCAAGAATCTCAAATTGATTTTTTTAAAATAGAACAGTTCAACTACATTAGCACATAAAGAAAAATCTCCTCAACTTCTCCACCTGCTGACTTCATGGGTTTGTGTGTGTGTGTGTGCACAAACACCCATTAGGCAAATATTACTTTATCCTTCACCCCTCAATCCTACAAAGAAGAAACAGTGGTGTACATATCAAGAACAACTTTGGGAGAAAACTCTGGGTAATGTATGGAATCCCTGAATCTACTGCAGGTTTATGCCTGTGTGGAGGTCGGAGGGTAACACTCAAGAGTCTGTCCTCTGCTGCCACTTTGTGGCATCCAAACATGACTTGGGTCATCAGGCCTGTACACAAGTTCCTCTGCCACTGAGCCGTCTCTCTGGCCCTCCATCTTATTTTTGTGTGTGTGACAGGATCTCTCAGGAGCTTACCAACTGGCTAGTCTGACTGATTAGCAAGACCTTGAGATGCTCCCGTCTTGGCCTTCCTAGCACTGACACTATAGGCACACGCTACCAAGCCTGCATGTTTATACAGATGCTAGGTGCCAGCAGCCCACCGTTTACATGAGTGCTGGGGACCTGAACACAGATGCCTATGGAGCAAGAACTTCAACCAATGAGCCATCACTCTTGAGAACAGCCCAACAGTTCTCAATCTGTGGATTGAAATCTCTTGAGTGTGTGTGTGTGTGTGTGTGTGTGTGTGTGTGTGTGTGTCACATATCAGATATCCTGCATATCAGATTTTATATTATGACTCATAACAGTAACAAAGTTACAGTTATGAAGTAGCAATGAAATAATTTTATGGTTGAGGGTCACCACAACATGAGAAACTGTATCAAAGGAAGGCTGAGAACCACTGCTCTATCCCTTTTAATATTTGAAAGGAAAGCCGGGCAGTGGTGGCGCACGCCTTTAATCCCAGCACTCGGGAGGCAGAGCCAGGCGGATCTCTGTGAGTTTGAGGCCAGCCTGGGCTACCAAGTGAGTTCCAGGAAAGGCACAAAGCTACACAGAGAAACCCTGTCTCGAAAAACCAAAAAAAAAAAAAAAAAATTTGAAACGAAAATATTGCAAGCTAGGGAACTGGCAAAGAAAATATGATAATTACAGACAATAAAATGAGCAATGAAGAGTGTTCAGCATGACAGGCTAGGAGACACAGCCTTGTGGGGGCAGATTGTAACACATGGCCACATTTCACAAAGTTGCTAAGTCCTCTCAGAACTCATGTGGAATTCTTTTTTTTTTTTTTTTTTTTTTTTTTTTGAGACAGGGTTTCTCTGTGTAGCTTTGCGCCTTTCCTGGAACTCACTTGGTAGTCCAGGCTGGCCTCGAACTCACAAAGATCCGCCTGGCTCTGCCTCCCAAGTGCTAGGATTAAAGGTGTGCACCACCACAGCCCGGTTTCATGTAGAATTCTAACCCAATCTTGCTCACATTCACTGTGATTTATTTTCAACTCTAAGATTGCTATGGAACATACTCAAGAAAGTACAGAATAGGTCTAAAAGAACAAACCAGGAGATTGAAATCTTCCAGATATTAAAATTGTTGAACAGCAATGTGGACAGATAAATAGAAGCAAATGAAAGCATTAAAACTCACCCAAATATGCATGAAAATTTAGTACATGGTCAAGATAGTATTTTCAATCACTAAAATGAAGTAATAGGCACAACTGGGTAGAAACTAGATATGTAGCCTCATTTTTAAATATCAAAACAAATACTAGATGGATGCGTAATTCAAATGTAAGAGAAATAAAAATGATGAAGTCACTAAGGTACAAACAACTCGGCATTCTCCTTCCCATGCCTTGGATTCCCATGCCTTGGATGTCAAAGGTGCCTGTTCTAATCTCAGTGGAAGCCACTAAAATACAACAAGGAAACCAGAGACTACAATGGGCCAACCCTAAGGCTACTCAATCTAAAATAAATCAGGAAAAAAAGCAAAAGGAAGAAAAACAAACCAGCAAATAAAAGAGAAACAACTGAGTAATGAGTTTAACACCGCCACAAGGCTGGGACATAGCTCAGCTGCTGGGTGGTTGCTGGGCATGCACAAGCCCTGGGTTCAATCTATAGCAGAAAACAACTGGGTGTGGTTATGGTGGTGTACACCTGTAACCTCAGCACCAAGGAGGTAGAGGCAATAAAGGTCAAAGTTCAAGGTCATCCTTGGCTACATAGGAAGTTGGAGTCAAGCCTTGGACATGAGACCTGGTTTAAAAAGAAAAACCACTAAAAAGCCTTACTTGACTATGAATAATCAGATTAAATATAATTGAATTAGTATACCATTTAAAAATCAAAGACACTCAAAATATTAAAAGACAAAGCCAACTATATGATGTTTTCTAAAAATTTACCACACACACACACACATGCACTCACACTCGCACGTGCATGCACACACACGTACATGAAACATACATAAGCCTTTCTGGATGGGAAGGAGTGATCCTTAAAATGTAAAAAGAATAATGGTACTCCATGCATCACAGACACACAGCTGGCCTAGGAAAGTCTGGGTGGCTGCATATATATGAGGGTAGACTTCAGACAAGAATCATTTCTAGGTTTGGAGAGATGGCTCAGTGGTTAGGAGTACTTGTTGCTCTTCCACAGTACCTGAGTTCAGTTCCCACCAACTGTATTGCTCACAACTGCCTATGCAACTCCAACTCAAGAGGATCCCAAACCCTCTCCTAGTCTCCATGGGTACTGCACTCTCATGTACATATTCTTACACAGGCGCATGTCCAATACCCCATATAGACACACTCATAACTCCAGGGAGATGTAACAGCCCTCTTCTGACCTTCATGGACACTATACTCACAGGCACAGCCACACAGAGACATATACAATAATATAATAATAAAAAATAATAAAAAATAGAGGAATCATTGCCAGACACAGAGGAAATGTCATACTTACGTGTGTGTAACCTTAAAGAATTTCCAAAGAGAGCAAATTCACAACTTCAACCTAGGGCTTTATTTTTCTTTTAATAACTGATAGAAATAGTAAAATAAAGACAAGTAAACTTGTGGTGGTATTGTGTTCCCTGAAATATTGTGCACACTAATAAACTTATCTGGGGTCAGAGAACAGAACAGCCACAATATTAAACATAGAGGATAGGCAGTGGTAGCACACACCTTTAATCCTAGCATTCCAGAGGCAGAGATCCACCTGGATCTCTGTGACTCACACCTTTAATCCCAGGGAGTGATGGCAGAAAGCAGAAAGGTATATAAAGCGTGAAGACTAGGAACTAGAAGCATTTGGCTGGTTAAGCTTTTAGGCTTTGAGAAGCACAGTTCAGCTGAGATTCATTCTGGATGAGGACTGAGAGGCTTCCAGTCCGAGGAAACAGGATCAGCTGAGGAACTGGCAAGGTGAGGTGGTTGTGGCTTATTCTGCTTCTCTGATCTTCCAGCATTCACCCCAAAACCTGGACTCAGGTTTGTTTTTATTAAGACCCTTTAAGATTCGTGCTACAGTAAACTCTTCCAAGACGTTGCCAGTTATAGGACACTGTCCTCCAAGCAGCTGTAGAACACACATTGCTTTCAAATGCTTGTAGCATATTCACTCATCTGCACTATCAACTCAAGTGTAAGCACAGTCCAACAGATATAAAGATCACAACAGAAATGCATCCTCTGTAAACACATGACATAGAAACAAAAGATATCTTTTAAAATTCTCAAACATGTGTTAATTTAAACATATCCTTTTAAGAGCCGTGGAGGTCTCAGCAGGTAAAAGCAGGAGTCATGCAAGCCTGATGGCCTAAGGTCAATCCCCATAGCCACTACAAAAAGCTAGACACAGCAGTACACATCTGTAATCCAGTACTCTTGCTGAGGGGTGGAAAGCAGAGACAGGGCAATCTCCTGGAAGCTTGGGAGTCAGCTACCCTGAAGTATGCTCCATGGCACAAACCACAAAAGGGAGCCTGCCTCAGCAAGTGGAAGACAGGAACAGACTTCTGAAAGTTGGCTTCAAATCTGGACATGTACACACACACACACACACACACACACACACACGTGCTCTCTCTCACACACACATACTAATTCACTCACACACTCACTTATATTCACACACACACTCATACTCACACACACTCATTCACACACTCATTCACTCATATTCACATACTCACTTATTCACACACACATACTAATTCACTCACACACACTCACTTATATTCACATACACACTCATAGTCACACACACTCATTCACATACACACACTCACATACTCTTACACAACTCATTCATATACATTCATACACACATACATTCACACACACACTCATTCACTCACACATACTTATACACACTTATAATCACACACACATTCACACACTCATAAACACACACTCATACACACATTCATTCACTCACATACTCACACTCACTCACATACACTCACACACATTCACATAGACACCAGTCCCAGATTATTGCAGTGATGAATCCCAGCAGATGTTAAAGAGAGAAATAACAATATCTTACTGTAACTTTTTCATAAAATACGAGAGGAGGTAAAACCTTCACAACTCTTGTTAAGAGGCCAGTATAACCTTACTATCCCAACCAGGAAAGAATATAGCAATGAAAGTCATATGAACATAGACATAAAATCCTTAATAAAATATGAGGAATTCAAATGTAGATCTCCCTGGATGTGCATAAATGTGGATGTGTGTGTGCATGTGTGTATGTGTGTGTGTCCTGATGTGCATATATATAAATAACAGGAAACAAATGAATGTGCTAATTTGCAGAAACTAAATAGATCTTGAAGATCATATTCCCAGGCCTAAAACTAATTAGGCCACCCAATTGTTGTGTACATTAAAACTCTCCAAAGACACAAAGCTCACTGTTCCTTTGATAACCCACTTCCATATTTCATAATCTCTGCTTATTTTCATATTTTTTCAAAGGACAGATGGTAAACACTGAGAGAATTATACAAATAAATGGTGTACCACCTAGGAAATGATCTTTTAAAATTACTTAGAGTTTAACAACAACCATGTTTCATGCTAAGTTTCCAAACTTATATACAGAAACGGTTTCCTGAAGCCACTGAAGTCAAGTCATTTAACATGGCTGTAAAGAAGAAAAGGACAGCCGAGGAACATGGGAGGGAGGCGAGGTAAAACTCGAGACTTGCAAATTAGCCCGGTGGAGTTCTCCACTGAATTTGGGGTTGCTGAAGTTGCACTTTGTTTAGAAAGAGTATTTTGCCTTCTCGATTGAATTTTTACTCATTTGAACCAAAGTTACTTCAAAAGCTCAGCCTTCTAGAGAGGGGATAAAATGGAAAAAAAAAGGAAAACATGGTTAAGTTTATCACCACTGGGTCACTAAATAACAACTACAGGGATCCCAAACCTAAGTTCCAGAGTAGAACTTCTCACCACGCTTCCTCATCAGCTTCCTTCCCAGGGCAGTGAGAAGCACAGGCTGAGCTGGTAGAGATATCATCTGACCTACTGTCATTTTATGTTTACCCAATGGTTGGAGCATCATAGTATTCCCCAGAGCTGTTTCCTTTGGATCACTGATACTAGAAATACTACGTCTTCCATACCAAACATTAGGGCACATGGATTGTTTTGTAAACAAAAGAATTGTCAAATGTGCTTATCCATTCACGTGAGTGGTTAGATAAAGGAAAAAAAATTAGGAAAGAGTAGCTCTTTAGTTGATCCACATTTGTTGAAAAGAAACAAAAAAGCACAGTAAGCAGGCTACTCAGTCACTGCACCGCTGCAGTGTATCTGGCAAGCTGCATCAGGCACCAGGGACAAGAGGGGACAAAGTTCCCAGGGGAGGTCAACTTGTGTGTCTGCCCTCGCTTCTTCCTGGTGAGAGCATCCATCTCTGCTACCTCTGCCACTCTTTACTGACACCAGACTCCAGCATCTTTGGACACTGGCTTGTCGCCAGCAATCCTCGGGAATCTTCCAACACCAGATTGGGATTACTTTGTGGACTGGGAAGCTGCCAGGCTCCCAGCCTCTCCAGTGTCAAGGCGGCCACTATTGGACTATCCAGCCCCTATCATTTGTAAGTCAGTCTAGTAAGCCCCTTTATAATATGCATGTGTTCTACCAGTTCTGTTCCTCTAGAGAACCCGCCTAATACATCTGAGATGGAGTTCAGGCTAAGACAGTGTTGGAGTAAGACAGAATGGACCGGGGACAGAGGCAAGGGAGATGCAGCAGTAACACAGGACTTAGGGTAGTTGGGGAACCTAAATGCAGGAAGGAAACTGCCCTAGAGACAGGATGCTATTTCCCATCCTGATACCTCTGAGAACAGAAGCTCTGTCAAAGATAGGTTCAATAGTAACTCGTTGTCTACCTAACTCATTGTGCTAGACAGCCTAAGACCTTAACGATCTGGCTTCCTATTGCCTCTTTGTATAGCTGCCCATTACCTTAGGGATGAACTAGACTAGCCTTATCATTCTAACTCACAGATTCTGGTCATCACATCATGATTAGATTACATCACTTCTGGTTTCTTGTGAGCAGCACCCCTCTACCCCCATCCTCTGTTGCTTCCCAACAGCTGTAGACAACCTCTGTTTGGGAAATGAGATGGACTTCTGGGAAGTGTCACCTCCCAGACATTAAAAAACTGAATTCTACATGGTGGTACACAATTTGGAAACAGATCCTTTCCAACTAATACTTCTGATGAGATCCAGCCCTGGCGATACATTAACTGATGCCTGCAAGAGAAGCCACATCAGAGTACCAAGCAAGTCACGGCTAGATCTCTATCCCATGAACACTGTGAGATCCTAAGCAGGTGCTGATGTGAAGTAAGTGGTATCCCCATGTATGCATGTTAAAATTTTTATCAACAATCTCTCTGTTATGGCTGAAAGTTGTCAGGCTGAGTCTTGCATTTTATTTGTGAGAAAGAATAGGAGAGTCAGTAATTGAACCTGTCACATGATAAATTTCCCTGTAGTAAAAACACAGTTGAGCCGATGAGCTTATATAATTCCTTGGTATAGAAACAAAGAGTTAAATGCATTGGGTTCTAAAAATGGAGCCTTGAGGCCAGGACCGGCAGGACAAGTCCAAGTCAGAGTGAAAACTTCAGTGTTCTTCCGGAAAGCAGGGCAGCTGTCTCCTCCATGGGCACCCCAGGATCATCAGAAGTGAGAGCTGGAAAAAGCTGGAGTCTACAGGGGTGCATGAAGATCATGGCTCCTCCCCTGTCAACCCAGCGGACTCTGAAATCAAGCACTGCACTTGACTTTGCCAGTCAGCAGCTAAGTCAGATCCCAAGTCCTTTGTGCCTTTGCTCCTCCATCCGCATGATGGATGCCATGACCGTCACACATTTCCCCAAACTGTGGTCCCATTTTAACAAGCTACTTCCTTCAAAGGGTTTAGGCCAGTGCCTGCTGAATGTGAGGGACACTGCCAGTGCCAGCACAATTGTTGTGATCAGCCCAAGTCCTACTCTGTTCTTTTTATTTTTTTTAGTACAGGGATTCATGTGCACAGTGGCAGTCGCATTTCCTACCAGGTCCAAGACGCTGTGTGTCTTAAACTTCCAGCCATGGCTTTCCAGTGGGAAGAGAGTTGATCGTGGCTCCTGCCTCCCTGGGGCGGGGTGGTGATGTGGAGGATGAATGAACTGAGAATGAGGCCAAGCTCTCTGAGCAGGGCTGGCTCATTGAGTCACACAAGCAAGACTTTAATTCTCTGCTACAAGGTAAGGACCGTCAACTCTAGGAAAGGTTGTTCGGTAGATACAGAATCTTTAGTTTTGTTTTGTTTCTAAAAAGGAGCTCTGAGGTGGAGTCAAATGTGTTGGACTAAGACTGAGGAGATGTGTTTGAAGAGCCCCTTGTTACAAGGTGGCTAGAACTTATGATGGAAGATGTGACCAGGCAAAAACTACCTCAGCAACAGGGGACTGTCCCCCACTTATTTCTGCCCTGTCTGGGGAAGGAATGCCAACACTTGGTCTTAGGGCTGAATATTTCCTTCAAATTCTAGAATGTCTGAATTTTTTTTTAATTTGTAGAATTCTGAACAATAAAGTTTCAGTACTTTGAATGGGCTACACTAGCGGTGTCCTGTGTTCTGACTGGTAATGGGCAGAAGAGCTAGGAGGCTGTGTGCTAAGTTTTATTCACAAAAGCGTAAAAGACTCTTATCTCAACAGTAACTCATATCAACACCTACCCAAGACCCTGATGAGCATTAAGACTCGATTTCCCTCTCCATTCTACTCTTCATCTGCCTCTCAGAGCCCTTTCTCAAGGGTCCATGGGGAGCTGAAGGCTTGGAAAATCCACGGCCCTGCCTTAGTCTGCCATGTTCTCCCATCTCAGTATTCCTTTTGCCCAGCCCATGATATCCCCATGGTGGCAAAGGAGGAAAAGAATCTATACTTTCTGTCGCAGGTCAACAAGATGGGACACACCTTTAAGCCTAGCACTCAGGAGGTAGAGCTAGGCAAATCTCTGTAAGTTTGAGGCCAGCCTGATCTACATAGTGAGTTCAATGACAGCCAGGGCTATGTGGAGAGACCAGGATGAACTGACATTATATTCCTGGGTTACAGAGAGATGCCCCTAATTCCAAAGACTGGAACATGAGATCAAAAATCAGAGGAAAGGGAAACACCCCTGAACTTTGATACCCCCATCTTGTATTTTGGGAACAACTCTGATGATCATTCGTCAGGATCAGGAGGGGACATTAGCTCATAGAACCTAGAACTTGTACCTTCTGAGCCTCATTCAGTAGCTTAAGTTACCTTCCATGCCTCAGAAGGACAAGTTTTAGGTTCTGTGAGCTAATGTCCCCTCCTGATCCTGATGCCTCCTGGTATAATCTATATCAAATGCCTACATTTTCTAACTCAGAGTTACCACAGCCCAGGCAGATAACTACACTTTCATTCCTTAGTGGCAAAGAATTTAAGGTAAAGATTTACTAGGTTCCTCAGGATCACACAGTTTTAAAGAGGTCACTTATCTAAGTCCAGATTCTGGCTCTCCATCCGGGCCACCTGTCATTTTCATAACTGTGGTGGGAGAATTCCCAGTACCCTTGACTCACTGCATCTATCCAGGTGTGACATCAGAGGAGACAGGTGAAAGTCGGGACCTTATTTTAGGTCACTGATGTTCCTGGGAGATTCGGGTATCTTTAGGAAGGGGCATCTATGTCTGAATACAACAGTCTGAGCTTGGTTTTTCAACTATTTCTCATTCTATCCTTCCTCCCACCCTCTTAGCAAATTGCTGTCTTAGTTGACCCTCTGTCACCAATGGCTTAGCTCCCAGCTATGCCAAGGAGATAGTAAAATGAAAAGCTTGTTCTAAAGGTGGGCAGAGGTGAGAAACAGGCAAGGGGACTGTGAAATTTGTGAGGTCAAACTGGCAGAGGAAAATAAGAGAGGACATGAAGTTCCCATGAATTAATGGTGCTCAAGGAATGTGAGTTCCCTGTGAAGACATGGCATAAAGCTTATGGGATCAACTTAATGAGTCATCAAACGTTGGTGTCATTTAGGCAATTGGCTCCTGCCCCCTAGATAAATGAGTGGAGAAATGCATTTTTGTGGCATCACAGAATCCATTCTAAAAGTTGCAAGGAAATTCAGGTGAGTGTCTGCCATCAACTTGCTCCATCATACAACCTCCCCCCCCCTCCCCCCCCCGCACCCTTATCAACACCAGTGAGCATGGAAAAAAATCTAGTGTGTGCTCCCAGAAGGTGCCGGCAAGAGGAGGAATCCTGTTGACACCTCCGCTGGCAGAGAGGCCACTTCCGGAGTACATGTCTGCCTGGCTCCCAGCTGTTCTCCTTCTGCCTCTGCCAGAGGAGGATGGGAACAGCTGATGGCATCACCAACAGCTTAGCTTGGCCCCATCATTAGCACATCCACCCCTGCAGCTGCCAAGGCCAAGACCGACCTGCCAGCAGGAGAGCAGCTGCCTGATTCTCTGATGAATATTCTGAGTACTGGAAGCTGGGCCCCAGTGGCCCTGGAGTGGGTTCAGTTTCTTTTCAGCACATCCCTAGGATGCAGGCACTCTGCATGCCATGAGGTGAGAGTCTGTGTCTGGTTTTCACACCACTGTATCCCCCAGCTCCGAGCCCAACTCTTGGATCACAGTACGCAGGAAGGAAACGTGTTGACTCACACGGGGCCTTCTGGCGCTGAAAACACCATGACTCCATCGAGAACTTGCCACTGAAACACAGACAGAGGCTAAATGGGACACCCACACTGGAAGACCCATGTGACCATACTTAAAAGAAAGGGAAGTTCATTAGAGGGAATTAAAGGAATTCTCAGCAAAGACATTCTGATATTCCAATACCTCGGAAGCCAGGAGGTCCAGTGGATGCTGGCCTAACTCCAGGGGTTTTCTGACATATGACTTGAACACATAGGATGACAGCTACATCCCTTGAATAAAACCAGGACCTGGGTTAAGGCTCTATCACAGGGTATATGTTCGCCTAGCATGCCAGGCCCTGGTTCCCATCCCTGGCACCACAGTCTCCCCATTAAAAACAAAATCTAAACTGATACTTTCAGGGCCACCCTTCTCAAGTTGTCAGGGTTACAAAAACACCAAGAGTTTCTCAAGGAACCTGTGATCTCTCCAGTCACTTACATTTGCCCCAAAATCTGATAATTATTAGATGTTAGGTCCAAAGCAGGCTCCAAAAATACCACTGCTGCTGACAGTGTCCTGAATGACAGTCATGACTCAGCTCGGACTGCACTCTGAGCAGGTAAATAGAAGGATTGCTACCTAACGTCAGCGTGGCTCGGAAATCTCATAAGGCAGGTTTCTGTTGGTGGGGATCAGGATTACTCTCCTTAGCCACATCCCCTCCATCTCGGAGCCAGCTACTTCCACCAATGAGCATCTAGATTCTGATCAACACAGACAAGCCTATGACAGATCGAAGTCCCCTGTACCAGCTCTCAGGCTGTTCTGGCCTGTACCCCACCTCCCACTAACGCCCAAGCTATTCTAGCTCACATGCCTCCCTTAAAACTGGCAAGGCTTTCCCAGTTTTTACTGTCCTTCGGAGACAGCCACGGCAGTTTGACACCCCCCCCACCCAGTAAACCTTTTTTCTACCCACAGAGTGGTCTAGTTCTGTGGTTTCACTGCACCCTTGCTTACACTAGGGACTCAGAACTTCAAGCCTTTGCCACTTGGGTGTGGAGAGCAGGCTTACGACAAATGTGTGGTGTAAATGTTCCGAGTGGGAGAATGGTCTACAAGAATGGGTTCAGACAAGTGAACTCCCAAGCACCTGTCAGGCATGAACAGACTATGCTCTACAGAAAAGTTCCTGAATTGATACCATGTCCCAAAGTGCACAGAGCTCCCATGGAGGAGGCAGCTGGGAAAGAGAAAGCAGAAGGTTCTGGAAGAGATGATCTATGATAATAAAGAAAAATAAAATTTTCACTCTAAGCTCTTGAGATAATAGAACGATCTGGAAGGGATGACAATATAGTATACCCAAAGACATGAAAAAAAAAAAAAAAAGGTAACTCCAGTGAACGGCAACTAAAGAATATTACTTTAAAAAGTATCTAGCAAGTTTGTAGAACAAAATAAAGCTTTTACAAATGAACATTTAAAGACAAGTGGGAAATGTAAAGTGATTCAATAGATGGCTTAAACGGTAACTTAGACACAGCTAAAAGAATTGGTGAGATGAAATTTAGTCTTGGAGACATGACTTGGAAAAGGAGGCAATGAAAGATCAAGGCAGAAGCAGAAGCTATGAACAGGGTCACTGACTAACAAGGCCCAGGGGTAAGTAAGAGCTTCAAAGGAGGTCATAAAGGAAAGGGGCAATGGTTAATCATCTTCATAACGACTGGATTCAAGAAGCACAGGAAAGCCACGCCTGGTGATATAGGTCAAAATCCCATCTACCTGGGCAGTTGAAGCACGGGGCGGGGGGTGGTGTCACAAGTTCAATCCCTGCCCAGGTTATGGAGTGAGTTCAAGGCCAGGTTGAACAAGTTAATAAAACCTGGTCTCAGAATTTGTAGTAAAACAAAGATGGCTTGGGGTATAGTTAAGCAGCTGCATTTGTGAGTATGTTTAAGGCCCTAGCTTCAGTCTCCAGTACCACAAAAGACAAAGGAGGAGGAGACATAGGCAGAAGAAAAGAGAGGAATAGAGGGGGAAGAGGAGGAGGAAGAGATGGGGGTGGGGTGGGGTGGGGGTGATACTGACATAAATAAAAATTATTCCATGTAAGATATAAACAAAAATAAATTCATATTAAATGGCAATAAAACTGTAAAAATGTGTAGACACACATATAATACGTGGACAACAACAAAGAATTACTTTGTCTAGAGGAAAAGACAGATTTAGGTATAATAGGTAACTATTACCCCAAAGAGACCTGAGCCATCTCGGGGAAGGCTGGGTTACACCAGGAGGTCTCTATTTGCTCGAGGAAAACAATTGCCCATCTAGAATTCTACACAGAGCTAAACCCATGAAAGAATTACGTCTTTGCGGAAAGCAAATCTGACTTGTTCATCAGAAACCTTCGGTGGAAGACACCTTTAACAAGGAGCGAGCTGAGCCCAGCAGCAGGGAGGTCTGCAGGTAGGATGTGGATGGGGGCTTGACTGTATTAGATGAGCCAGACTACGTCTCGGCTGACAAAACCAGACCAGAGTCCAGTATGGCCCCACTGCATTGTTTTTACTTTAAGGACTTATTTAATGTGTGTGTGTTGGGGGGTGGGGTGGGGTGAGTGTGCATGTGTGCAAGCATGTGTCTGAATATATATATATATATGCACGACACACACGCGGGTGCCTTTGAAGGCCAGAAGTGGGCATCAGATGCCCTAGAACTGGAGTCTTTGGTGGTTGTGAGCTGCCTGACATGCATGGGTTCTGGGAATTGATCCTGGGTCTTCTGCCTGAATAACAAGTGCTCTTAAGGACTGTGGCATCTCTACAGCTCCCCCAAACCCCAGCCATGCTTGACCAATGCATTAGTTACTCCTGTTGCTGTGACAAAGGTGACTTAGGGGAGGGGCAGCTACTTTGGCTCACAGTTTGAGGGTTCAGTTTGTCATACTAGAGAAGGTGTGTCGGTGGGGACATCCCGAGGTTGCAAGGGTGTGCAGCTGATGCCACTCACACTGCAGGAAGATGGGAGGGGTAAATCCTGGTGCTCAGCTGACTTTCTGCTTTTCTCCCTTCTATTCAACCATGATCCTCAGCCTGTGGGATGATACCAGCCATTTCAGTGAGTCTTTTCTCCCCAGTTAACCCTCTCTGGAAACACCCTCACTCATAGGTGGTTTTCCTAGAACAGTGGTTCTCAGCCTTCCTAGTGCTGCGACCCTTTAATACAGTCCCTCATGTTGTGGTGACCCCCAACCATAAAATTATTTTCATTCCTACTTCATAACTGTAATTTTGCTCTTGTTATGAACCATAATGTAAATATCTGATATGTGACCCCTGGTGGCAACTCACGGGTTGAAAATCTCTGTCCTGGAAGATTCCAAATCCTGTGTTAACAATGAGGACCAATCGCAACAATCAATATACATTTCAAAAGAGCAGAACTGAATCACCAAACAACAGTGATCATGAAAACTCAGAAGTGCAGTGGGAAGCATCAACCCACGCTTAGCCTGTGTGGCCAAGAAGGGGCAAAGGTTCTCTCCAGACTCTGTTAGTGAAGTGCAAACGTGAAAACCCAGGCAGTACTAGTCAAAGTGTGTGAGCAGAAAGGAGTTTAGAGCCTCTAAACTCACGGGTCTGGAAGTGTGCAAACAGAATGGAGCTTAGAGCCTCTAAACTCACGGGTCTGGAAATGTGCGAACAGAATGGAGCTTAGAGCCTCTAAACTCACAGGTCTGGAAGGCGTAGACAGTCCTTTGGCTGTACGGTGGGGGTGGGAGAGAAGGAAAAAGGCACATAAAAGGGCGAAAGCTAGAGCTGTTCTCATTAAAATAGGAAGTGGGGCGGAGAATGGTGCAAGTGTGTTGCCTGCTTCTATTTAGACTGCAGTGGTGGTGCTGGGGAGGAGTAGATCATGAAAAACTGATAGTTCTCACAGGATTTCTACTGAATACCTGTTGTACTAGTGTTAATAAACAGCATGCAAGATCACTGAGTTCAAAATCAATACCCACCAATAAGTTAAAAGAAGCATCATTTAGAACCGAAAAAATATATATCCATATGTAAAACAAGAATAGTCAGAGCTAGTACCTGTAGAAACAGTAATAGACATACTTCTATGTAGTTATTGTTTTCCATACTAAAGACCTAGAGGCTAGAGAGATGGCTCAGCATGGAAGAGCGGTGGCTGCTGGTCCTGAAGATGCAGCAGATCACAACTCCTGCTCCGTGGATGCAATGGTCTGCCCTCTGTGGGTACCCTGCACTCAAGGGGCAGACACTTTCACAGATACATAAACAACAAAACTAAAAATAGATCTTTAAAACAACCCAAACAAAAGTTAAAGATCTAAAGTAACAACTAAAAGTGCTCAGAGTATCTAGATAGAACTCCTGCAGAGCTATGCAAGGACTCTGGGGAGAAAGTCATCCAAACCATCCTGAATATCATTATCCAGAATGAGTAACTAGAAATGCCTATGTCTATGGCAGCAGCCTTGAGGTCATGAGAATGCTCGTTCTCTGCCAAATTAGCTGAGATCTCTGCATGGGACATTATGCAAACCCTCCAGGAAGATTCTAATATTCGTACAAAGGAATGGGACTTCATAAACAATCAAGACATTTTGAAATGAAAGGAAGAATGGGAGAGATTAAGTCTTCTAAGAGCTGAGTATGGACAGGGTCTTTTACATTATCTCCTGGCATTCTCTGGGCGAATGAAGAAGTAGACACTATAGAGTAGATGACCAAGGAAGAAAGAGATTATAAAATGTGTCTGAATGGAAGGGGAAGCAGAAAAGAAGTTAAGAGCTGGAGGATGTGGAGGAGGGCTGTGAAGTGCTGTCCTCTGGACCAGACACAGCTATTGCACTCACTGGCTCACAGCAGCTGTGATTACCTGCACAAGGCCAAGCTAGGCAAAGTCCCAGAGCAGATGGGGTAGAAGACCCCCAGGCCCTACCTCCAGCTGAGGAGCTACTGGGAGTTCACAGCTTCTGGGGGGTGGAGGGTCACTCTTTTTCCAGGATGTGGCCACTGGTAGGATTCCCACGCTCCAATGGATGGTCCCACACCCACGTACAGTTGGGCATCACCAGTTGGACTCAGTGGGTTATCAAGAGAGAAAAGAGATATCAAGTTGAAAGAGAGAGATATTGAAGGGGAGTTGGAGGAGAAAATGGGAGGTGTATGATGGTATTTTATTGTATACATGCATGAAATTCTCAGGAATATAGAAAACAGCTGGGCGATGGTGGCACATGTCTTTAATCCTAGCACTCTGGAGGCAGAGCCAGGCGGATCTCTATGAGTTCAAGGCCAGCCTGGTCTATAGAGCAAGATCTAGGACAGGCACCAAAGCTATATGGAGAAACCCTGTCTCAAAAAACAAACAAACAAAAAAGAATATAGAAAACAATTTGAGTTTTGGGGTTCCAGCCATCTCGGTCCTCCCAGCCCGGAGAGGTTTCCTGTGATGCAGGATCTTCAGGATGAGCCTAGCTGGCTGACTTCAGCATGGGATCTCTGTACTTTGGAACCTCTCCTTCTCTAGCTGGCTGACTTCAGCATGGGGTCTTTGTACTTCTGAACCTCTCCGTCTCAAGTTCTTCTTTCAGGAATTTTGTCACTGCAACAAGACATACTGCCAACCTGAGCACTTACGACCTCCCTGGAGATCATGGAAGGAAGCTCTCAGACCTGTGTTGACCAGAATGGGAAGCAGATTCAGTAACGGTTACTATGATCATTGGTTATTTAGATGTGCACAAAAATAGACGCTGATATCCTCTAATAAACAGAAAATACATTTCAGTTATAAGTCAATAGCCAAAGCTAACCTTTAGGAGAAATTATCAAATTTCTTTTGGAGTTCAGAAAAGAAGGAAACATTCATAAACCAAACTTAAAACAAAACAAAACGAAACCACCAAGAGGGCCAGCAAGAGGGCTCAGTAGGTAAAGGCACTGCCCTGTAAGCCTGACAACCTGAGTTTGATCCTCTGACCCCACCATGGAAAAAAGAATTTACCGCAGAAAGTTGCCCTTTGACATCCATATGTGTGCCATATCACACATGAGCCTTCAACACATATCACACACACACACACACACACACACAGAGTAATTTTTAAAGTCATGTTTAAAACATAGATAAATGGGAGCTGGAGAGCTGGCTCAGAGGTTAAGAATAACGGTTGCTCTTCCAGAGGACCTGATTAGATCCCCAGCACCGGCAGGGTGGCTCACAACCATCTATAGCTCCAGCCCCAGGGCATCTGATGCTCTCTTCTGGTTTCCAGGCATGAAAATGGTGCACAGACATATATGCAGGGAAGACTCGTACACACACACACACACACACACACACACACACACACACACACACATGTGCCTGCACACACACACCACAGATAAATGGATGGTTTTCCCCACTCCCTTCACAGATAGACTAGTGTCACTGTCAGCCTCAACCAGCCATAAAAAGAAACTTCTTTTTGCAATGGATAGCATACTCAGAAACACTGGTAAAGCTCTTGAGACCAAGTGACTGTTGTTATGGCATGGCGGCCCAGTTCTTAGCCATAGACATCTATTTCACCCCCTCCAAGTCTCAGGGAACACTGTGGAAGGGGCATCAGAAAAAATGTCAAGATTCCTGGTAGGTTGACCAGGGCATGCCCTACATTTAAGAGTAGTTAGGCAATACAAATTGGACTTCCTGAGTTGAAGAGGAGGAAGAGAAAGGAGGGAGGAGGAAGGAGGAAGGAAGAGGGGTGCTCAAAGTTGGATAGGTTGGGGAGGATCTGGGGGAAATGGGAGAGGGAGACAAATATGATCAAAACATATATGAAATTCTCAAAGAATTAATAACAATACTATTTTTAAAAGAGAAAGCAAGGATGCTAAGTGCTGGAGAAGGGGCTGAGCATTGCCTAGCAACATCCTTCAGGAGGGACTGGGCTTCTGAGACTCAAGATGTAAACAAGAGGTCACAAGTCTGAGAAAGCAGAAACTTTGAAGACTCTCCGGGGCCCCTCCTCAGCTTTGTAGCAGGAGTAGACAACTCGGAGAGGTGCCTGTGGTCCAGAGAGCTGAGCCCTGGGAAGGAAACTTAGCTCTGAGAAGAGATTAGGAGACTGTAATCCTGCAGGTCTGGGGCTACAGCTCTCCACTGTTGGGGTGGGTGGGCTTTTCATGATGTGGCTGCTCTTGTAAGCAACCCTATACTTTTATTCGTAACCTCAGTGATAACTTATTAGTCGCCCCCCACTCCAAAAAAGAAAAAGGAAGGAAGAAATGAAGCAAGCTACAAAATAATATCTACACCATGACTCCAATTCTCCTGTTCTGCAATAAAAAAACACATAAAATATTGGAACAGTGATTGTTTTAGGGGGTATAAAAATTGTGCATAATTTTTGCTTTATTTTTGTTTTCAGGCCGTTTCTCAAAATCTCTGTAACCTTACTTGCTATGTTGTATGAATGAAGAAAGATAAACAGTATGGAAGACTGGAAAAAAAATAAATAACAATAAGCTAGTCAGAGAAAATGTATAAACAAAACTAGTCTGAGAATATCTTATAGTCATGAAAATGTCAGTTCAAAGATGAAAATATATCACATCTAGCCTGTCAAAATGTAAAAGCTAGAAAATAGCAAATATGCCTAATTTTGTGTAATCAAAACTCTCCAAGTAGGAATTTTTTCCCTTTGTGGAGCCAATTTGAAAAGCAATTTAACAAAGTATATTAAAGTGGAAAATGAACGTACTGTACAACTCAGCAATTCCCTCATAATAGGTCCCCCAGAGCTCAGGCTTACACAGAAAGAGACAGGCTGAGGATCCACCACTGTGATGGAAAAAGCTGGGGGAAGCAGGTATTTGTCAACAGAGGAGAGCAGAATTTACAGAGCCTACCCGTTCAATTAAAAAGAGTGAGTCAAGTACAAATGCCAGCATGAATAAAGCTTAAAAACATGTTGATGCTTCAAAAATGACGCAAAACAAAACCCTGAAGGCTGCAAATGTCATCTGCAGTAAGGAACCATTAGTCTAACATTTAAATGCAAAAGCAACATCAGGGACTGATTGGAGAAATGTATATTTAAGATCCACCAGCTACTCAGAAAGGAAGAAGGTTGGCTGGGTGGGAAAAGGGTGTGTGGCTACACACATATCTTTTAACATTTTAGACCTTTAAAGTTTAGACGTTCTAAATCATGTATAATAAAATCTAGTGAGTAAGAATATGGATGTGTTACTTACTCTGGTCTTTTGCTCAACTTTCTTTCTCAATCATCTTTTTCTTACTATACTAAATTATGTTGAAGTTAACTAAAAAAAAATTTTAGCTTGAAATGTTTACTTGGTGCTATGGTTTGAATGTGAAGCACTCCTGTCTGTCCCCATAAGCAGGGGCAGAGTTCATGTATTTGAACATTTAGACTCTAGCAGTCTGGAGAGGTGCAGAGCCTTTGATATGGGTCCTAACTGTCAGATACAGTACTGGAGGGACAGGCCCCAAGGGTCTAAAGGTCATCCTAGCTCTTTGTTCCTGATTCACTAAGAACTGACTTTCATATACATATGGTTTGTATGGTTATATATAATATATAACATAATAATAAAAGATATATATTTATATATATGGTTTTTAGAGACAGGGTTTCTCTACATAGCCCTGGCTATCCTGTAATTTACTCTGTAGACCAGGCTAGCCTCAAACGCAGAGATTTGCTTTCCTTGTGAGTGCTTGGATTAAAAGCATGCACCACCACTGCCTGGCTTAAGATATGATTTTTTTTTTTTTTTTTTTTTTTTTTGGTTTTTCGAGACAGGGTTTCTCTGTGTAGCTTTGCACCTGTCCTGGAACTCACTTGGTAGCCCAGGCTGGCCTCGAACTCACAGAGATCCGCCTGGCTCTGCCTCCCGAGTGCTGGGATTAAAGGCGTGCGCCACCACCGCCCGGCAAGATCTGATTTTCTATACCCCAAGTTCCTTCCACCATGCCTTCCTGCATGATGCTCTTTGAGCCATGAGTTGAATAGGTCCTTCCCCCTTCAAGTCACTTCTGTCAATCATTTTGTCACAATGTCAAGGAAAGTAACTAGCACACTTGGTCTATCTCATTTTAGGAGTATGCCTGCTCCATTAACCAGAGAACAGCAGCCCTTTAAGCCACAGACCAGCTGGAGAGATGGCTCAGTGGTTAAAAAGCAGAGGGCCTGAGGTTGGTTCCCAGCACCCACATTGCGCAGCTCACATCACCTGTAACTACAGCTCCATGGGATCTGACACCCTCTTCTGGCCTCCGAAGGCATTTGCATTCATATGTATGTGCCCTACATACTCCCACACAAACAACACAGATTGAAGTACTAAGGTATTTATTTATAAAAGAATATGTCATGAGACAATTCAAAATCCTAATGCAAGCTCCAGTAATATTACCTGGATATTAAGGATTCAAAACAAACCAAACAAGTAAAATCAGGTTCTCAGATCACATTCAAGTTCAAGTGAACATAGACAGACAGATAGACACATACACACAGAATGCTTACATCCTCTCCTGGCTTGAATGTCAGATGACATAAGACAGTTTTGGGTTTGAATGCTGAATGGTGCTTAGCCTGCTCTGCTCAGGGAGGCATTCACAGGGACACCAGCATCTGTAGGGGGTCATCTAAGGGGCTATGAAGGCCAAAGCATCTGCAGGAAGCAGACAGAAGGTCCAGGTACCCAAGGAGGCTACCCAATTTTTAAAACAGTTGCCAGGAAGCTGGGCTCTTAATGTATAGCCTTGGGATGACATAAAAGCTTAAAGGATAAAAAAAAATATATCAATATGAGGCTGAATTATTCAGCTTCTCCTCCTCATCTGTCAGTTGAAGGCAAGGTATATTGGGCACTAAATAAAGTCCAAGGAAACAGGATGAAAAATGACTTGCAGGAAGTAGGAAGGTTGAAACAGTGGTCTGTCCAAAGCACAAGACTCGAGTACACATTTGAATTGGAAAGCAGAGTCTCTGACCTGCATTACCAATTCTGTTGAAAATCAGATGGATTTCCAATCTCACTGCTATGAGCATTGTATTATGCCAAAGATAGAGTACACAGATTATAGGATGTTTACCATGGCTGGGGTATGGCCTACTTTTCCTTGTAAGATAGCATGGAAATGGCCTTGCATCTGTCACCTCCAGGCCCCAGTGTCCTCTGTTGTGGGAAGAGGGCAGGAACAGGACAAGCTGCAGGATTCTCTCCCTGGTGCTGCCTGAGATCTTGGCATGGTGCCTAGCTCCAGTGCCCTCAGTGTTTTTTCTGATATCTACATGCTAGTATAAAAATTCTGGGTTTAGTAAAATACTAACTGCACATATAGAACGAAACAGCTACGTGGAATACAAAACCTTCTATCTAGTCTATGTCCACCTCACTTCTCAGTCCTGACATCCAGAATTGTTTAACCCTGCTGTGTGGGGTGCAGACTGAGGGTTGTGGGGCCATGTGGGGTGCAGGCTGAGGGTTGTGGGGCCATGTGAGGTACAGGCTGAGAGTTGTGGGGACATATGGGGTATAGGCTGAGGGTTTTTGGGTGTGTGGGGTGCAGGCTGAGGGTTGTAGGGCCATGTGGGGTACAGGCTGAGGGTTGTGGGGTGTGTGGGGTGCAGGCTGAGGGTTGTGGGATGTGTGGGGTGCAGGCTGAGGGTTGTGGGGCCATGTGGGGTACAGGCTGAGGGTTGTGGGGCCATGTGGGGTACAGGCTGAGGGTTGTGGGGCCATGTGGGGTACAGGCTGAGGGTTGTGGGGTGTGTGGGGTGCAGGCTGAGGGTTGTGGGGTGTGTGGGGTACAGGCTGAGGATTGTGGGGCCATGTGGGGTACAGGCTGAGGGTTGTGGGGCCATGTGGGGTACAGGCTGAGGGTTGTGGGGTCATGTGGGGTACAGGCTGAGGGTTGTGGGGCCATGTGGGGTACAGGCTGAGGGTTGTGGGGCCATGTGAGGTACAGGCTGAGAGTTGTGGGGACATATGGGGTATAGGCTGAGGGTTTTTGGGTGTGTGGGGTGCAGGCTGAGGGTTGTGGGGCCATGTGGGGTACAGGCTGAGGGTTGTGGGGCCATGTGGGGTACAGGCTGAGGGTTGTGGGGCCATGTGGGGTACAGGCTGAGGGTTGTGGGGTGTGTGGGGTGCAGGCTGAGGGTTGTGGGGTGTGTGGGGTGCAGGCTGAGGATTGTGGGGCCATGTGGGGTACAGGCTGAGGGTTGTGGGGCCATGTGGGGTACAGGCTGAGGGTTGTGGGGTCATGTGGGGTACAGGCTGAGGGTTGTGGGGCCATGTGGGGTACAGGCTGAGGGTTGTGGGGCCATGTGGGATACAGGCTGAGGGTTGTGGGGCCATGTGGGGTACAGGCTGAGGGTTGTGGGGTCATGTGGGGTACAGGCTGAGGGTTGTGGGGTTATGTGGGGTGCAGGCTGAGGGTTGTGGGGTTATGTGGGGTGCAGGGCTGAGGATTGTTGGGCTACCCGTGTGCCTCCAAACACATATTCAAAAACACTTATCAAACCTATCTTTGGAAATCAGAGACATAGTGGGAACAACAGAGCTTTAAAAAGCTCCTAGAACATACTCCGATACAAAAAAAATTTTTTTTTGCAACTGTCATGAGCTCCTCACAGCACCATCTAGGCTAGGAAGAAATCTACTTAGCTTCTTTAAATGACGGGCGCTTCCGTCCTTGAAGATATTTTTGTGTGCAATTTCCACAGCTGCAACATTTGTCTAATTAGGTATATGTTGACTTTGAATTTTCGTAGATTTTTGAAAAGAAAGTTTTAAAACATTTTAAAATGGATTTAATGTTTGTTTCCACAAGGAAGGAAGAGAAGGAGCCAAATGACGGTGTGGGGAAGAGAATGTCAACTGTGCTAATAAAGGCATGGCTGCCTTCTAGCTGGGCATGGCAGAGGCGCGGGTGCTTCTGTGTTCCCCCTTGAAACTACAGTAAAACAGCGCTTATCCTAACAGCAGCAATAACCATAAGACGTGAAGAATAGCAAGAGTAAGAAGACGTGCAGCTCTGGGCCAAGCTTGGGCATAAGAGTGTGCTGTGTGGGTCCTGTCCTGTGGTGGTTTGAATGAAAAACATCCCCCATAGTCTCGGGCATTTGGCCCCTAGCTGGTGGAGCTGTTCTGTCTGCCAAGGAGGTGTGGCCTTGCTGGTGGGTGCATGTTACTGGGGGTGGGATTTGAGAGTTTAGAGACTCCCACCATTCCTAGTTTGCTGTCTCTGCTTCCTTTTTGCAGTTTAAGATGTGAGCCCCAGCTTCCAGATCACGCCACCATGCCTGGTGCCTTTGCTTCTCCATTATAGAGTAACCTCTGGGTCTATAAGGTCCGATACATTATTTTTTCTATAAGTTGCTTTGGTCATAGTGTTTTATCATAGCAATGGAAAAGTCACTAATGCACATCATTAGCACCACTCCAGAGGGAAAGAAAGGGGTGGGGGGGGGAAGGAGGGAGAGAGGGAGACAGAGCAAGCACAACCTCCCTAGAGAATAGGAAAGCCATTAGAGGCAAGAAAGACATGCAAAACCCTGGAAGGGGGCCTGTGCACCTCTCATGGGCCTGGAAAATGAGAATTCGAAGCTCTAAGTTGGCTTGAAAGCTGGCATGGCGGCTGCCTGCCTCCCTAGTCCCAGGACACAAGGATGCATCCGGGAGACACAGCAGCACAAGAACTTCTGAGCTCCAGAGCACTCCCATGCCCACCTCAGCCAGACCCTAGAGAGGAGAGGTCACAAAGTACTGAATTAAAGACGGAAACATTAAATAGAAACAAAGGTGACATGAGAACATGGTATCCTCTTCAATCCTGTCCTGCTGCACTCCAAGGCCTTGGGGCCAGGCTAAAACCTCCAGCAGGAGATAGGGGGATTTAAAAAAAAAAAAAACAAAAATAAAAACAAAAAACCAAGAAACTGATCAGCCCCAAGGAAAACAACACTTATGCCAGAACCAATGCTATATGGAGGTCTCCCAATAAAATGTAGCCTCCTTCCCCACGGATAAACCCATCTGTGGAAGCACATGGAACTTCCAATCAGCTCAGAACTCCGTTACTAAATGGCAAGAGTGAACCCAAAATCAGATGTTTGGAGAAAGTCAGAGATTCTTCCAAAGCGGGGAGAGAAGAATCTCAAAATTCACAGTGATCCTGAGGTGAACAAAGAGTGTCTACCAACCAATGGTGTCTTCAGAGCTAACAGGAATAAAAAAAAAAAAAAAATCACTAAAGCATGCTACACAAAATGTAAAAATTATAGTTAGAAAGAAAAGATAGGGAAAGAAATATATTTATGAACAATGAGCATGCTATTAACTTCTCATGTTCTCAAGTAGGAGTGGGCATAGAGACAAAAAAAGAAATTCCTTATTGAATACCGAGGACATATGACTTCTACCAAACCAGCAATCGAGGATGGAATGGAGAACACACACAAAGAAAAAAGCCTGGAATGTTGGCTATACCTTGCACGTCTATATAGATACATGCATACACACATATACATAATATATACTGTATCATATTCATACACACAAATGTATATGTATGTGTGTATGCACGTGTGTGTGTGTGTGTGTGTGTGTGTGTGTGTGTGTGTGTGAGAGAGAGAGAGAGAGAGAGAGAGAGAGAGAGAGAGAGAGAATACATTTCTATGGGGAAGAAATGTGCTCAGCTTCTTTAGATTATTTAGCCTCATTTCTCTTTTAAAAATAAAGTTTGTTTCCACAAGGAAGGAATAGAAGCCAAGTAGAGCCAAATATCAGTGGAAGGAAGAAAATGTTTGTATGTCAAGTGTGGCAATAATTTTATATGTGTGTGTGTTTATGAAGTTTATGAAGGGTACAGTAGGCACAAGCTTTCTAGTAGAACTCTGGCTTTTTAGAAGTGCCAGTGTGCACAACTACACATATCCTTGCTTCCAGAGTTCTGTGCAACTGACAACGTCCTGGGTCATAAACTGCCACTGAGGTCTGTGAATCTGCTAAAAGGCTTATCAAAATATTATTTTCCTGAAAAAGGGGGGGGTATTGTAGTCTTTCCCCTTTGCCTCTTTTTGTCTATTGCTGCCTAGAATGCAGGTATGAGAACAACGCAGGCAATGCAGCCAGGATGAGACCAAAAGGCAGTAAGTTTAAGTACAGCAGTAACATATAAGAACAGCAGATACAAAGAATGTGCAGTGTCCCTGATTGTAGCCCTGGCCTGCAACACCTGTAAAATCACGCCTGTACTGTCCACTTCCTAGTGGCTTTCTCTGTTAAAAAAAAAACAAAAACCCGAAATCATGGTTTCTGTTATTTGCAACTAAAAGCAGCCTTCATACGTTCACAGTTATCAAAGAACTATCTTGATGGAGAGATGGTTCAGAAGTTAAGAGCACTGGCTGCTCTCTTCCAGAGGACTCAGGTTCAGTTCCTAGCACCTACACTGCAGCTCACAAACATCAGTAGAATCTAGTTCTAGGGGATCTGGTGCCCTCTTCTAGCCTCTGCAGACACCACACAAAGCACACACACAGAGCAGACATACATGCAAGCAAAATATCCATACACATAAAACTTTTTTCAAAATGTGTAACACCCAAATACTCTTCCTCAGAAGTTTCTGAAACATGTACATCACATTTTTTTTTTTTTTTAAGGAAGGGAGAAAAAGTTATGTGCGCAAAAAAGAAGTGAGGCAATATGGGAAGGATGTGAGAGAACTTCCCAGGCTCTTAGTTAAGGATAGCCCTGGAGCAATTGCTGAATCATGTTCCTAAAGAGTAACCAGTTCATGGGGCTGGGGAGATAGCTCAATTGGGAAATTGTTTGCTGTGCAACCATGAGGACCTGAGTTCAATTCCCCAAATTTTCACCAAAAGTCTGGCTTGATGGTGCACACTTGCAATCCCATGGCTAAGAGGCAGTGATGGGTAGATCCCTAGGGCTTACTGGTCAACCAGTCACCCCTACTTGATGCATTCCAGCCAGTGAGAGACACTGTGGTACCTGAGTGGCTTAAAAAAAAAAAAGTGTGTGGTACCTGAGGACTGACACTGGAGACTGTCTTCTGTCCTCTACATGTCCCCCCCCCCCCATAAACTCTCATACACATACACAAACACACAAGTAACATCAAGGTTCAAGGAAAGACATCACCAAGGAGAGGAAACTCACATGGTCTGACTCAGGATGGACTGGACTAAGATTGGCAACAGTGTTGGAGAGAACACCCCAGGTGAGAACAAGAGGAACATCAAGCCTACAACCCAAGAGCTGCTGTGATGCAAGTAAGCATCTAGAGAGGGATGGGGTGATGAGGGCAGCCTGGATGGAAAGGTGCACTAAAGGGGAAGGAGGTGTGGAGATGGGAACACACCCTCACAGTTGGTGGCTTACGTTATGACGGGAGACTCAGGGGTGATGTGTCAGCATGAGGCATTGGGAGAAGGCAGCGGATAACACTGTTGTAGTGAAGAAGATTGTGGGGAGTGGAGGGAGGGCTTGGGACCCAGAACTCTGTTTTGGACATGTTTGGGCTGAGCTGTGTTGGGGCTTGGGGTAACGAAGAAGGCTACGGTCAAACTCAGGATAAGCTCAGCCCTCAACAAGTAATGATTCCTCTCTTCTGCCAACATGAATAAATGCTTCGTGTGTTTGCATTTTAAACATCTTCAGTGACACGATTTGGGGCAGGGACTGAGATTTGATCCTGAGACTCTAAGTGTAAACATGCCCTGAACTTGGAATATTAAACCACAATACTTAAGCCACTAAATGTGTGTTGGCCTGAATGCCTTGCTGAAGCTGTCTTTATCCCAAGGCAGGGCTCTGTCTACCAAAACTGCAGCCATGAAGTAATAAATACCGCCCCCCCCCAATAATTCCCCAACTATTAGCTTTATTTAATAAACATTTGTCTCTAAAAAATATCAGCTGTGCTCGGACTTCTGTTTATGTGTGAGAGGCATGTGCCAAGTTCAGGACCACCTCAGGCATACTTTGAAACTTAGTTTACATGTTTCTAAAGTACATTTGCTATAAAACCTTCAAAGGATTCAGTTTGTACAAAACTCTTCCAAAAACACCTTTGACTGCGTTTTCATCCGCAGGTCCCAGAGAGTTCTCTAAACAGTCTTCAGTGTTGTTGCCTTTCTCACAGATACTACCTTGATGTGTGCAATCTTTTAATGTAATCACCAATTTGCCAGGTTGGTCTATATTGCTGTGTAGATATTTATGGGAGCTAGGATTTGGTCACATTATGACAGACATGCTGGGGTGGAGAGTTAACGGTGACAACTGAGAAATAAAACGTTTCGTGTTGGAAATCCTGGACGGTGGAGGTCTAGTTGCTGAAAACTAAATGCCTGTTACATAGAATCACAGAAATACGAGCCGGAGGCCAAGGCGAATTATTCATTGGTGAACAGCGCCCCTAGCGGCAGAAGGGAGCCAGCAGCGATGGTGGCCAGGGAAGCTCCCGAATTTTAAAAAGGCACCTGCTGTGAGTTCTCATTATGCAAACAGAATCCACAGGTGCCCAGGCTTTAAGAAGATTCAACTCAGGAAAATACAAGTCTGTGAAAACGCCTTTAATGTATGCACTTTCGTTTAATTCCGAAGTGGGTTCTCGCTCTACACGAGGTCTTGATGTAAGCGATTATTTATCACCAACCATGAGTGAGATGGGAAAAGTGTTCGGTTAAAGTTTGATCACTACTGACAATTAGGGAGTGCAGCGGGAGATCGGTAAGGGATGACATAGGCAAGGAAGTCAATTAAAACAAAAAAGTAAAGAGCGCTGCAGGTACACCTGTGTGTGGAGGGGGAGGGGGCGGGGTGGGCATCTGCGTGGCCATCGTGCGTACCCCAGCTATGTCAAGGCGGTGGTGGAAAGGAAACCTCGTGGGGGGTTGACTACGAAGCTGGGTGGAGGAACTTGCTAACCCACCGGATCAGTAAAACGACCCCACGCACACCCTCTCAGGCGACACGTGTAACTGTCAAGACACTGAGAGAGCCTTAGGAGCAAATGTCACTCCAAGAGGGGAAGCTGTGCCTTTTCGTCCAGACATTAGTTGCTTCAAGGCCCCGAGCCAAGTGTCTTCTCCACACACACACACATCCCCAACCCCCAGAGTGGGCACCTGGCAGGGGACGGGTGTCGAGACGCTGGGAGCGCGAGCCCGGGGGTTCCGCAGATGCGCCCCGGTGCGTCTCCTCTCCCCGCGGCTGTGGCACGCAGAGACCCCCAGATTGGCTCGAGGTGGCGGGGAAGGGACGCGCGGGCAGCCGCCTGCACGGGTGACTTACCTCGGGCCGCATGGGGCGCCAGCAGGGCCCCGGCCAGGGCCAGCAGGAGGGCGCGGGCAGGGGGCGCGCGCCGCGGCGGGCGCTCTGCCATTGTCGCCGGCCTGGCGTGCAGCTGCTTCGGGGGCCCAGCAGCCAGCGCTGCAGCATCCCACGCGGGCGCAGAGCCGCGGGACGTCCTACTGCCCTGAGTCTGCCGCGACCCCCTCGCGCAGCGCCCCGGCCGCAGAGCTGAGAGTCTAGCCTTTCATTTTTCAAAAAAAAACTTTCTCCCCTCCCCGTGTGTGTGCGTGCGCGCGCGCGCTACTCTGGCACGAGCCGCCCTTGACCGTTGCAATAAATGAGCAGCCTGTCCGAGTTGGCGCCGGGGACCAGCGATCTGAGGGCGGGCCTGTGCAATGGATCCGCGGCCAGCAGTCGCCGTTCTCATTACCACGGAACAAATTAGCGTCTCCCCCGCACCCCGCCCGCTTGCGGCGTCCCGCGGGTCCTAGAGACCGCTCCGGGGTCCCCGCCCGCCCGGGTCCCGCCCACTCCCGGGGGCGGCTGGATGCAGGATGCCCCCGGGACACTGAGTGCGGGCCGTCCGCGTAGACTGGGTTCCGTGGCGACGACGGCGCGGGAACTCACACTTCCCAGCCTCAGGATGATGTGGCCGTGGGGCCCGGGCGCCGGCAGCCAAGAGCACACGCGGCGGCGGGGTCCAGCTTTCCAGACTGAGGCTGGAAAGGATGACTGGGCTGCTAGCTGCTGGCTAGCCGGGAACCGGCGGGACGCGAGGAACAGGTCTGGGGTATGGTGCACAGCCAGGCAGGCTCTGACTGCTGCCTCCCAAGGCCCCAAACCCGCACCTCTCATCAGAGGAATAAGATTGAATTTACAGCACCAGGCACTTAGGCATGGCGCTTTCGATGCAATGCTGTTTTTGAGGTTGATAGATTGACTGAAGTTTCCTTTCTGTCGTCTAGACCCAGGAAAAGGTCCAGATACTTTCCAACTTCACTGATTTTATGGGGCTAGTTAGACATGCCAATTCCAACCACGCTTAATGATTCGCTCCCTTAATCTTAACATTTGGGGGCCTGAGGCAGGAGGGTTACTGCAAGTTTGAGGCTAACAAGGGGCTACACCATGAGTTCTGGGTCAGCCTGGGCTACAAAGTGAGATTCTGCCAAGAAAGAGAGAGAGAGAGAGAGAGAGAGAGAGAGAGAGAGAGAGAGAGAGAGAAGAAAAAGATGATGGGCAAGGCTGGTTAGGGGAGAGAAAAATGCCAATTGCCAGGCATCCCCTTCGTCTTCAGAATGAGCTGCTCCTCCACAGCACAGCTAGGCAAGTTCCAACAAAGGGGTGGAGGGTCTCACCTCATGTCAGGCTGTGGCTGTGCCTCCCCCCTCCCCTTTCTGCCTCGCAGTTTTCCTCCTGAGAACTATGTGAGAAGCAGCGGGGGCCAGGCAACAGAAGCAGCAAGATGTATGGAGAACGATGGCCGCTCCGGTTCCTAACATGGAGACTTCTTAGAACAGCCCAGGCCAGCGAACTCAGAACATGGCCATTTTCAAAGCTCCAGCAAGATTATACTGTAGCTGAGACTCAAGCCAGCCATAGAGATTCTGTTCTGATCCTACAACCTCTCCTGTTCTGGAACAGGTTCCCAGTATGACAGGAACGGGGTTGGAGAAGGCTGGGTCCCTTACCAGCTCCCTGGAAAGTAGCATTACTCACCAGCTGCCTCCCGCCAGCCGTGGTCCGCCGCATTCTCTCACTTCACCATAGAACACAGGACCTTAAAGAGTGAGAGGCTTCGTACTCAAGTTGGAAACACGGCCCGGGGAACAGGGACCTTTTGAAATCAGCCTTGCTCCTAGCCAGCTTTGTATATATGTCCTTGTTCACTCATTTAATCAGAATGAACAATGTTACATTAGAGACTTAGGAAATCAAGCCATAGCGAAATGCCTGTTACCTCCAAAGGCTTTTCTGTCTTTTTGTTCTTGAGAATGTCTCTTTATATAGCCCCATGGGTGTCCAGGATCTGCTACCTCTGTCTTCCAAGTGCTTGGGCTACAGGTGTGCACCACCACACCTAGCCGGCTTTTCAATTTTAAGAGTATAATCCAGTAAACCATCATGATTGGGCAGTGTGTGCACGATAACCTAAATGATAATTAGATTACTACATTATTATGTATGACATATGGTCTTCATATGATCTGTGATTGAGGGTGGCACCTACATCATATCACTTTAATGTACAGATGAAGAAACCACAGCACACCAAAGCACCAAGTGGCCTTCCCACGGCCACACAGTGAAGAACCCAGCCTCAAACCTGTCTTAGGTGCAACCTATATCTTTGACCCTGAGTTCCAACCTTCCCTCTTAGTGTAGGCTAAGTCACACCTCTTAGGAGGTATTGAGCACTGAGGATCTGATGCAAAGACTTCCCACCCAACTGCTCCCCAGGGTGCTTAGGAAAGATACCTGTCCCTTGGCCTTTTACATTGGGGTTCTGCTGAGACAGATCCAGAAGGACCGGTTTATGTAATTCCAAGACTGCTGTTCTCTAGAAGATCAGAAACACCAAGCAAAAGGCTTGGGAATTATTTCCTTTGACATAATGGCTTTAGGATGGACGCAGCTGTTAGCCCAAACCACTGATCACAGAAATGGTTTATTCATGTGTGCTGGGGGGCTTTGTGTACTCAATATTCATTTCTTTTCGCTGTTTAGTACTCTACAGTTGCTCTTTACTGTAAGAAAGAGTAATAATAAGCTTATTCTTTTAAGTGTAGAAGTTGCAAAGCTGCCTTCAAAAGGCCAAATGTGCCCCAAGACTATCTTTGGTGTTTGACTGAATGAAACCCAACAGCCACTGTAGAAAAGGAAATAGAAAATTCCAGCCACAAGTCCTACCCTCCCAGCCTTTTGATTCACCATGGCTGTGAAGCATGGGCCTGGCTGCCACTCCATCCATAAAAACTACATGTACATCAACCGCAGCCAGCTAGGCAGAGAGCGAAGCTGGCGTCCGGCAGATGGTCTGCCTTCGGATGGGAATTCTGCCTCCTCATTCACAGGAAATGGAGGCCGACATGGCATTCAATACTGGATTGTTAGGTAATGGTGTGGGGTCAGAGGCCAGGATCTGCTCATTAAAATTTCAGATAGATGGCGTGTTGTCTCTTCCTTTCTAGAAGAATTGACCTTTGCAATACTGTTTCCTGTGTGCTATTTTTGTCTAACAGCCTGGGCATTCACAATGAACAGGGGGCACTTAGTTCTTACCCAAGCTTGCATTTAAGCTCAATTCCCATTGAGTACCGGGAGAGGAAACACGGAGGCAAACTTTCCTCCTCGGCTGAGATTTTACAGGCAGCCTCTCCAGTGTGGGCAGCTTGACCTATTGATGGAACTTGAGACAGCTCACAAAACAGCTTTTCTCTCTCCCAGCACAGTTCCCAAGGCTTGCTGCAAAAGTAAACAAACACAATGGCCCCGAATTGAGATTCTTGGAAATCTTATTAATTCCATCTCTTAGACTGAAATTCCTGCTCCTCTCAGCTTGTAGCAAACACCATCCATTTTCCTATGCTTCTTGTCTCAGATGCCTTTACCCTCACAGAATCCTGTCCCCAGGGAGTCTCTTCCAGGCAGATGCAACTCTCCACCCCCACCCCCACCCCCCCCCCCCACCCCCCCACCCCCGCCGCCACCTCCCACCACCAAGTCCATTACCATACAGATTCAGATTCAATAGAGGGTGGAGGGGCACTTATGGATGCTCAGAAGGAAAGGGCACATCATCTGTATTTATGTGTCACCTGCCAGTTGGAATTGCTTACGTAAGAGTCACCTAGTGGAACGGATGTCAGTTGCTGAGAAAGCCTTGAGTCTCCCACTCTCCCAAAAAAAATCAGTAGAAAGGCAGACGATACCTATCCACAAAAGGTTCACAAGAATGATCCAAATGTTTTGATACTCATTCCTTTATTCAGGGTGAGCCAAGCAGCCCCTTTGGCCTTGGTAACATGCTCTGCTGATGTGTGTGAGTCCTGAGTCTGTCTTGACTCAGCCTAAGGGAATCCAGACCCATCTCGCAGACACTCAAGCAGCACCATGGAGGAAGACTGCGGTCAGGAACCAAGATCTGAGTGTGGTTGGTGTGGATGAGTTATTCCATAAGTGGCTGGTCCAGTCTCTATCATGCTTTCAGGCAACAGTGGCTCAGGACAGCATTTGACTGCAACCTTAGGAAAAGATCAAAGTAGAGCCTCAGCTAAGCTGCCTTCAAATTCCTGACACACAGGATGCCGAGAGATAATGAGCTTTGTTTTGAACCATCAAATTCTTTGGTGTGTGGGGGGGGCGGGAGCGGGGGGGGGGGTAGGTAAGTAACCTGTTACACCACAATAAAAAGCACTCATTCCCTGATGCAAATATCCATGCCTGTATTTGTTTCTAGCTTCCAGGACTTCTGACTGCATCTCCTCCAAGGGTATCTCCCTTGTTCTTGAGCACTGAATATGGGTTCATATGTTCCTCAAAAGGTAACATGGGCTCCCTGAAGGCCAGGGGGGCTGGAGTTTATTGGGACTGAGGAAAACTTGAAAGTATTTTGGGAATAAGTCAGGGTTTCCATGTCTGATCTCCAGCAGGTTTCCTCCCAAGAAGCAGGATCTCCTTTACTGCAGGGAAGGCCAAGCTTCATACCTGTGATGAAAGTCCTTTCTTACCTGATCTATCTGGTGGCCAATTGGAACGGCTGCTTCTTATTCCCTGCTCTTGAAACTAGACAAAAACTGGATAGGCCTCTTATTCCATGTCTGACTTCAGTTCCTACCCCACCTTTACTGTTAGGCAAATCAACCCCAATTTCTTTAACATGCCTCTTGAGCCCCATTCTCCTGCTCTGCAGTCAGGTTTGTTGTCGTCCTCTGGGTCTGTTCCAGAGTCCTGATTTCTTTCAAACAAGCAGCCAAATGTGGTCCCAGAGCTCCGAGAAGGGTCTATGCAAGGCCAATGGAGACCTAAAGTTGCCCTATTGTGTGCTGGGATCTCTGCAGCAAAGACCACCAACTGCTCTGTGGAGCTTAGGGTAGTTTCCACTTTGGAAGTGGGAGGCACTACCGGCAGTTCTGGGGACCCTGCTTCTCTGGATGGCCCCCAGACTATCCCCTGCATGGTCTTGCTTGTGGCACACACACACACACACACACACACACACACACACACACACACACACACAGAGCCTGGACTTCACAAAAGGTATTTCAGCCCATTTCCTGAATCCCAAATCTGAGCTTCATTTCTCTCTATTCTGCATCCTGCTGGACATGCTTATCTGGGGCCCCTTCCTCCCATTAACACTCCCATAAACCCAGGCAGAAAAGATACCCAGACATCCAGTATGGGAAGTTTTGCCCATAATACTAGCATTCAGGAGGCTGAGATAGGAGATTGCAATGGGTTTGAGGCCAGCCTGCGCTACCATGGCAGACCTTGCCTCAGACAAACAAGACATCCAGAGGTTCTAGGGGCTGGGCCAGCTGTCCTTCCTCTAACACTCCAGTCTAGGATCTTGAAACAATCATCTTCACTAACTCCAGATGCAGCAGGACCCTTTACCATGGCCCTCCCATTTCCAATGCCAGTGAAGAGCTGACAGGTTTTCAGGATCCTTACTGACTTCAGAATTAGCTCAGGTCTCCTTCATACAGCACACAGATTCTCTGGGATTAGCACATACCCAGGCTAGTTTCTTACCCACCCTACCACAGCCTTTAATCCCACTTACATCTTCAAAAAAAATCTACCATGCTATGGTTTCCCATGTGTCCTTCCAAGGCCACATTCCAGGCTCCAGGCAGTACCGGTTCTTCTGTAATGTCTTTCTATACTCTGGGCAAATGAAGACTTCCTTCTCCTGTCTCCTGTTCTATGTAGCACTGCTCATCTGAGGCTGACCACTAACCATGGTCATCATGACTGTGCATACCTGTCTGCCATACAAGACAAGGATGTGTGTGTTTGGATCACTATCTGATAGAACCACGCCTTGACCAGAGCTGACGCAGAAGACAGTAATTCCTGGTTGAGTGCATATGCCAGCCACTGTGCCGCCATGTTTCCTTGTGGATCTTTACAAATGCTCTTCTCTAATAGTTTCCTGATCCATATTCAACAAGGGTGGTTCTCTGGAAGTGTATCCTTTGCTGAGGTCCAAGAAGATAAGTGGACAATATTTCTTCTCTCCCAAGTCACTGTCCCAATAGCTGTCCTAATTATTCTAGTTAAGGCCCATTACCATCACAAATCAAGTCAGACCTGATTTCCACAGAGTGGCAATCTGTGCATGTTTTATATTCTAAACCCCCTGATTTTTAACTAACTCTATATTACTTCTGGTACCATTTTTTTTCTTAACAGAACGAAACTCTCCTAAGGCTCCAAACAACCTCAAACTGTGTTTTGTTCTAGTAATCAGACAATGGATAAGCTTGTGGTTACTTGAGGATATTCCAACAATGGAAAAATTAGATGAGAGAGCCTGAGTCAGAATAATTTGAAACCAGAAATGCATGTTGGTAATAACTCAGAAAGTCACATGGCAGAGCCTCAGAGACAAAATCAAATTTGATTTTTTTTTTCGTCATAGCCTCCTATATTAAGGGGCCATTCCACCTGGTACGATGCCAAGAAACCTTACAAAATCTAGTGCTGAGGAATCAGAATCCTTCAGCATCGGGAAAATCCTGTGTCTCTTAGGGATGCAATGTAGACAGTCTTGTGTGCCTTATGGAAAAATAATCTGCAGTGGGCAGGAAGCCGTGGTGTCATTAAAGAAGACTGTTAACGTAAGGTAACCGCCATCCCTGCGTCTTAAGCCATTTGGGCGCTTTTCCATCACCTGGAACGAGGCTGTGGTATCACTCTAGGTGGGGCCAGGGTGAGAGTGGGAGTCCACGTCCAGTTCCACCGTCCTGAAATACCGACAGCACGATCCAACAGTGTGGTTTTGCCATTCAAAACCACTCGCTTACTCACCTGTCTGGAGTGGGGAAGGGGATGCTTACTCATCCCCAGCAGAAGCCGCATCCCAGGCTTCCTCCTTGCCATCAGGCTTACTTCTATCAGCCACTTGGTCCTACCTGGTGGATCTCCGTCCTTGCGAAAGAAAGTGTGTGTGACGCGATTGGTACACAGAGCGCCTGGTGTCACCTGCCCCACCACTTGGCCCTTTGGCCTTCTCAGGACAGACCTCTGGAGTCTAAACAGGAAGTCAATGTAGCTGAACCCCACTTCCGCCTTCTCCATTTTATGGCAGTTGACCTAATTTTGTGTCCTTTTTCCTGACCTACTTTTTTTTTTTTTTTTCGGTTTTTCGAGACAGGGTTTCTCTGTGTAGCTTTGCGCCTTTCCTGGAACTCACTTGGTAGCCCAGGCTGGCCTCGAACTCACAGAGATCCGCCTGGCTCTGCCTCCCGAGTGCTGGGATTAAAGGCGTGCGCCACCACCGCCCGGCTTCCTGACCTACTTTTAAGTACTATTTTTGAGAGTGAGAGAAAACTCTCTTGTATCTTAGCAAAAAAAAAAAAAAAGAACAAGGAGAAAAGAAAAAGAAAGAAAGAAAGAAAGAAAGAAAGAAAGAAGGGGAAGGAAAGAAGGAAGGAAGGAAGAGAAGAGAAGAGGGGGATGGAAGAAGAGGAGGAGGAAACCGGAAGCATCCCTGGACAAACACACCAGAAAAAAAGGCTGCACTAATGTTACACAAAGGGCATTTGGTGTCAAAATTATGAACACATCCATGTGAGCACACATACACACACACATACACACACACACACACACACACACACACACGAAGAGAAAGGGGGATGGGGAAAGAGAGAGAGGGAGAGAGACTTATTAGCTGTTTATTTTCTGAAATGTTCCTGCAGGATAGTGTTGGTAGAGAGCCCCCTCTACAAACAGAAGCCAGGCAGCTCCTGTGTATTTCCTAGACTCAGCGGCAAACCGCTCTCTGCTTAGGGACACTTGAGCCAGAGGCTGCCTGTCTGAACTGTTATCCCATATCAGCTGGTGGACTGAAAATTACATATCTGTTTTACAAGAGAGATTTATGTTCTGGACAGCAAATGGCCAGACATCCAGTTCCTGAGTGCTAGTTAAAGGCCTACCCAGCAATAATGCTATGATAATGGCAATTACCATTTAATGAGTATTTATCATGGCCCAAACTCTTCACATATGTTATTTATAAACATCTCTATTGCCCTGTGAGGCAGAGACACGGTTCCAATGTTACAGATGAAAAACTAAGACTTGGTAGTACCAAGGTATTCCCAACCCACAACCAGTAAATAAAATCTGAAAGTGGGTCTCAAACCCAGATATGCTTCACTCTGGAGCCTCTCTCTCTCTCTCTCTCTCTCTCTCTCTCTCTCTCTCTCTCTCTCTCTCTCTCTCTCTCTCTCTGTGTGTGTGTGTGTGTGTGTGTGTGTGTGTGTGTGTGTGTGTGTACATATGTATGGAGACCTGAGTTTGTGTATGGAGACCTGAGTGTGTATGTATGTGTATGTGTGTGTATGTAGACCTGAATGTGTGTATGTGTGTGTGTGTGTACATGTATATGTAGACCCAAGTGTGTGTGTGTGTGTGTGTGTGTGTGTGTGTGTGTACATGTGTGTGGAGACCCAAGTGTGTATGTGTGTGTGTATGTATGTGTGTGTGTTCATGCCTGTGGAGACTTGAGGACAATTTTAAGTGTTGTTCTTTCCTGGGCTCCATCTACCTTGTTTGGTTTATTGAAATAGGGTCTCCCATTGGGACCTGGGCTCTGTGAATCCTAAAGATCCTCCCCAGTGCTGAAATTACAGGCACATGCCACCATGCCCAGCTTTTGGGTACTGAGTAATTATGTAGCAATGACTTGGGTCCTTGTAATTATGTAGCAAGTACTTTACTGGCTGAGCATTTCCTTAGTCCCTTTCCTCTAGAAATCCTTCCCGCAGCCAGACAAACTTCAGTAAAAGTGTGGTCTGCTGAGAATTGTACTTGAACCCTGGCTCATTCCACGAGAGTTTACTACCTGTTCTCCTTTTCTTTCTCTTACCTCTTAGAAAACAGAAGTGCTTTTTTTCTGGAACTCACTCTGTAGACCAGGTTGGCCTCTAACTCACAGAGATCTGCCTGGCTCTGCCTCCCGAGTGCTGGGATTAAAGGTGTGTACCACTGCAGGCCAGAAGTGCTTTTTAACACAGATGAACTTAGAATGGAAAATCACAGAAGGCAATGTCATATTCTTGATTAGATCCCAGAACAGGGCATTGGTGGAAAATAGGAAACAGAAATAAAATCTGAAGTCTGGTTAGTAATAACGTATTAATGTCGGTTTCTTGCTTTTTAACAACTGTGCCGTGTTACTTTAGGTGCAGACAACAGAAAAAATGGGTGAAGGAGATTCAGAGCTTCCCGTGTATCTCTGTGACCTCATTTGCTTTGTTTTGGTTTTGAGATGGGCTCTCACTCTGTGGTCCAGACTGTGAACTTATAGCAATCCTCCTGTCTCAGCTTCCTAAATGCCAGGATTATAGACATGAGCCACTGTATCCAGCTCCTTTACATGACTTTTCTTAATTCTAAAGTTATTCTAAGGGGTAGATGGGAAAAGAAAAGGAAAATAGTAGTTCTCCTGTGAGTCCTGAGAGTCTAGACAACTGAAATCAAGATTCACAGCATGTATTACTTACTGCAGGCTGGACAGTGGACCAATGTTTCCCAGTTACCCACCAGTACTTTAGGACGAACATGCTTATTTCAAAGTGCTAGGGACTGAGGACTTGGCTCAGTCTGTAAAGTGCTGGTCTTGTAAGAATGAGGACCTGAGTTCCATCCCCATTACCCACAGGTTCTGCTGAGACTTGTACTTGAATTCTGGATCATCCTGTGAGATCTCCTTATAAACCCAACACCGGGGAAGCAGAGACAAAAGGATCCCTGAGGTTCACTGACCAGCCAGTCTAACTACTTGGCAAATTCCAGGCCAGTGAGAGACTCTGTCTCAAAATAACAAAAACAGAAAAATGATAGTTGGTTCCTGAGAAATGACACCTGAAGTTGTCCTCTGGATTCTGCACACATGTACATACAAACACACATACCTATACACACATGAATAGGCATACACACATGCAGTGTGTGTGTGTGTGTGTGTGTGTGTGTGTGTGTGCTACTAAACGTGTGGTAAGGTTTTCTCCCTTTGTATTTTATTAGTCAAGAAAATCCAAGCATGGAATTGCAACACAGAATAAAAACTCCTTATTAAATAGTCTCAAAGGCCAGGAAGAGAAAAGTATGTGGTATGTGGTATATGCTACTGTTTATCTGATAAATTATGATTTAAGTACATGGGCATGGGCGTAGAATTGCACTATTATAGTGTTGCTTTTCAAATGAAGGATAAGCTAGGCTTAGTTTTTCTAAGTCAGAGACTGAGAGGAAGGGGAGGGGGTCAAGCTTCTCTAAATATGTTTCATTACTTACCCTGTTTAAAACAAGTAGATCCTTTTTAAAAGTAGATTCAATAATTGACCTTTTTATCTTATCACGTTTAGTATTTGAACCCTAAACTGTTCTTTTCTTTCAAAGCTTACTTATGAGTGTGTGTCTACATGCACATGAGTGCATTATGTGTGTGGAATGCCACAGAGACCAGAAGCGGGCATTGGAGCCCCTGGAATGAGAGTTACAGACAACAGTTGCAAGCCACCATGTGGGGGCTGGGAATCAAACTCGGGTCCTCAGGAAAGAGCAGTCTGTGGTGGAACAGCTGCGCCATCAGTCTTGCCTCAGTACAAACGTACTTTTACAGAATTGCAAAGTAAATATAAACATTTTTATAAAATCAGCCCCCAGAAGTCAAAAGCAAAATGAAATAAATAAACTTGGCTATTGATTGATTTGCTGTATCAGTTTAAAGAGAGAATAACTATCCCACCTGACCCCTAAGACTTTGAAACATGAGTTTGATTGTGTCTCTTTAGGAAGGTATCCAAAGAACAAAAAAGAAGAATTATGAAAGAAAAAATATGTGAGTACATTTTAGCTGGCATGTTGCTGTCTATGGGCTTTGTGTTCTGAGATTTAAGACTGATAAAATCTAGAAAAACATTCATTTCAGCAGAGAACATTCATATACATTGACTCAACATATCTTAGTCTAGAAAAATTAAACAAGTGTTCAGCTTTATGCATTGAAGTTTCTAGAGGCACCACACAACCCCTCAATAGTAAATGCTTCTAGAGCCTACACTGTGGTCTCTGCATACCATTTCTCCTTATCTGCTGCCACAGCTCCTGGAAGAGCCTGCTCATTCCAGAGCTGGCTCAAGAAACATGCAGAGAAATGGCCTGTCTCGGTTGTCAAATTGACTATGTCTGGAATCAACGAACACCCTAGCCACTGCAGTCACTCCTGTGGGGGATTTTCCTACTTAGATTGTCTGAAGCAGGAAGTTCCTCTCTAAATGTGGGCACCTCTTCAGGTGGCAGCCCAGATAAAGGGGCACAGAAGAGGGAAAGAACTGCTTTTGCCTGCTTGTCCTCACTCTTGCAGGCAAGTTCATCCTTCCTGTTGCTGTGGGCTCCCTCAGTGGTAGCAGAATCAACTTCTTCCAGATTCCAACATAGACTGAAGATCAACAGCTCTCCAAAAATGCTCCAGGACACTGGTACTGGATTGGGACTGCAGAGATATTCAGCCTTGGGAACTGAATGACTATAGGATTCTTGGCCTCTCCAGTGTGAGATACCTATTGTTGGATTACCCAGACTGCGACCTGTAAGTCAGTCTTAATAAATCCTGTGTGTGTGTGTGTGTGTGTGTGTGTGTGTGTGTGTGTACATTCTATCATTTCTGTTCCTTTAGCAAATACCAACCTATACAGAAACTCTACACTATCCTGTCATACCAGAAGGAAAAAAAAAAGCCATCAAAAGTCATGAGAGTTGGGTCCTAAAGATCCAGGAGCTAAGCTAGGCAGTGGTGGTGCACGCCTTTAATCCCAGCATTTGGGAGGCAGAGGCAGGCATATCTCTGAGAGTTCGAGGCCAACCTGGTCTACAAAGCAAGTTCTAGGACAACCCGGACTGTTATACAGAGAAACCCTGTCTCAAAAAACAAAAACAAAACAAAAGACCCAGGAGCTAACATGACATGACTAAGCTCCCATTGGGCAAGAGTGAACAATTAGCACAATGATGACTTAGGTTTGGAAACACTGAGTGAATAATACACATTCATGATCCATTAGGACAGTGAGAACCCGAACAAGCATCTCTTTGGATGGTCAGGACACCAGGGAACCAAGTCATTATTTTGAAATGGGGTTAAGGGACAGAGGAGACATGGGGTTAAAAAATGGGGTTAAAGCGACAGAGGAAACATTTATCCTGGCTCTCCTGTGTGAGCCCTACCCTCGGGGTATGCAAATAGTTGGTGCTAAAATAGACTCCTTTTCCAGAAGTAGGCCAGACAGCAGAGGACAGCAGAAGGGGGGGATTGCTGGTTTGCAAGCCCACATGAAACCACACATCCAAGCAAAGCCACCCAGGTTCAAACCTGGCTTGACCAGTGTGACCTAGAAGAGGTCATTAACTCTCTGCCTTTGTTTCCCTGCATGTGAGGATGATGTAGCCTCACACACAGCTGACCCAAGGCCGTGTCTCCTGACGACAACATAGAGCACTGAAGACAAACCCAGCAAAGAACCACGCTTGAAGACACCTCGAGGGATATGCTGGTTAAGAGTGCACTGTGGGAAGTAAGGGCAGTGTTTCCCACAGTGGGGCTGCAAGCCAGTATCATTTGGGACCTTGTTAGACATGCAAGTTCTCAGGCCATCCCAGTCCTACAGACTCAGAGTCTGGGGCCAGGGCCTGAGGTGCTGTTTAAGTGAGCATGCCTTTTTTTTTTTTTTTTTTTTTTTTTTTTTTTTTTTTTTTTTTTTTTTTTTTTAAGGGTCGGAGCTAATACATGAGCTCCAGGACATTCCAGTTCTTTTTTTTTTTTTTTGTCCACCGCCAGTACTGAGGGCTGTCTCTGGGCTTCTGGCATGCTAGACAAGGACTCTACCTCAAAGCTGCAGCCCTAGCCCAATTTAATACTTGTGCACATAAAACTGAGTACAGTACCAACTGGCCCGGTCAGAAACCTGTTGTGTCTAAATGAGTGAGTGACAAGGGATCCTTATATTTTAAAGCAGAAAACCTATTTGTATTTCATTTTTCCAAAGAAGTTTTTTTTCCCACTTCTAATTATAGCATCATTTTTAAGCATGCCAAAAAGTAAAGTGAAAATTGGGTACTTACCTATCAATCCAATGTGATAGTTGTTAAAATTTTTTGTTATATTTGCTATATTGTTTTTCTAAATTATTTTACCATCTTATTCAGAGAATCTTGAAATATCCAAAAAGAGAGAGGTATGATATGCATAAGAAGAGGGACCTAAAGAAGCAGAAGGAATTTTCTAAACTAACAGTTTGCAGAGTGCAAACCTTGCTGGGCTCCTGGCCTGCCTGACTTGTAAAAAATCTTTCATGAGGGAAATGGAGAAGGCTGAATGCTGACGTACTATTTGATATTAAGAAATTGTTAATTTTTAAAGGCATGTTCCTGGACCCCTGTTAGGTTTTAAGAGGCCTTTTAGCAGCATAAACACTTCTGTGTGAAAATGGTATCAAAGTCAAGACTTGTTTCTAAAGAATCCAGGGGTAGGGGGCGGGCTACAGCTGAAATCAGAGTGGGTGTGACCTCATAATGACAGAGGCAGGTGGTGGGTGTGAGGGGAGTTCATTACACCTCTCTCTTTTCTTAGCATTTCAGTGTTTTCAGAACATGGTGGGGGAAAAAAAAACCTAATTGAGGATAATATAGCAAACAGTTAACAAGTGCTAGATTGGTTTGATTGGAGCAGATATTATGTTTCCTTTACTTTTCTGTATGCTTGAAAATTATGCTATAATTACAAATGACAAAAAAATAACGTCCATAAAAAGTGAAATGGATTCTCGTGTTTAGATTGTATTACAGTGGAAAATACAGAGTGTTTGCTTTGGCTGTTGTCAAATTTCTCTATGAGGAGAGTAAACAAGATGACTTCAGTTGCTATTAGCACCATTATTACTGATGTGAAGATGCAGACGGCGAGGTCTAGGGAGGCAAGTCTCAGGGCCATAGCGCTGAAAGGGCCACTGCCACCTTAGTCTCTATCTAGTTCTGGGTTCTCCCTATCCTAACCTTGCTAGGGATGTAAGAATAAAACTTTAGGGGCTGGAGAGATGGCTCAGTGATTAAGAGCATATAGTGCTCTTTCAGAAGACTGAAGTTGGATTCCCAGAACTCAAATGCAGCGGCTAACAACCACTTATAACTCCATATCCAGAGGATCTTGCACCCTCTTCTGGCTTCTGAAGGCACCTGCACTCATGTGCACACACACACACACATGTAAAAAATAAATCTTTTTGAAAGAAGAATAAAACATTATTAAAAGTAGGCTAAGGGTATTAATCAGTGACGGAAAACTAATTTAGTGCATGTGAGGCCTTAGGTTCCAGCCCCTGTACTAGAAAAAAAAAACCCACACCCTTTAATCTAGCATATTGTTTACAATTTCTGCAAGCTTGAAGCTCTTTCAAGCATTTTAAAGAATGAGTGATAATGTTTTGTTGTTAGTTGGCCTTTTACTTTAAGATATTTTTAGTGATCTATAATAGCCAAACAGTAGGTGTATTCATGTTGACTATACAGCTCCAGAAGGATTACATGTGATCCAGGTATAGCCGCCTAGAGAATTACCAAGATCACAAGACAAAAACCCTTCCTGCACCGCCATCCCTTGTCCTAACTGCAAACCTTCTGTGGTGGTTTGAATGAGAAAGCTCCTTCATAGGCTCAGGCTTTTGAACATTTGCACATGAGTTTGTGATACAGTTTGAGGAGGCTTAGCTGGTACACTGGGTGTGGGTTTTGAGATGAAAACCCTTGTGCCTCTTCTATCTTTCACTTTCTGGCTCATGCTTGAAGTTGAGGATATGAGCTCTCAGTTTCCTGCCCCTGCCTCCATACCTTCCACTTGCTGCCGTTGCCTTCCTGCCATGATGGACTCAGCTCACTGGAACCATAAGCCAGAATAAACTCTTCCTTCTACAAAGAAGCCTTGGTCACAGCATTTATCATGACAACAGAGAAGTAATTAGTAGACCTCCCTATCAGTAGCCACTACTCTAACTTCTGTCACATAGATCCAAATGGCATCATGCCAGTTGGCCTCTATGACTCTGTGTGAGAGTGGCATGCTACTGTACACAAGAGGAGCTTTTTCTTTTTAATTGATTCATAGTGTTCTATTGTGTGACTCTACCCTCAATATATGAATCCATCCAATGCTGTACGGACACTTGGGTTGCTTCTATTCTTGACCCACATAAAGATAAATAAACCATCAATAGCAATAAACAATCCGCTGACTATCTCCTAAGCACTTGGGTCCACACTCAGCTTGAGCACAAACCTGGGAGTGGGTCTGTTGGTTGTGAGGATTGGTCTTTGTTTATCTCTATCGTTTCTCCACCAAAGCTTCTCTCATTTGATTGTACCAGCTGTTGCCTCACTGGTGCAAAGTCCCGGGAGCTTCCTACTCACAGGGGGCAGTTATGGCTGGCATTGTTTCAGCCATCCCGATATTCCTGTCACGGAAACTTGAGGATGCCCTGAGTTCTACCGAATTCATCCTCCTCCTCCGGCTTCCCTGGTCTTATTTCCTTAGCTCAGCTACAGTTCTTATCGCCCCCAGAAGAAGCATGTACTTCCTGTTTGTTCTCTTACAGTCCAAATCTCTCCAGGACAGGGCCAGTATCATTCATCCTTCAATTCCTGTGTTTACTACTGGGCCTGACTCAAGCACTGTTTGATAAGATGAATGATCAGTCAATATTCAATGTTTTGAAGAGCTTAAAACCAGCTAACCTGGTAGGATTTGGTACACATTTTATCAGTGACAAAATTCTTTGGCTCACAAAAAACCCAATTCCATAACTGCAACACATAGGAGAGTGAGTTGCGTGAAATTCTGAGACCCTCTCAGAGGCTAGGAAACATACAAAGAAGCCAGCTTGCTGCCAGGAACGTCCCTGCGTGGCACCCGAGCTCGGACCCAGGCAGTGCTGGTCTGTTTTGAAGCATCCATCTCTTCCCCTCTGACCACCATTTTGCTATGATCACAGCAAATAGTACTTCGTTTGTTTTTCAACGTTTGCCAAGACTAACAGCATCCCCCCATGAGGGCTTGATGGATACACATGCTGTTCCTGCCCAGCTTTGCCTCTGCCTTAGGATTTCCCAGCAGCGACCTCCTAGTCCAAGTGCACATGCCAAGAGGAGAATCATCCCCGAGAAGCTATTTGGGATTTCTCTAATAGACATGTATACAGAAAGATTGACATCTATGTAATGGGGGATTGAGAATCCACTGCTAAGTTAGAATAACCAGGGTATCTATGTAGATAACTGTAACCGCCAGCAATTAAGCTGAAGAACCCATCTTTCAGGCAAATATTTGGCTTTCATTGAACTTCTGTAAAATGATTATGCTAGTGGACAGACATCTGCAGCCTGGCTTGTGGGCAATTTATGGGTGTTTCTTGATGCAGAGGCTGCTACAGAATGTGAAAATAAATAAATAATAAAAATAAAAAAGACATCTAGTGCTGGAGGAACATACCTAGGGAAGTAAGACCAATATAATTTCAATATTACCAGGCTCTTAAAATCTCTCTCTCTCTCTCTCTCTCTCTCTCTCTCTCTCTCTCTCTCTCTCTCTCTCTCTCTCTGTGTTTGTGTGTGTGTGTGTGTGTGTGTGTGTGTGTATGTTTGTGTATGAATGCAGGTGCACAGGAGTCATAGTGTGTGTGTGGATGTCAGGATGAACTTGCGCGTCAGACCTCACTTTCTGCTTTATCTGAGACAATCTTATCCACTGCTGCAGCCATCAGGCTAGCTCACCCACCAGCTTCCAGGGATTCCTGCCTCTGCCTCCCATCTTGGTATGGGAATGCTGGGGTCACAGACACAAATTACTACATCTAGCTTTATGCGGGTGTTAGGGATCTGAACTTGGGTCCTCGTGCTTGTGTGGTAAGGTTTTTATCTACTGAGCCATCTCCCCATTCCCTCACTGGGGCATCTCCAAGTCATATCAGCCTGCGGGAGTATAGTTACATTACTGGTGCATTTTACTGCACTGGACTGGCTCTTTGATGCATTTCCTATACTGGCTCCCAGACCCTTTACCTTTCCGTTGGCCCTATGTTAATCATATGCATGCTGCTGAAAAAACATTCCTGACTTCTGTCCCTCACCCCCAGCAGCTTGACTCCCAGATCCATCTCCTCCAAGCTGTGTGTGTGTGTGTGTGTGTGTGTGTGTGTGTGTGTGTGTGTATGTACATATACCAGGAAACCTTGGAAGGCTCTAACGGTCAGGCCTCTGATAGTGAGCTGTGCACTGACTCATGACCCCAGACAGCCTGCCTTATTTCCAGATGGCTTTCTGGAATTTCAGTGAAGATAGTCCTTCGTGGGGCTGGGGCTGGAATGGCTGATTACTGTGGGAATCTGAATGCTCATGTTTACTCTATACCCGGACACCGCTATTGAAAGAAACTCCTGTGTGGACAGGCCTTTGTATCTTCCAGCTGCTGGAGAGGGTTCACGTTATCTGGGCAGATTCCTAGGCATCTATCTTCTGCAGGGAGACAGGCTGAGAAGGGCAGAAGGAGGGCCAGCAAAGGAGCTAGGAGGCTTTACCCATAACTCCAGCGAGTCCTTGACATCAGGCAGCGTCTACACAAGACAGAGTGGAGAGACAGCTGGGATGGAGACGAGTGGAGCAACAGGTGTCTGGTTTGGGGCTAAAGGACAGTCGAAGCAAGCGTGGGAAACTGAAAATGGAGTGCTTGGAAGAGCTGGACATAAGTTCCTGAGTGCTGCAGTTTGGAGAACTGGGAGGGAGCATCAGACTTCCTACTTGTCCCTTCAGAGGCTCTAGCCCTCGGATGAAAGAAGGTGGATACGGGAGCCTGCCTCCCTCCTGCCCAGCCACATCCGCAACCTACCATAAGCACGGTGTGAAGGGAGCAGGTCAGATACACCAGAAGGAAACGCAGGCCTAGGCTGGGCTCCGTTCAGGAGCAATATTGCTGAGCAGTTCTTCCTGTCTGCTCAGCCCCTTCCTGTCATGAAGCAAAGGAAAGCTTGCATTTGCAGGAAGCCTGGGCTAGCACAGGCAGCTTCCTGTTTCCAAGGCCAAACTGGACCACCCAAAGCTGAAGCCCATGTCAATTACTCAGCAAAGTTTGGGTAACATAAGATGGCCAATAAAGGCTCACTTGTTTATTATAAATCCTTGTAAGCCAATGGACAGTGCCTGAATTCATAAGTACAGACATGGATGAAGAAGTTTGTACGGGTGACATTATTTAATAAAGTAACTATTAGGGAAATCAAGGAAATGTTTGAAAGATGTAACCAAGTCAAAGGAAAGCCACACTCTCCTGAAATAGTGGCATGAAGCCACGCTAATCAGAGAAGGAAAGGAAGCAAGATTTAAACAAAACAGGACAGAAGTTTGTGTAGATTGCCTCTCCCTCTCCCTCTCCCTCTCTCTCTCTCTCTCTCTCTCTCTCTCTCTCTCTCTCACACACACACACACACACACACACACACACACACACACACATCTTCCTTTTCTCTCTCCAGCTGTATAAATAACTGACTATAAAAATCATAGAAAATACAGCAAAACAGTCACACTGGTTATTTTGGGTTGACAGAATTTTAAGCAACTTTTGTTTCATATTAAAATTTTCTACAGTGACAAAGTTTTCTTAAAATATATTTTGGTTAGTTTTTGCTGTATACTAAGCAACTCGGAAACTGAATGACTTAAAATGAGAGACATCAGCTAGGCCTGGTGGCACAGGCCTTTAATCCCAGCACTCAGGAGGCAGAAGCAGGCGGATCTATGTGAGTTCAAGGCCAGCCTGGTCTACAAAGCAAATCCCAGGACAGCCAGGGCTGTAACACAGAGAAACCCTGTCTCTAAAAACAGAAACAAACAAACAAAAACAAAAACAAAGCAAAACAATAACAACAAAAAACAAAACATAAAAAGGAGAGACATCATTTTTAGGACTGAGTGGGTCATTGGGGCTGCACTTTGGGTCTATGGCGGCTTGGTAGGTCTTGTGGTTAGCTGACAGCCAGGCTGGGTCAGCAGTGAGGTCACACTCACCTTTCTGGTAAGTGACAGGTCAACTGGTCTAAGGACTTGATCTGGGATGAGTGGCTATATTTCTTATATTCTTTCTGGGCCAGCCCAGCCTCAGCCCCTGGTGGCCCCTGGAATCCAAGTAAGCAGGAAAAGCGAGTGAGCCTTAAGGTGACCACACCACAGTTTTTCACACCCACCACCCAGAGGTAATTCTTCCACGCAAACCAGGACGGGTAGGTAGAGAGGGAAACACTACCTCTTTGTGGGAGGTGCCACCACTTACCCACAGAGCACTGGCAAAGGTGGGAAGAGGTAGTTGTTATGCAGAATAGCATGCATGGCATTTGAAATCAGAAAGAGGAAGTTCATTTTGAAGAACAAAACTAGAACACATTCTTGCCAACAGATCTGGAATTGTGGTAAAAAGTTGCAAGAGGTCAGAGGCTCTAACAAAAGGAGACGTGACGAGCCAAGACTGGCTGTGGAATTAACACTTGTGGACTAAAAGGTGGCAGAGATTTTTTTGCCCTTGCTAAAACCAGTTCATCTTTCAACGGCATTTTAAAATGTATTAAGACCTGAGTGCTTAGCCAGGCGGTGGTGGTGCACACCTTTAATCTGATGCAGATTGGGAGGCAGAGGCAGAGGCAGAGGCAGAGGCAAATGAATCTCTGTGAGTTCAAGGCTAGCCTGGTCTACAAAGCGAGTTCCAGGACAGCCAGGTCTACACAGAGAAACCCTGTCTCAAAACAAAAACAAAAACAAAAACAAAAACAAAAAAACAAAGACCTGCTTGCTGCAGGCAGGAGTTGGGTCTGCATGTTAGAAACTTGTTTTGGTGTTGCAACAAAATCCCTGACAAAATTGCCTTAAGGAAGAGAGAAAAGAAGGAAGGGAGGTGTCTTAGTTATGGTTCCTATAGCTGTGAAGAGACACCATGACCGCAGCAACTCTTACATAGGAAAACATTTAAGTGCGGTGGCTCACTTACAGTTTTGGAGGTTCAGTCCATTATCATCATGACCTGGAGCATGGCAGCATGCAGGCAGATGTGGAGTAGTAGCTGAGACTCCTACATCTTGAAGGCAACAGGAAGTCAACTGAGACACTGGGTGGTATCCTGAGCATAGGAAACCTCAAAACCCGCCCCCATAGTGACACACTTCCTCCATCAAGGCCATACCCATTCCAACAAAGCCATACTACTCTCTGTGAGATTATGGGGGCCAATTACATTCCAACTACCACAGGAGGGTTTATTTTTCTTACAGTTTGAGAGTACAGTCCATCATGGTGAGGAAAGGCATGACAGCACAGGTGTGACACAGCTGGGCAGCTCACATGTGGCACAGCTGGGTACAATGCATCCACTGTCAGGAAGGAGAGAGAGAGAGAGAAAGAGAGAGAGAGAGAGAGAGAGAGAGAGAGAGAGAGAGAGAGAGAGAGAGAGAGATGAATGTTGGCCCTTAGTTTTCTTTCTTCTTTTTATTTTGTCTGGGACCCCAGTACACTGGATGGTGCCGCCCACACAAACTGTGGGTCTTCCCTACTCAATCTAATCAAGACATTTCCCATAGATATGCCACAGACATGCCCCAAGTTTTGTTTCCACAGTGACCCCAAGCCTTGTCAAATTGACAGACAAGATTAACCTTAAAATAGAAAAGGAAGGCAGAGGAGTCAGGCAAATTTGGGAAACCAAAGCAGGGTAGAGAGTCAGTGTCAGAAGAACCTGGTGCCATATTGTTGGCCTTCCATAGAGAGAAGGGGGGCATGGGGCAATGGCTGAAAGTGACTAACAGAAGGTAAAAATGTCCTTCAATTGACACTGGCGAGGAGATAGAGACCAAGGGGACCACAGCCCAACTATGGCCCGTGTGGGTCCACGCCTACGCTGCAGAGGGAAAGGCAGCCCTGCTTCTCCAGACACCAGAATTCTCACCCAAGGAGGCCAGGCCAGGCTTCTGAGCCTCAGCACTAACTGTTTTCAATTGGTGTGGTTTTACGCTGTGACCATCTGTAAGCTGCTGCAGAAGACAATGAGATCAAGGTTCAGAATAACATTTTTAAAAATGGCCTGAAGACATAAACAAAACCCCACCTAAATACCTGTTACCACACTGTAGTTCATATTCGAAAAACAAACTTTATTTAGGTGCCTTAGAGGAACTGGAATTTTAAAAATATCTGTTTACTATTATTGTTGTTGTTTAGAGACAAGTTCGTCTCTCACAGTGAACCAGGCTGGCCTTGAATTTGAGCTAAATCTTCCTCAGCCTTCCAAGTGCTGAGATTATAGGCAGGAGCCACCATGCCCAGCCTTGGATTTTTTTTTTTGTTTGTTTGTTTGTTTTGTTTTTTTTCGAGACAGGGTTTCTCTGTGTAGCTTTGCGCCTTTCCTGGAACTCGCTCTGTAGACCAGGCCAGCCTCGAACTCACAGAGATCCACCTGACTCTGCCTCCCAAGTGCTGGGATTAAAGGCGTGCGCCGCCGCCGCCGCCGCCGCCGCCGCCGCCGCCGCCACCACCACCCGGCGGATTTTTCTTTTTTTTAAATCACTGATTTCTTCTTGCTTTTATAGAACAGACCTGGACAGCTTGCTGAGCCAATAGATTTTTTTTTCCTGTCCCTGAAAGGAGAGAATTTTAATCAGATGGTAGAAATACTTACATGAAGGTCACATGGGGTCTGTGAACTTAGTAGCAAGGGCCAGGAAGTAAGTACTAGAAGAGATAGCCGGTGTTCAGCCTTGGGGATACTATCCTGGCTGTTCTGGCGGGAGGAGGCCTGAGCAAAGAAACACTGGCTGTGGAACTTCTGCCTTCTCTGGCCACTCCCCTACAGAGCAAGAGGCAGGCAGGACAGGCTCATCCTTCCAGAAGGAATGGGACAGTAGCTTTCAAAAAGTTGTCCTCTTATCTGGTTCTGGCAGTTTCCTTCAGTGGATTCCATCTTGACAAACGACTAAGAACTTCTCTCTGTAAGATGTGGCCAACTACCACACCAGACAAGAACAAGCAGCTTCCAACACCAGAAAAGCGCCGAGTAAGGACAATGGTTCCTGTAGTTGGTACCTTGATGCCTCCATGGAAATATGGAGACCACTCTAACCTTCTACAACCACCTGCTGCATATGAAAATTGACACACACACACACACACACAAATGCACATTTCATTATCACCAACTCATGAGCAAGCCTTCCAAGACAGGCTGAAGAAATCCACATGCCAACTGCACACAATGGATTCCAAGCCACAGGGGGCTTTGTGCTCTGGGTTTTCTTTAAAAACTTAAATTCTCAGCAGCTGCTTCAATGGGCAGCAGACAGTTGGACCAGGGTTTTGTTTTCATCCCCTGGGACCCAGCTAACACAAATGCCCCTCTGCCAGCTCTCTGGGCAGTCCCACTGAGGCCCTCTCTTCTAAGATAATCACAGTTCATCCCTGCAGTCCATCCTTTCTAGCTCTTTCCCATGCAGCAGATAGGGACAACATGAGCTCTCTCTGCTCACATTTATTCCAGGACTGCATATCCAGAAATAATTAGATAATTCATACTTTTGACTCCAGCCTGGGGGTGAGTCATGTTGAGCAACTGGGAGGCTGACTGTGTGCCTGGCTTTCTCTCGGGCCACAGTGTCTCCAGACCCTAGCCTGAAACTGGAGAGTTCTTTCTCTCAGCCCCTAGCCCAATCTGCACCTTCTAATCCAACACTAATTCCACCTGGACACTCTGTCTGCTGCCCTTTAAGACATCAAAGCACAGCTGCTCTTTCCAACATAATGGTTGTCTTTGTTATTCTCGCACGACTGGAGTCTCTAAAATGTCACTTCCTGGAAGATCTCATTTGGTACAAGTGAGACGGATTTGAAAGGTAATAAGTGCATTTGGAGGTTCATTCCCGGGGAGCTTGTCTCTTTGCCCTCTGGGGGCTCACCTCTGCAGGCTGACACCAGGACTCAATATACAGGGATGCCTTGCAAATCCTGGTAAGATTTGCCTTTTCTAAATCTTCCACATCTGAATTTTAGGGAAGGGGACATCCTCAGGGCCTTTCTACTGCTATGATTCTGCACTTGGCATTGAGAGTATCCCTATTTTTAGTGCTTTTCTTTTCCCACAGCAGCTATGGTTATATGAACCTTTTTCCTTCCTAAGATTAAAAGCAACCAACTTCATGTCTTGGACTGCCCCCACCACCACCCCAGAACTATGTGACCGGGTTAACTCTGTATCTTGTGGCCATCAGCTCCATCTGTTCAGGAATGACAGCCTGGCCCCCATGTGCACCCAGGAAAGAAAGCTGACTGGCATGACACCCTTTTAAGGTCATTTAATGCTGTAACAGGAAACACTCTTGTATACACAACTTCTGAACCCACCCAACACCCACCTGTGGCCCTATGCTCATGACTCAGGGTGACCATTGTTCCCCATACCTCTGCCCATGAAGGGGACTAATCTTGCATGCCAATAAGACAACCTCGAAAAGAAGCTTGAAAGCAATCATTGAAGATGACATGGGCTTCGAGGAGATGGACAGTGAAGCCATGGCTGACTTCTAAGGCCAATGGCCTCTCATGCTGGAAAGTGATCTTTCTGGATGGTTCTCATGATCAGAGTGCCGGTGGCCCCGGCCTACTGTCAACTGGCCTGTACCATGTCTTCCATGCTCCGGGTACGATGGCCCATGAGCTTCCCCTGGAGCCCTTAACCCCAGGCTTAGCTCAGGTGGCTGATAGGTTTTTCTCAGTGCAAATTGGTCTTTGTGACAGCTTCAAGGAATATGAATCCAGGGTTCCTTCAGGACTGCACCAGGGCTTGATAGGAGGAAAGTCAGTCACTGGCCACAGTGGGTGGGACAGAAGCCATGTCTCTACTCAGCTCTTAATTCCCTTCCTGAGGCTGCCTTACTCTGTGCTCACTGTCCCTGCTAGTGGGGCCCCAGGCGATGATGCTCAGAGCTTAAGGGTTTTTGGTGGCCCCAGAGCTTCCCAACAGGAAAGGTGAACCTCATTAAAAAAAAAAATGACTCTGAGTTAGACTCAGAGTCTAACTCAAGCTCCACTAGACCATGTTAGGATGGCTCCCTCCACACATCCTTGCAGCCCACCCCTGATTTGACTCTGAGGAGCTCTTCAGGAGGGCAGGTAGACACCGTTCTCTAAAGAGGGGTGATGGTTGTCATAGCCTTTCAGCTATCCCTTAAGCCGTTTGCCTTAGTCAGGATTTTCTGTCTAAGACCAGCCTGCGAGCACATTTTACACATAACGCCCTTTTAAAATTAAAATAGTTTTTCAGACTACAGGTCTGGAAATATAGTTATGAGTACAAAACAGGTGTAAAAATTTAAATGTTACATATGTACTCTTAAATTGGTTCCAAAAGGGTTGTATCATCTCATTATCTAGCTAGTAATTTTAATGTTACTGTAAAATGTTGAGAGATTTGGCAGTGGGGTTTACTTCTCTGACTAACATAAATTGTTATTTGTATCTAATTATGAAAGTAGACAGTTTGAAAAAATACAAAAGTGGAGAGAGAATAAAAATACCTTGTGAAGGTCTCGAGGGTTGGAGGATGTAATTTCTGCAAATTAATCCCAAATAGTTAAGAAATGTAATGTATATAATTTATATAATACACAGGGTATCACATAGCTATCATGCTGTTCCTGTGTAATGTCGGGTCTGGAGAGATGGCTCATCTGTTAAGATCACGTATTACTCTTTCAGAGGACTGAGTTCCATTCGCAGCACCCATGTCTGGCGGCTCACAAGTGTCTGTAACTCCAGCCCCAGGGAATGTGAGACACTCTTCTGGCCTTCATGGGCACTTCCATTCACATTCACAAAGCTCCAAGCAAACACATAATTAAAAATAATAATAAATCCAAAAAAGACTCAAATATATGTAAATATGCATTATATATTACATAGAATTAAATATGCTATATTTCATGCATACATATAATTGTGCATATAGTTTGAAAATAATTTCTTACATAGTCATATAAGATGAACTATGTGTGTATAGACAATGAATGATAAAGTACATGTAGCAAAATATTAACAATTGGTGATATTATTCTATTTTTTCCTTTTCTTAAAACTAGAGTCTTTTCTCATACAATGTGTCTTGATTATAGTTTCCTCTCCCTCTACTCCTCTCAATTCCTCCCCACCTCCCCTCCCACCTGGATCCACTGCTTTTCTGTCTCATTACCAAAGAACAGGCTTCTGAGAAATCATGACAAAATGAAACATAGTAAGATGAAGCAAAAATTATCATATTAAAACTGGACATGGCAACCAAACAGGAAGAAAAGAGTCCCAAGAACAGGCATAAGAGTCAGAGACCCACTCATTCTCACAGACAGGAGTCCCATGAAAATATTAAGCTAATAGCTATAATAAACCCGGTGCAGACCCACGAAGACCCTCTGCATGCCATTTAGTCCCTGTGAGCTCATATGCACCTTGCTTAGTTGATTCAGAGGGCTTTGTTCTCCTGATGTCCTCCATCCGCAGCTGACCTACTACAGCAGACCCTGAATAGTCCAACATAGCTGAAGCACAAGAAAAAGACCTTAAAACCAGGTGAATGAAGAAGATTGAGGTCTTTAAAGAGGAAGTGAATAAATACCTTAAAGGAATCCAGGAAAACACAAATAAACAGCTAGAGGAAATGAATAAATCTCTTAAAGAAATCCAAGAAAACACAAACAGTGGAAGGAAATGAATAAAATTGTTCACAACCTGAAAATGGAAATAGATTCAACACAGAAAACAAACCAAGGGAATTCTGGAAGCAAAAAGTTTAGGAATTTGAACAGGAACCAGAGAGACAAGCTTCACCAACATAAAATAAGAGGTAGAAGAGAGAATCTCAGATGTTGCAGCTATGATATAAGAAATAGATACATCAGTCAAAAAAGTGTCAACTCTAAAAAAACTCCTGACACAAAACATCCAGGAAATCTGGAACATTATAAAAAGACCAAACCTAAGACCTAGGAATAATAGGAATAAAGGAAGGAGAAGAATCCCAGCTCAAAGGTCTAGAAAATATTTTCAACAAAATCATAGAAGAAAATTATCCTAAACTAAAGAAGGAGATGCCTATAAAGGTGCAAGAAACTTACAGAACACCAAATAGATTAGACCAGAAAAGCAAGTCCCCTTATACATAATAATCAAAACACTAAACATAAGAGCAAAGAAAAATTTTAAAAGTTGCAAGAGGAAAAGGCCAAATAATGTATAGAGGCCTATTAGAATTTCATCTGACTTCTCAATGGAGACTCTAAAAGCCAGAAGGGCCTAGACAGATGTCCCGAAGACTTGAAGAGACCACAGATGCCAGCCCAGACTACTATACCAAGGAAAATGTTCAGTCACCATAGATGGAGAAAATAAGATAACCCATGATAAAGTCAAATTTAAACAATATCTATCTACAAACCCAGCCCTACAGAAGATACTAGAAAGAAAACTCAAACGCATGAAAACACAGAGAGTAAATAATCTCAGACCAGCAAAATCAAAAGAAGGGGAAGTGTGTGTGTGTGTGTGTGTGTGTGTGTGTGTGTGTGTGCGCACACACACCAGCAGCAGCAGCAGCAGCACCACCACCACCACCACCACCACCACCACCAAACAAAACAACAGGAGTCAACAATCATTGGTCATTGATCTCTCTCAATACCAATGATACGGTCTCAATCCCCAATAAAAAGACATATACTAACAGAATGGATACAAAAACAGGATCCATCCTGCTGCATCCAAAAAATACACCCAACATCAAGGACAGATGTCATCTCAGGGTAAAGTGTTGGAAAAAAATATTCCAAGCAAATGGACCTAAAAAGCAAGCTGGTGTAGCCATTTTAATATCTAACAAAATAAACTTAAAACAAAAACTAATCAAAAGAGATAGGGAATGACACTACATGCTCATCAAAGGAAAAACCCACCAAGATGACATTTCAATTCTTAACATATATGCCCCAAACACAAGGGGCACCCAAGTTTGTAAAAGAAACATTACTACAGCTTAAATCACAGCTTGACCACCACGCACTGATAGCAGGAGACTTTGATACCCTACTCTCACCAAAGGACAGGTCATCTAGACAAAAACTAAATAGAGAAATACTGGACCTAACAGACGTTATCAACTGAAGTTATTATTGGAAACCTACAAATGGGGTATTTGATGAAAATAAAAACTAATACACAAAGTGTGATCCTAATTAGTCTTATCCATAAAAACCAGGAGTCACATATCAGGGTAATAACCTGAAAGATCAGAGAAGTAAAGGAGCAGCCACTAGTGACTTCTTATCTCCCTGGATCCTCTGACCAAATGGGGGCCCGAGATCCTGTCTCCACCTGCCTCATATTCCTGTCTCCACCTCCTGAGTGCTGGGATCAAAGGCATGAGCCACCACCACCTGGCCCCTATGCTTAACTAGTGGCTAGCTCCACCCTCTGATCTCCAGACAAGCTTTATTTGTCAGAACACAAAATATCACACAACAAACACATCCATTTTTTAAAAGATTTTTGAAATTCTATGTATATGAGTATTCTGTCTGCACCACGTGTGTGCCTGGTGTATACAGAGAGCAGAAGAGAGCATCGGGTCCCCTGGAACTGGAGTTAAAGATGGCTGTGAGCTGCCACATGGGTGCTGGCAATCAAACATGGGGCCTCTGGAAAACCAATCCACGCCTTTAACCACTAAGCCATCTCTACAGTCCTTATTGCCATGGTTTTGCATAAAACACATCATTTCCTACCAGCCAAGAGTCTATTTAGCATTCTCAGCAGATGGCTTTGCAACATCAGCCTAATATAAATACATTGCTGTGACCTTTGTCCACAATCCCATGGATATAAACAATTTCCTTCCTGAGGAACTTTTAAGTTGTTTCTAATTTTTCACAGATAAAAATAACATTTCCTTACATGTCCCTGAACACACTTCTTCAGTCACATCTTGATGGCTCCCCTTCCTGGGAGTTGTGAGTTACCATTCAGCCCAGTGTGAAAGGCCCAAAACACAGACCACAGAGCACCCTGCTTGGCTTCCACCCTGCTGGCTTCCTGTGATGCTCTTCACAGTTTCCAGAAACAGAGCCTGACTCACAGTAGTGCTGGTTCTGGAGGGCCTCTGGACCACCATCTCTGCATGCCTCCTCTCTGCAACCGTTCCCTCTGTATACATCCTTTTGCCATCGACTTCTCTGTCCTGCTCAGAGTTCTGATGCTCTGTTCAGCTTCTGGCAGCCTGCGATTCATTGCAGTATATGCTCTGTCCAACATGCCAGGCCAGTTTCCCTCCAGGGTGAGTGTGAGCCAGAGAAGTGAGGGATAGAGAGCTAGGAGGAAGACAGATCCTATGAAACAGCATGCCTTGCAGCATGAGGACCTGAGTTCGAGCCCCAGAACCCATAGGAAAAAGCTAGGCATGGTGGTGCACGAGTCATCTGTGTGTCAGACCAGGCCTAGAAAGGCGGAGAAAGACAGGTCCCTGGGGCTCACTGGACAGCCAGCCCAGCTGAGTCAACAAACTCCAGGATGATCAGACTGGCTCAAAAAAAATGAGATGGATGGCACCTGAGGAATGACATCTGAGTTTTACCTCTGGCCTCCACATACACACATGCATGCATACACACACACACACACACACACACACACACACACACACACACAATACACAAAGTAGAGCATGTCTTGATAGGTTTATTTATTTCCTTATTTTAATTTAGAAAATTCACCAATTTTGTGTATTTTCTAGTATTTTTTTGCGTATTTTTCCTTTTTGCTTCTTCTGTGAAGGGCCTGTTCAGGTCCTTTGGCTATTTTTCTATTGCAATTTTTTTTTTGAAACTAGAGCTATATTAAGCTTTTGAAAGAGTTAACCCTGAATGGTGACTACATTTGGAATTAACTAAAACCCAAGCAGCTGGGTACACCTGTGAGAGTTTTTTCTTAATGAAATCATAAATATAGATCTTGTGAAGTGGGAAAACCTGGGCCACATTATCTGCCAGCATCCTATATAAAGGACATGGAAGAAGAAAGCTTTGCTTTTTGCCTGCTTGGTCTCACTAGCAAGTTCATTGCTTCACAGGTATTAGAGCCTACTTCAGTGTATACTGAAGACCAGCCGAGACATCAGCCTCATGGACTAAACAACTACTGGATTCTTGGACTAATTGTTGGTAGAGTCATTGTTAGATTAGCTGGACCATAGCCTGTAAGGGACTCTAGTAAGTCATGTATGTATGTATGTATGTATGTATGTATGTATGTATGTATGTATGTATATGTGTGGTGTGTGTGTGTGTGTGTGTGTGTGTGTGTGTGTGTGTGTGTGTGTATTCATTCTATCATTTCTGTTCCTCTAGAGAACTCTGACTAATAAATATAACCTGTGGCATGTAATTTCAAATATTTGTTCCATTTTTCCATTTGACTTTTTAACTCCATTTACAACATTTTTTGATATTCAACAGTGTATCTGTCAGTCCATTCTTCCCCTTTAAAAATGAGTTTAGATGAGATGAGGTAATTTATAAAAAGAAATGAATTTATCACAGTTCATGAGTCTAGAAAGTTCTCCAAGGCCCCAGAAGATCGGGTGTCTGGGGAGGTTCACAGATGGCAGTCCTTACTGTTATCCTGTAGTGGGACAAACTAACAGATTCCTCTGACCTCTTTCAACAGGCCATTAATCCTATGCATGAGAATGCTGCCTCAAGACTGATCTCTTAAAGAAGCACCACCTCTTTTAAAAATACTTCTTCTTTTTATTTATGTGCAGGTGTGTGCCTGCATCAGTTTATGTGCACCACATGTGTGCTGGTGCTCTTGGAAGCCAGAAGAGGGCATCAGATCCCCTGGAGCTGGAGTTTCAGACTGTTAGGAGGTAGACCTTGGGGCTGGAGGGATAGCTCAGTGGTTAAGAGTTTGCTGTGCTTGTTCACTATTACACTGGCAATAAAATTCATCTTAGGAATTTGGGGTGTTGACACCTCCAGACTGAAGAAAGCTGGTGTTCATTTTATGTTATCAGATCTGAGTTCATCCACTTGTCCATCTTCCTTCCCTCCCTCCCTCCCTTCCTCCTCCCCTCCCTCCCTCCTTCCTCCCTTCCTTCCTTTCTCTTTCCCTCCCTCTTTTTCTTTCCTCTTTCCTTTCTTCCCTCCCTCCCTGTGTCCCTCCTTCCCTTCTAGTATAGCTCTGTTTGTCAAAGTACTTCTTTTGTAAGAATGGTTTTTGCCTTCCATATTCTTTGTTGTTGAATGTCTTTTGTTCAGTCTTTGGCAATTGCAAAATGTGTACAACCCCCAACCCTCCCCTTCTTCCCCAAGCTCCCTATTTTCTTCCTATGTTCACATCTTACCTGTTCCTTTTTTTTTTTTTAACCCACCGAGTCCAATACTCGGTTAATACTGCCTGCTGGAGTGTTGGCCAACCTCAGTGACTTGATCTTGTACAGGTTACCAGAGATTCAGTGAGTTCATGAATACAATGGCCATACCATGTCCAGAAGACAACATTTCACAGCTCTCCTCCCTGTCTTCTGGCTCTCCCATTCTTTCTACCATCTATTCTTTGGTGTTCCCTGAACCTGTGGTGGAGGTTGGGACAGCTCCTTTTAAATTCTTATGGGTTAGGTATTGTCTATGAACCACTTCCTAGTTTACGCTGTATTCCTTGCTCAGGTGTGCCTAAGCAAACCTAGCACAGGGCATCAAGCAAGCATTCAACCCATAGGGCTTGCTATTGATTCATATGAAGGGTAATGGAAATGCTTTATGGCCTCCATGACTTGAGAATCATTTGCAAAGCTGACAATGGGAATTCTGGAAATGATATTTTAAATAGTACTTTAGTGCCTTTTGGAGAAGCTGGCTAATTGATTTCAACCCCATGTGGGAGCTGTCCTTCCTGGGACAAGGTCCCCCGGCTGTGAGTGGAGGTGTGTTTTCTCCAGAGCCTGGGAGTCTTATGACAAGACCAGATCAAGACTGTATCAGCATCTTCCTGGAACAGATTCCAAGAATTAAACTAGGTTGCACCCTTTGGACGTTGACAGCTTCTGACATCCCTGCAACTGATAATACAATGCTTGTGTGCAAAGAGTTGTTCTAGCAGGAAACTGGTGTCAAGCAGATCGTCTTATGTGCTCAGGCATGAGTGTTGATCACAAGAATATCCTTCATGGTGAACCTCACTGCAGCCCACAGGCTTGAGATCATGTAAGAGAGAAAGACAAAACAGCTCATGTATTCTAAAAACATGCACCAGGCCTGTGTGCTTTCTCAACTTTCAGGAACAATCTTTGATTAGAACCTGGCTTTCTGAACAGAATCATCGACTCTTGACTGTGTGGTTGAGAACTTCCCTGATCGTTGCAAATTGTTGAATTGTAGAATTGAATACATCTGTAGAATTGTCTCTTCCCACAGACAACAAGAAAAAGGCAGCATAATATTTTCAGTGAAGTGCCTGGAAAAAACCAATGTGTGTGTGTGTGTGTGTGTGTGTGTGTGTGTGTGTGTTTCATAGATTATGGCATGAATAATTCATTTTAGGTGAAGTGAATATTTGATGGTCTATTAATAATATATGTATTTAGAGGAAAGCAAGTATTCTATGGAAGAAAGAGAAAGCTATGAACATTGAGTCTTCACAACGTAGTGTGCCCATGTGACCTACGTTGATGAAATCTTGTGTTGAAAATTCTTTCACTAACGTAGCCTGGATGGCTCAGAGCTTGGAAATCTTCTTCTGCTCTCTGGACTCAGTTATTGCTCATGGTTCCTCTCCTCTTTTTTCTCCCACTGTCCACTCTATTCATGACTTTTCATACAGCCAACGTAAAGGCATCGTCTGTGGAGAGTGAACCTGGGGCATCTGAATGGCATTGATAGATACATACGTCTAAGAAGCCTCCCTCACCTCCCAATGGGATTCAAACTAGGCAATTTCTGTTCAGAATTTTTAAAGTGTGTTGTTTGTTCCTCTACCGTTGACTTTCGGTAGAGAACTTAAGCAATGTTAGCTTTCTCAGATAGAATGAGACATAAGGGGCTGGAGAGATGGCTCAGCCATTAAAGGCTAGGCTCACAACCAAAAATATAAGAATGAGACATAAGGAAGAAAGCCCTGATGGCTGGTGACATGGGAGAGGGGGTGCTTTGGTACCTATAAGTGTTAGTGTCTGGAGAGAAGCACAGTGGAACCCTTCATCTGGCTTCTTTAGTCTGGTTGAAACATTGTGTTATTGCATAATTTCCATGTCATGATGAGTCTACTTCATTCTTCCATATTCTGGGGTCCCTTACACATCACTGTAAGAATGAAAGTTATGATGGCAGATTAATGGGAGAAATCTGTGGAGTCTGCTTTAAGGGCAAAGGAACTTATTTGGGAAAGAAAACTCACAAGACAGAATAGAGGAATTTGTCACAGGATCCTGGAAAGGTGAGGCCTGGTTCCATGCTATTCTTCTGCCTGGATCTGCCTGGTCTGTCCCGGCATCCAAAACCATGAGAGAGCAAAGAGAGGGCCACATACATGCATCCTAAGTCTTAAGAGTCCCAAGCGGCCATGCACAAGGGGCATGTACTTCAAATTCAAGGTCATAAGCAGGTGTAACAGTTACCTGTTACCTCACTAGGGGCAGTGCTTCAAGGTCATAGCTAGACCAGCTACCCACTACAGCAGATGTTTTCTTAAGTTTATTTACTTGAGGATATGAGGTATATTGTTCCATAATTTAAGTCTTTTGTGGGGTATCAGTGAAATTATTTAAGATTTTAGAGAAATCCCCAAATACATCAGTATCTTCTATTTCTATGCACATCTACCATCTGTCAGAATGGAGAAGGTACTGCAGATAGCTCATAGTTCTGGAAGGACAGTCATGATTCAATCTCTGTCCCAGATTTCCAACATGAGACCACCTGGGCCAGTGATTCCTGACCTCTGCACAACTCTATCTCCTCAGGTATAATAGTGAGAACTCAGTGAATACTGCACACGCGTGCACACACACACACACACACACACACACACACACACACACACACACACACACTGCATGATCCAGAGATGAGCTCATGAGAGAAAGATGGAGAAGCATCTACCGGTCATCTGGTGATATCCATGGTTCCAGCCAGCTTCTGTCCTGGAGGACTTCTAGATGGGAGAAGGTATCCTTATTCATTCCTTGGTGTTCAAAGAAGGACCATCATGCTAAAAGATGCTGATATATGTATTTTCTCAGTACTAGTGGTCAGATCCAGGAGCTTCATACATGCTTGGCAAGAGTTCTTGCAACAGGGTTTCACCAATTTCCTCTGACTAGCTTTGAACTCTGTCCTCCTGGTTCAGTCTCCTTGGTAGCTGAAATTAGAGGACAATGCCACCAGACCCAGCTGGGATTCTGGTATTTTAAAGGAAAAGGTTTTGTGCATCTCTTATATATATCCCAACTTCTTCATCTGATGCCCAGTCTTAGAGTTGGTGAAAATGCTGGTGGGTATGTCAACCTGTCCTGAAGGATGGCAATCTGATTGCAAGATGGTGCCAAAGATCACTTAAAGAGTGATATTTTTATATACTCTAACATTCTATCTGACTTTAGAAACTATCCCCATTACCACCATCTCCTACAGCTCCTGTACTAACAGGCAGCCACTGCAGAGCCTGCCTCCCTTTGCCTCCTGGGACTCTTTTAAGGCAATAAGAAATGAGAAGGTCTTTAAATGTGCAGGGAATATGGGTTCACTATCTAGGAAAATCCCAGAAAACAAAAATGGGGCCACTGAACAGCTGAGGCCTGAAGATAACTCCCTTGAAGCTTTGTGACAACTGTTTGGAAAGCCAAACTTTCTGGAGAAGGGGCAAGACACTCTCTTGAAGCTATGGTTCTTCAAGAGCGATACTTTTATGTCAACTTGACACAAACTAGAGTCATCAGAGAGGAGGGAGCCTCAGTTGAGAAAATGCCTCCATGAGATCCAGCTGTAAAAAAGCCTATAAGGTGTTTTCTTAATTAGTGATTCATGGCGGGGAGGCCCAGCACACTGTAGGTGGTGCTATCCTGGGCTGCTGGTCCTGGGTTCTATAAGAAATCAGGGTGAACAAGCCACGAAGGACAAGCCAGTAAGCATCACCCTCCATGGCTTCTGCATCAGCTCCTGCCTTCCAGGTTCCTGTCCTGCTTGAGTTCCTGTCCTGATTCCCTATGATGATGAACTATGATGTGGAAATGTAAGCCAAATAAACCCTTTCCTTCCCAAGTTGTTTTGGTCATGGTGTCTTATCACAGCAATAGTAACCCTAACTAAGAGAGGAGCTATGTTTAAATATCTTGGCTATGGGGCTTTATGCCAAAAAGAGAGGGAATCCAGGATATAAGCTGAGGCTAAATCCTTCTCTGATGGATTGGACAGGAAGGGGCTTTGACTGGGTTCTCTAGTAGGTGTCAATGTAAACAAAGGACTTTCTGTAGCCTAGGGCTACAGTGTAGACCTCCAAGGCTGCGGGTGTCTGTCTATGGGAGACAGCCCATACCTCAAAGTGTTATGCACAGGGTCCCCGCAAATGTCAACATAGAGCATCACCAACAAGAAGAACCAGCAGCCTCCAGCTTTGGGACTTTGCCTGCTCTAGACACGGGTAGCATATGTCATCAGAATGGATGAGGTCACTGTAACTGCAGAGGACAAGTGAAGATCCTAAGGAGTCTGCTCAGGCTGCCGTAATACAGTATCATCCACCAGGCACCTAAAACAACAAAAATGTCCCACAGTTCTGAGAGCCAAATCCAAAATCAGGTACCAAGCAGTTAGGTTATGATCTGAGGTCTTCTCTCCTGGCTTGCAGGCTGCCATCATTTGTGTGTGTGTGTGCTAATGCAGCCTCTGAGCCATCTCAAAGAGAGCACACACTCTCTCATGTCTCTTTTTATAGGTCACTAATCCTATTGGATAAGGGCTACCTTTAGGACTTCCTCTAACCTTGCTTATCTCCCAGGAAGCCTATCACCACACAGGGCCACACTGGGGACTGGAGCTTCACAGTACAAACATGAATGTGAGCTTTCAGTCCACAGTAGGTCCACAGCTATCTAGGGATCCTGTAAGCAGACCTGGAACTCTGACTTATTCGTCCATCTCCCGTGGACCCATCCTGTAAGTGGGCATCATCTTGGCAAGGAAAGGGGACAGAAGTAGAACATTAAAACAAACAAACAAGCCGGGTGGTGGTGGCGCACGCCTTTAATCCCAGCACTCGGGAGGCAGAGCCAGGCAGATCTCTGTGAGTTCGAGGCCAGCCTGGACTACCAAGTGAGTCCCAGGAAAGGCACAAAGCTACACAGAGAAACCCTGTCTCGAAAAACCAAAAAAAAAAAAAAAAAAAAAAAACAACAAACAAACAAACAAAAAAACCAACCAAACAAACAAACAGGAAAAACAAAAACAAATGTGAGCCTGGGCAGGCTGCTCACCTCGAACAGAGAATCTTTGAATAAAACAGAGCTCCTTGATTCCAAAGGAATGAGATGCTGAACTCACTTGTGGGTCTCTTCGCTCTGCAATAGTATGGAAGCCTCTAAGAGAGTCAAGAAAGTAGCTATCATTTATTTGTATGTTTTAACTGGAGCTGTGACCAAACAGGGACATGGACAGCACAGGGCTGGTGAGTGGTGTGTGGTTAGCCTTTAGCAAAATGCTTTCTCAAGCTGTTCTTGTTAAAAAGCCACGGGGCAGGTACCCTGAGAGAGCCATTTTCTGTTCAGGCTCTGAGCTTGGTTCAGCAAGTTTCACTGTCAACCAGTTGAAAGCCATAGCTAGCAGTGGTGGCAGGAGAGGAAATTCCTCTCCAGGGCTAATTGAGAGGCAAGTTTGGAGTGCTCAAATCCAAAGCAAATCTTGTCACACACACACCCCCACACACACTATATCCACTCCACCACCTTAGACATACCGACAGCTACACACTCCAGTTTAATACATGTAAAAATATTTATTCATCAGAGTCAGGTTCAGCCTTGCTAATGAAATGTCACAGCCTTTACCCCTCCCCCCCAAATCCCTTCAAAAACATTCTAAGTTACTTTGTCATTTTAACAAACATGTTAGCGGAGAGAAAAGCTGGTATTACAGCTGTAATTATGTCAGCACACAATAATTAAATCGGGCCTAAGTAGCCTTCGGGTATATTTTTAAACAGAAACAAAACTCTCATGTATACTGAGAGGTTTGTCATGTGAAGCACAGGCTAGACCACATGGACTCTGTCATCATTAATCCCTTTGGTGTCTGTGTAACCATATCACGTCCAGAGAAGCTGCCATGGCGAAGGCACAGAGGTGGAGGTTGGTTTCTGAATGAATCCGCAGCAGTGGACGTGTTCATCCTGTCCCTACTGGGCAGGTAGGCCTGCAGCCAGCCACCACCTGTCCTGCAGGATCAGCACGGGTCACAGTAGAATGGTTTCCTTGATGTCCTTTGCAGCTGCCCTACCACTTCAGGCAAGCCAGGAAGGTACAATGCTCAGACAGAGGGGGAATGCTCTGAGGTCTTTGAAGTACACTTACCTCTATGTAATTCGCCCTCGGGGCTGTTCAACAAAATGATTTTTAGAGATTCATTCCTCTTCCCTATTAAGACAGATCTTTTCTGTATTAGGATTCTTGAGAGGAGCAGGATTTATAGAATGAGTATATATTATATATACAACACATATGATATATATCTTGTATAGAACATATATAATACTATACATGTTATATAGTACTATTATTATATATAAAGGGGATTTATTGGAATGGCTTACAGGTTGTGGTCCAGCTAGTCCAACAATGGCTGTATACCAATGGAAGGGCCAAGAACCTAGTAGTTGTTCAGTCCATGAGGCTGGTTGTCTCAGCTGATCTTCAGCACACACCAGAATCCCCAAGACGTAGGCTCTAATGCCAGTGAAAGAATCAACTTGCTAGCAAGAGTGAGAGCAAGCAGATGAGAGAGAGCAAGCTTCCTTCTTCCATGTCCTTATACAGGCTGCTGGCAGAAAGTGTGGCCCAGATTAAAGGTGGATCTTCCCACCTCAAAGATCCAGATTGGAAGTGGGTCTTTCTACTTCAAATGCAAAAGATTTAATTTAAAAAAAAATCCCTCACAGGTGTGCCCAGTTATTTGGGTTTTAGTTAATTCCAGACATACATAGTTAAGTTCACAACCATGAATAGTCATCACATTTTCCCTCTTATTTTCAGGTCTGTGTGTGTGTGTGTGTGTGTGTGTGTGTGTGTGTGTGTGTGTGTGATGTGTACATGTTCCTGTACTCATGGGTGTGACATGTATGAAGCCAGGGGTGACAATGAACGTCTTCTTCAATTGTTCCCCCGCCTTAGTTTTTGAGGCAGGGTCTCTCACCAAGCCTGGAGCTCATTGTCTTATCTAGATTGGCTGGTCAGCGAGCCTCAGAGATCCTCCTGTCTTCCTCCCCAACACTGGGATTGCAGATGTGTGCTGCTGGGCTCAGCTTTATTCCATGGGTTCTAGGGGCAGTGGTCAGGTCCCTACACTTGTGTGTCAAGCAGCTTACTGTGTCACCTTCTTACCCCCTTTCTTAAGAATTTTAAAAGGTTTTTGTTTGTTTTAATAATGCTTCATTCTTTTGAGATGCTCTGAGTAAGTTGTCTCCTCCTCCCAGATCCCCTCTCAGCTCCCCTCCCAGGTCACAGGTCCTCTCCCAGGTCATGAGGTGCTTAGATCTGGGAGGAAGGCTACTACTTGAAGTCACCTTTCTGGTTGCACCATGGCCAAGCAGGTGCCATTCAGGACATGTCCAGGAATCTTTCCAGAGAAGAGACACAAGAGGAGAATTTTCTCATCTTCTCCCTTCCTCTGTGCACACTCCAGATGAGGACCTCACATCAAGTCTTCAGCTGAAACAACGGATGCAACTTGAAGAAACGCCCTGGACTCTTGAAGAGACTTGCAAAGTAGTCATTGGTACAGTCCATGTGACTAAGATTCTGCCTTGATGGAGGGACCTGTCCCTCTAAAACAAGCCACAGGGCGTAGGGGTGGGGCACTCCACAGAATCTCAAGGAGCTGTTGCATAGTCTGCATGAGCCAGCCATGTCCCAACAGCATGGGGCAAGACAAGAAAGAGACCTAGAGGAACTCCCAAAGTGATTCAGTCCCAGGAATGAGCTACTTCTGCCCACGATGGCAGATTTCAAAGGTTTCTACAGAGCTACACATTTGTGGGCAATTTAGATAAAAGTACAAATTCAAGGAACCCTATCATGTGGAACGATCTGCTGATGGACACATTTTAATCACTTAGCAGATCACTTCCTTCGTGTTGAGCGTACGCATAAGTGCATTCCCATCAACCCACAGCAGTCATTTTTCTACCACATACTTAGTTGCTTGACTCAGAACTCTCATGTACCAATGATTAGATCACCCTCCCTGAGCAGACACATCCTGCCCCCTCCTCCTCTCTCTTGTCACCCTGCATCCACTGTGCCTCATACTCAGACTGTGGGTCATCCGATACACTCAGAGGCCAGTAAGTGTTGAAAAGCAGGGACTATGTGAGACAGAGAAATCTCCACTCCTCTCTCATGATTGGCTGCCTCACAAATACTTCTTTCAAAGAGTTTCGTTCCTCTGAGCAAGCATTTGCTGACTCACCCAGGGAGCTCACAACTTCCAGGAAGTTGGGTTGGCAACAGGCGCTGGCTGAAGAGCCAAGACAATTGTTTTCCCATTATTCCATTACCAGCTGGCAGACAGGATGCATAACCCCAGGGGGAATTGCTCCTTCCACAGGAAGTCATGGGGACCACCAGGAGACAGCCCAGTTCTCTTACCACCTGGACATCTCCACGGATTTCAGACGTTGCCTGGTCCTGACTCAGGAGTCTTTCCTTAGAATCCCCTCAGCCCTCTGCCTGCTGCATCTCTGAGAGGTTGTCTCTGTGCTGGACCCAAACCATCCTCAGATGCAAATAAACCACTGTCAGAGAAGAATTGGCTTATTGAGGCTACTATGGCAAAGTCTAGTTGGAATTTTCAAATCCTTCAGAGTCTTTCTTGAGGACTGAGTTTCATAAAATTACTCAGCAAATGGTAGCCAGTTCCTGAGAGAAGGGGAGGAATGGCAGCTTTAATTCTGCAAGCCTTGATTTCCATATTGATCGTAACATTATATATTTTTGTTATTGCTTCATGATGGAAGAGAAACTCAGACTGTGTCAAATTCATTCGTCAGCATTAAAAGAATTTCTACAATAATAAGTGCAACAGGAAACCAAATTTTGATGTTCTGCCTTGTGCTGAGACAGCTGGTCCAGAGGAAGTGGTCTGGTCCCCACATCAGACCCCATATGCCTACCTAGTTTCCCTCCCTGGGACCTTAGTGAAGAACTGTCTTTGAAAACACTCTTCGGTGCCTTTTAATCTACGGTTGACTCTCCCTTCTTTACATCTGAAGTCTCAGCAGCAGATTGGCATTGAAGGTGAGTGTTTTATGAACTCTTGAAAAATGTGGTTCTGTCTAGCATTCTTTCTTTAAATGTTAGCTGACACAGACTCACCTCCTTAAGTATCATCAAACAGTCTGGAAACAGCTGGGTCCCGAATTTGAATGCATGGGAAAAAGCTTTGGAACTGCTCTGGAGATACTAAAGAAAAGTAAGGACAGATGTCTCAGGATCTTCATACAAGAAAGACTGTCCTTAACTATTATAGATTTGACTTAAAATGTGTATTTTTCAAAAGGCGATTAAGTGGTACATAGGAATTCACTGGGACACCTGAAGAGGCCCTAACAGTACAAAAAAAGCAAGCACCACTTTGCTGAGCTGCTTTGAAATGGTTCCCAAAGTCAGAGGAACATGGAGGGCATGAGTGAGTTTACAAGAAGCCCGGAGCTTGGGAAGTGGATACAGAACAATCAGGAGTTCAAGGCCAGCCTCTGCTACATAGAGAGTTCAGAATTAGCCTGGGCTATACGAAACTGTATTCAAAAAACTAAAACTAAAATCAACTCCAAACTTGACTTTTCCAAACATTTTGCATTTATTTACTTATTAGTTCACATTGTTTTTGTGTGGGGGCATGCACATGCCATGGTGCACAAGAGGAGGTCCAGAGGACAATCTGTGAGAGTTAGCTCTCCCTTCTTCTTTGTGGGTCCCAGGGGTCAAAATCAGCTTGTCAGTCCTAGGGAAAGCCTCTACCTAAGAAGTCACCTCCCTAGCCCCCAACCAATATATAATGAAACTTCCTGACTACAGGACTGACCAGCCACAGCAAAGCCAAGCATTCAATGGCCTTTTAAAGCATCTCACTGCCAAGCTCTCTCAACCAACTCATGGCCCATGTATGCTTCCTCCCACCTCTGTGCATGCCAGGAAACACTCATGGTGTATTTGCTTTGGGCCAGACATCCTTCCACACACTCCACTCACATCCACTTTGTTTCCATAGCAACAGCATGAAGAAGGCACTATATTTACTTCCATCTGGCAATTAAGGAAACTGAGGCAATGCTAAACAATCAACTGTGCTAGGTCTTCATTGTATTCTCCCTTTCACCTCCAAATTCACCCTTTTTTGTCTGCTCAATTAAAATGGAGTTTAGCCGTTTGTATAGTCTCCCTTAGGCTGCTGGGAAATGCTAAACTTTATCAGTAGGGGGCGCTGGAGAGATACAGCTCAGCAGGCTTCTGTGCCAGGCCCTGCAAAGCATGCATACCCCTGCTCCCTGACAACTGCTCTAGCAGAGGGGCTCAACCTTGCACATTCCCAGGGCAGGATTCTGGCAAGCCTTAGTGGGTGGATTTTCAGCAAGTTCTACAAGTGTGGCAGTACACAAATTTTCTGTCATCTATGGAGCTACACCTGAACCCTTCCAGAGCAGCTCCTTGATTTCTGTGGCTACTTGGGCTCTTCAGAGCTGCCTCCACTTCTTACTAGACAGTGCTCTATATGGGTAATAATTCAGTCTAAACATTCCAGATCACTGTGGTTTCTCTCCTGGTTAGGAGATGCTGACTGGCTGGCATCTCTGCCCAAGGCCACAGACCAGAAAGAGCAGTGGCACACAGCCTCTAATCCCAATGGTTCTGTCATGTTGCTTCCTCTGAGCAAGGCAGGCATGAAGCAGATGGGAAGACTCTTGTCAATGGAGATGGCTTCCCATGGCATGGGAAAGCACACCAAATTGAGGTAGATCCCCATAGCCTATGGTTTTTGTTTTTTGTTTGTTTGGTTTTTTTGTTTGTTTGTTTTTGTTTTGTTTTTTTTAAGACTACTCTCTGTGTAGTCCTGGCTGTCCTGGTCTACAGTGCAAGTCCAGCTTTAAACTAAGAGATCTGCCTGCCTCCGCACTCCCAGTGCTGGGATTAAAGGAGTGTACCACCATTGCTGGCTGGGTCAGATGTATCTTTGGGGCTCAGTGGACAGTCAGCCAAGCCTATTCGGCTAGCTCCAGGCCGATGAGGTGTTTTTTGTTTGTTTGTTTTTTGTTTTTTAAATGTAGGGACTTGAACTCAGATACCTAAGCTTGTCCTCTGGCCTCCTCAAATAAACACACACGTACCCACACACACCTGCACCTGAACATGTGAACACGCATGTTTGTATATACCGGACAGTCATCCCTGGGTCTCTTGCAACCAGCTCCCGAGAGGCAGCATTCCTTGCCCTGAATCCAGAAGCACAAGGACTTTTATGGTGGCCAGAGGTAGAGGAGAAGGAGACACGGTGTCACCCCAGTGTTGTAGCGGCTATCATCACACAGAGCAGAACACATGGCAGAGAAATACTTGAATTTCAAATAAATGTATTTATTTCCATTTTTGTTGCAAAAACTAATTTGTTCTTAACTCCACAAATACATATTTATGAAGAATACTTGAAAGAAAAAATAAGAGTGGGTATCACTAGGTCATTTGATTAAGATAATTTCTGGTGTGTGTGTGTGTGTGTGTGTGTGTGTGTGTGTGTGTGCGTGCACTGAAAACACTGACATCCTCACCCAGCCATTCTCAAGTTCCCACTGAAACAAGCTCTTTGGGTGACTGATGAAGGTGGGCGCTGTGGGCTGGGGTGGAAGAGAGGCACAGGGCTCTCCAGTTTGTCTCTACCTGGCTGCCTCTTTATCTGTCCATTTCAAAGTCAGTCTCCGCTACTCAAGATGTGTATGCTAAACAGACTTTGACCCAGACTTTGGATTTCAGAACTGGCAGCCATTGGGGTTGGGAATTAAAATATGATAGAGTTTTGCTTCTCAAAAGCTTGGAAAAAAAAATGCCCCCCCCCCCAAAAAAAACCCAACATCTAAGCACACTTGAATATATAAAATTTTCCTTCTTGGGTGGAAATGATATACTGAAAACTTCAGAAGCAATGGGTAAAATTTAAAAAAAAAAAAAGAGACTAAGTCTAGTAGGTTCCAAGGGATAGAAGTCCCAGCAACAGACTGCTGACCTATTGACTCCAGGACTGTTGCTTTTGTTTGTTTGGGTCATTTAGAAAGTTAAAAAAAAAAAAATTCAAAAGTAAAGTAAATGTGTCTTTCACGTGCGAAGATAGTGTTAAGTTTAATGGTTCATCCAGCATCAGAAGTCTTCCCAGATCCAGGCAGTGGCTAGCAGGGCCACCTGGGATCAGACTGCATTCCTCTGAAGGAGCTGGTCCAGTAATTGCTGGAGGAGCCAGGGAAACAAAGACGTCAAGTTCCCATCTCTCTGTGCACCACCCACATCACACCTGTGTGCCCCAGACAGCTACCTTTTTGAAGACTTCAGCTCGGAGTCTGTTACTCTGTAAGATCACTCTTTTCTTTTGCTCTTCTTTTTTCTTTTTAACTTCCGGCAAGTTATTATAGATTCTGAAACAGACAGAAGACATGATGAGGAACAAGATGTCAGGTGCTGGGCTGGGGGTGGGGGGCAGCCTGGCTCGTCAGCAGGAAGGAAACTACAGGTAGGGTCTTCACATGGCGAGGTCCCGTCTGAAGAACTCCCCTCCCCTTAGAGCACAGAGACACCACGGAAGAGGAGGCAGAAAGAGTGTGAGAGCCAGAGGGGATGGAGAACACCAGGAGAAAAAGGCCCTCTAAATGAACTGAGCAAAGCTCATAGGAACTCGCAGAAACTGAAGCAGCAAGCAGCTTGCACAGGCCTGCACCAGGTCCTCTGAATATATGTTATAGCTTTCAGTTCAGTATTTTTATGAGATTCCTGACTGTATGAATGAGTGAGTTTCTGATTCTAGTGCCTTCTCTTGGGGCCCTTTTACTTCTGTTGGTTTGCCTTGTCCAACACTTCAATGTGATGGCTTTGTTTTTTCTTATTATATTTTGGTTTGTACAGATACATTTATTAAATATATTAAATATTATCAAATATAATGTAATTATAAATATAAATTATTTATAAATATATTAAATATTACTTATTATATATATTAAATCCATAGTGGGCCCCCCCCCCAAAAAAGAACTTCTCTGAGGTCCCAGGACATAGACAGTCTGGGGACAGTGTCTCAGTGACGATTCCTGGGCAGTGTAGCAGGCTCCAGTGTAGCTGGAGAGGCCAGGTATTTATGTGGAAGTCACTTCTCATCCTGTATTTGCAGTGATAATGATTCACTTGTAAAAGGAGGGATGTTTAACATACTGGTTTGCTATTCTGAGTGTCAACATTTCCTACATATCCCCTTTGTGGCCATCTAATTTTTGACTTCCTGTGATTTGATGAGGAACAACAGATACATGACAGTAGCAAGAATCATATACTGGAAAAAAAAACATAAAAAAAAACCATGTTTGTTTCCTCTTAGCCTGTTGTATGTCTGATTAAGCTGATTCTAAACACATTCCAGACTCAAAATTTGTCCCTGTCCCCATGTAAATCATCAACATCTGAGTTACCAACAGGGCCTAAGGGGCCCTTGTCTGGAAGACTGCTCCCTCCCCAACACAAACTGTTCAGCTGCTTACTGATGCCACCTGATTTTTCTCCAATGGACTCACTGCATCCTGAGCTTGTAGATTACTATGCTCTACAAGGCCCCCAACTCAAACATCTCTTTCTCATTTTTCTCTTATGTATGAAAGTCAGATGAAACAGAGCTAAGATGTTCTGCACTTAGAAGCATGAGTGCAAAGTATAAAAGGACAATGACAGTATCGGCAGGTGACATCTGGTTACTCAGCATCAGGTTAGTCACCAGACATGACTAAACACATGCAATCCTCACAATAGCTGAAAAAGGTACATAAGGTCCCGCTGTCATACAACAAGGAAGGTGAAGCCCTCCAAGACCAAGAGGTTTGGGCACAGCCCCTCAGCTGGCTAATGGTGGGCTGGCATTGGGATCTCAAGCTGAACGCTTCTTACTCACTGTGAAGCATGTGCCCCAACTACGTAGCACATGGCTACTCACAAAGTCCTGCAGGGGCCCGTGCTTTGACGGTGCCTGGCACGTCGTGAGTATTAGTGAGGGTTGAGTAAACATGTGAATAAAGGAATATACCTTTGCTGCACTCAGGAGGGATTGGAACTAGGAGCAGGAGAGAAGATCACAGGGGAGCTGGTCCCAAAGCCCTCAGGAGGGCAGTTCCTCAATCCAGAGACCGCCTCTCCTTGAGCCGTCCATCCAACTCAACTGGGAAGTGGAAACAAAGCTTCTGTGTCCCACCTCTGGCCCTGCACTATTTCCTCAAGTGAGATCCCTGATTTTTAATAGTATGCCCCCACAAAATACACTGCACAGACAGCCAAAACCCGGGGGGATTGAAGTCTGTATCTTGGGAAAGCTCACAGATGACACCAGGAAATGGTAAGCTCTAGAAGGAAAGGCAAGCACAGTACAACATCATGTATAGTTAAAGACCACGTGTCTGCTTAAAGGTACAAACGGGAGTCTTTGAAGGGAAAGAGAAAGGAGACAGACTGTGGGCATCCTAGCAGAGAGGCCTGGGACTGAGCAGAGAGGCCTGGGACTGAGCATTGGGCAGCTGGCTAAACGGTCTTGAGGGAACTTCAGCTTTACTCTACTGCTTGAGTTAAATGAAAATATAACTGACATAATACATGACAAGGAACAGGAAGAAAAAGCAGTTTCAGGTGACTGTGGGGAGCCGGGGTCAGAGCCCAGCCTGGCACATTCCACTTAGCAAAGAGATCTAATTGCTTGGTCCATCTGAGATAAGTCAAGGGCCACTGAAGGCTGTAGGTACAACATCACCTAGCTTACTGGTCCTTCTCAAACATCAGTTTCTTCCTCTGAGACATGTTAGGACAGAACTCTGTCTACCAATGCTGCTTGGAAGTCCATTATTTAAATTGCTTGGTAGGCAAGGGTTTGTAATAGCAGTTTTAGGTTTGGGGACCAATAAGGAGAGGTTTTTCCTTTTCTTTTTTCTTTTGTTCTCTTTTTTCACTAAATTGAAGAGAATGCTTTTGTTGCAAGGTATATACAACTTTTCATTTGTGAAACAGCAAGTCTTCAAATGGAGGGATCCTTTGTAAGCCCCAGTTAGAATGCTGGGAGTCATATCATTAATAGTATGCCCCCAATTCTTATTTTCTTACTTTCAAAGAGGTTCCCTGTAGGTAACCAAAGTTACTTAATTATCATGGAAACAACATAATCACGATAAAAGCAGAAATTTAGGGTCTGGAGTGGGGGCAAAATTATTCTTCCTATTTTGGTGGTGTCTCTGAGTGCACTATCAATTTGATTTAATTACTATAATCTCTCCCAGGGCTAGGCACTTTATTACAGCTTAATGACATTTTATGTGTGTGAACATGGCCAACCCTGCTGAGCTTTTGTGTCCTGGTTAAGAGGCCAGGTCCCAAAAAGAATAGTAGCCTTTGTGTGCCCCAGGGTGGTAAGAGTTAGTGGGAGTCTTGGATAGTGACTAGCCAGGCAGAGCAAGGAGTACCTTGGTGGAGACTGCCAGAGACAGACATGCCAGAAAAGCTGGTTTGTGGCCCCTCCGAGGCCCCTCTGGCTCCCATGCTCTGCTGGCTTCCAGTTTGGAAGCTTTTCCTCAGGACCGTCTCAGTCAAGGCCCTCCAGAGAAACGGGTTCTCTCCTCCTCATAAAATTACTTTCAAAGGTGCAGCCGCACATGGCTCTTGCCCAGAGCTACAAGGTAAATACGTCGAAAGAGTTCCAGTTCAGAATCTGCTGATCACTCAGGGACCAATTATGGGCCCACTGCCGAATCCAAGACCCACCACTTTCCTGAGGTTGATCCAAGAGCAGCATAAACATTCCGACGCACAGTTCAGCAACTTTGCTCACCTCAGCCAGGTTTTCAGATCGGCAGCCAAGACCTCAGCCCTTAAATGTGGGTCTGGAAGCCGTGGCCCAAGGGACAGCGTCTGGGCCCTTCAAGCCTCCCTCCTCAACTCTTTCCATACCTCCCACAACAGCCACGTACCTTTTAGATCTCATATGCATCTCCTTCTCTGAAATGCATCTTTCTTTGGGTTTGAACAAGTTATCTGGAAGAAATAGAAAGAGGATTAATTCCAGGAGATACAGAATAGTACAACGTATGGAGTGACCCTGAGGTAGATCCAGAATATTCTCCTGATTGTTCCCTCCTCCAAGCCATAGCCTGTGACAAACACTGTAGGTTTCCAACTGACCAGGCAACAGCTGGTCTCAGCAAGCGTTAAACAGGGCAGAAGCAAAATGTCAGCATGTTTGAGTTGTCAACTTGACACACTTGAATCACTGGGGAAGAGAGTCTTCATGAGGAAGAATCTAGATCAGGCTAGCCTGTGAACACATCTGTGAGGGCTATCTTGATGAAGTAGGAAGGCCCACACTGAAGGTGGCTGGTACCATTTCATGGCTGGGCCCTGAACATGTTAAGAGCATGTTCTTGCAGAGGACTCATATTCAGCTCCCGGAACTCCAGGGTGGCTCACAACAGTTTGTAACTCCAGTTTCAAGGGATCTGACACTTTCTTCTGGCCTCCATGGGCACTAGGCATGCATGTAGTGTACATATGCAGACAAACACTCATATGTATACAATAAAAATAAATCTTTAAAAAACAGAAAAAGCTAGCTAAGTGCCACATCACAAGCAGGCAAGGATCCCTGAACTTACTCTCTGCCTGCTCTTGACTTTACCTTCCCCCCAACAATGGACTGAAACTTCAAATTATAAGCCTAATAAGCCCTTTCCTCCCTTACTTGGCTTTTTGACAGGAATTTTTTTTTTTGTCACAGCACCTGAACTTTTGCACAGACAGCTGCCCCACCAAACACTTTTTAAAAATATTTATTTATTTATTTATTTAGAGCAAAAAACCATGTCATGTCTTGGTGGGGAAGTGAACAGTGAGTGCCAGGCTATCTGTTCAAAGGAAAATCCCTACACTAGGTTTCCGAGGTTTCTAAGGACAGGGAAACCTCCCAATCATCCCCATTCTGAGAGCAGAAGGTCTGGCTCCTGCCTGCAGTCCTACATCAAGGAGACTTGGAAATGGCCTCTGCAATAAGCAGCCCCCCTTTTTTATTAAGAGATTTTTCTATTCATTCTACGTATCAACCACAGATTCCCCTGTCGTCCCTCCTCTCACTCCCCAACCTTGCCCCCCAACCCCCCCCCCCCCATTCCCACCTCCTCCAAGGCAAGGTCTCCCATGGGGAGTCAGCAGAGTCAGTTTAGGCAGGTCCAAGCCCCTCCTCCTTAAGCACGCCCTCTTAATCCCACTCTAAGGCCTGGAAAAGTCATGGGACAAGATCAAAGTCACATATACTAGTGTCCTTGGACTAAAAAAGTACACTAGAGTAGACAAAGATCATGAGATTGAATTTCTTTTTTAATTTAAGTGCATGTAATGGTTAGCTTCAATTGTCAACTTGACAAAACTTAATATCACCTGGAAAATAGATCCTTGGTGAGGGACTGTTTACATTGGGCTGTCTTTTGGGCTTATCGGTGGTAGGCCGTGTTAACTATGTTAACTGATGTGGTAACAGCCAGCCCACTGTGGGTGGCACCATTCCCTAAGCAGGGGGTTCTGAATTGTATGGGAGTAGAGAAATGGAGCTGAGCATGGACAAGCAAGCAAGTAGACATGCATGTGTTCATTTCTCCACTCTCTTGGCTGTGACTATGCTATGAGCCGCTGTTTGAAGTTCCTGCTTTGATTTTTTCCCATAGTTACAAACTCTAAGGTGAAATAAACCACCTTAAGTTGCTTTTTGTCAGGGTATTTTATCACAGCAATAGAAATGCAAGTAAAACAATGTGCATATATATATATATAGATAGATAGATAGATAGATATTACATATACATAAATAATACAATGCATACATACATGTATAATCTCTTTAAAATGGGATATTTAAAAAATAGTTTATACTGTTTACTATACCTGAAAAGGCCCTTTTGCAGTGACTTTGGAATGCCCACGTGACTCTCGGCCTTAGTTTAGTCAAGGATCTGGTCCGATTAGTTCTCCTAGGGTGCTTGCCACAAGGGAGAATATCTGAGCAGCTGTCATCCTTTCTGGAAAGTCTAGACCAGCAGCTGACTGCCTTCACTCAGCATAAGCATACAGGTTTCCATGAAGGTACAGGGAGACAGTACTACTAAAGAACGTCTTCCCCTCTGGCCAATTAAAGTCACTGAGCCATAGTGTGGAAAATGCCTCTGTGGACAAGCTTACACCCTGTCCTACCAGCCACTAAAGAGAAGAATATGGCATTCTTACGAACTTCCAAGAGTCAAGGGTGAAGCAGAAGAGAAAGAGACACCAGCATTTCCAGTTAAGGGGGAAAGTCCCCACTGTTCAGAAAGGTGGAGGCTGTGAGAGAAGATATTTCCACATGATGCAATGAGCCACAGCTCCTCCTGGTGCCCCACCCGAGCCTCCACCCCAGACAGGGCTCCTGGAATTTCCCAGAATGAATGGAGTACCAGTTAAGTCTGTCTGGATCTTGGGCAAGCAAATGTGTGCATATTTGGAGACTTCCCTTGGAGAGGGAGAGGAAGCCTTAACACGAAGTCTCAGACCCAGTTTTGGATTAGCATTCTTTAGGAGCTACTGGAGGCCAGGGTGGAGCCAGTATAGACAGATGCACTGTATCCTGGGGGGCAGGCAACTTTTCATAATCCCCAATCAACTATATGTGGTCTATTCTGGAAATCAGGTGTTCATTTTCTCCCTGGTCTGTTTCTTCAGAGCACCTGACACCACAATTAAACATTGGTTCTATTTCCGGAGGAAACATGAGCTACCCAACACTTCCATGGCTCACTTTCTGAAGCTTGCTGTGTGAGAGCAGGAGGTCAAATCCTGGACCTGGCAGTTCTTGATGGGTACAAAACAAGCAGGTCTGTATCCAAGAAGGCTCAAGGCCACTCTGGGGGAGGTGGTTGCTATGGATTTTGAATTTGCTTAATATCACCAAGCACTTCTGATAAGTGGGATAAATGATGGGGGCCTCCTGGCCAGGAGAAAAGGGAGAGGCAGAAGGCAGAGGGTACGCCTCCCAAGAGGGCATGAGTAAGATGCAGCAGATGTATTCTGAGTGGCTCCAACATCACTAGAGTAGAAGCTTCCACCTGCCTGGAACAGTGTTTCAGTTTCGCTACTGTTGCTGTCATCAAAATGTCCTGACAAAACAAAACAAAACCCTAGAGGAGAAGGGGTTTATTTGGCTTACAGTTCTAGGTTACAGTCCATCTTTTCAGGGAAGTCAAGGCAAGAACCGAAGGCAGCTAGTCATATCCACAGAGAAAGAATAAAGGCATGATTGCTTACTGCTCACCTGGATTTCTCTACTCTTACAGACTCCAGGCCCCTAAACCCAGGGATGGTATCACCCACTTTCAGGCTGGGTTTTTTCACATCAATTAATATGATTAAGACAATCCTACATACATACACCACGAACACTCCCCCCCCCCCACACTCACACACCACATACACCACATAACACACACACACACACACACACACACACACACCACACATCACATCACATACACACACCACATACATATACACACCATACATACATACCACACAAACACACACACACACACACACACACACACACACACACACACACACACCCCAACCTAGTCTAGATCAATCCATCACTGATACTCTCTTCACTGGTGACTCTTGGTTGCAGTAAGTTGACCAAGTATCTCAAATGGCCTTTGACAGTTTGTGAGAGGAAGTGGCCAGGAAGAGATAGGGATGTTGGGCATCTGAGTGGTCACAATGATTCTGCCTACACTTGTAGAAGCTTCCTTCCATGATTTCACTCTTCCTCACAACCCTGGGACATGTTTGTGATATTCTGTGTTTTAGGGCTTGTATCCATTAGTTTCCAAAGAGTAAATTTTACCTGCCAGGTTCACTGTAAATGAGTAAGAGGCAAGACTGAGTTTCAGCCCCCATTAGCCTGGTGCTGTACACTTACACTTTTGACTGCAATACACTGCCACCAACTTGTGGCTACGGACTCTGGTTTCTGAGAACTACAAACAAGGGTTCTTCCATTTCTCATGAGATCAATCCCAAATTCATTTTCCCACACACTCTTCCTTTTATAGCTCTTTAAGGATACAGACAGTATGACTCATGGGGGAGTCATTTCATGGGATATCTTATGGTACATGTCCCCCGTGGACTCATGAGTTTGAACATTTGGTAGCACTTTTGGAGGTAGGGCCTTGCTGGAGGAAATGGGATGCTAGGGGGCTAGCCTTGAAGTTTCTATAGCCTGGCTTCACTTCCTGTTGGGTCTCTACCTCCTGATCCACCCAGATAAAAGCAAACCACCTCACATTCTTACCTTGCCACAGCTGTTAGCTGCTTCTGCTGACATGCCTTCCCCAACCCTGATGGCCTACATCCTCCGACTGAGGCCAGAAGAAACCCCTCCCCCCTTAGGTTGATTCATCAGCTGTTTAGTCCCGTGGTCAGAAGCCCATCTGTATGCATGTGCTTTGCTCAGACATGGTAAAATCCCAGCTGCTCATTCCTGCTTTCAGAAATCCTGCTCTTGTAAAATGAAGGCACTGGTGAGAATCATTTTCAACCTCCTTCTGGATCATTTATGGATTTTCTTAGAGCCTCATATATTCTGACTGCTTTGGAGGAAAGAGATCACAATTATATTTACTCTCTTTTCACTCAAATAGAGGGGACTTTTCTTCAATAGGTAAGCTACATTTTGGAAAACACACATACCACACATACCAAACACATCACACACACACACACACACACACACACACACACACACACACACACCCACACCACACATGCACACACCACAACCACACATAACACACACACACACATACCACACCACACATAACACACACACACACACACACACACACACACACACACACACACATACACACCACATACACCACACTGCTACCACGAGGCCCTCTTTTTGACTTCATCTGGCAAGGCCAGGCTTCCCTAAGCTCCCATCTGTTTCAAAGTCTATAGGCAACTAGGTATCAGACACCTTTTCTGAGGCCGTTTTTGCAAAACTCAAGTCCCAAAATCCTATTCATTTGGATAAACATGGGCAGATATTTATTATAATCTCTACACCAATTGTGTGTGAGGGCACATATGGGGACAGTGTCATGTCACCAAGAAGCAGCTGGGACCACGGGATGGCAGCACAGCTGGTTGCCGGGGGTGGGGTGGGTGGCTGAGACTCTTGCCATCCTGTAAATCCTTACAGTTCCCCCAGGAGGGTAAAGCTTCACCTCTCCCTGCTTCAGTTGTTTATGTGATAATCAACCCTACAAGACCTGTTCTGACAATGAATTCCCAGGAGCCTTTCCTTGGTCACCTGGGCTCATGAAAGAATGTTTTAGACATTTCCTTCTGAGAAACAATCAAACCAAGTCCTGCCTATTGGAACACAGCAGAGCCAATAAGCTGCCCTGGGGAGTAGATGCCTGGCCTGCACCTCCTGAAGTCTTCTGTAAAAGTATTAAAGACTGGCCTTTCTGGGGAGAGTGGAAATACGTTATAGGACACCTCTCTTTGTATATATTCTAAGACCACAGGGTGGCTCATTGAGTGATCTCCAATAAGCAGCTGGCTGGAGCCATCACACCATGGTTTCTGAGATTCAGTGCAGTTCTATCATACTCTTCATGCCTGTCTACCTCACCTCTGTGGAACCACTAATTCATCTGAAGTAGGCAATAGTGGGGTGATCTATCTTGGTCTAAAGAGAACTTTAGCAATTAACCGCACTATCTAAAGTACCATCCTGCTCATGTGGAATCCTGTCCATGATGACAGCTGGTGAACAACTCGATCTAGGAGCATGGGACATAAGTGGAAGCCCCAAAGAGCTGGTGTGACCACGAGGATGAGGCTGTGTGCCCACTATCATGCAAACACACGCAAGAGTTGCATAAGGCGGCGGCGCTCTCTGTTCCTTCTGGACTAAAGGAAGAAAGGACAAATCCCAAGTGGGTCTCCAGAAAACAAATGCTGTGAGACATAAAATGGGGTAGAGGTTGCAGTGGGTTGTGGAAAGCATTCTCTCTGCTGAGAGTCACCCTCAAGCTGGGAGCAGGGCCACCATCTCCGGAGTCACATGTGAAGACCAGGTAGTAGGGAGTGAGGACTGAGTTGCAAAGTGTCCTGTGGGAAGGGTGAATGAAAGGGGGCAACTGAAATTGTGGCAGCCAGGAACCTTGCTGCAGTGGGCAGTGACAGGGCTGTGAAGCCACACATCATGAACTTCATCGATGAAAATCATTTTTGCAGACAAATGGTTCTAGATGTGCTTTGTAGCCATCCTGTTGTAGTTCTGGGACCCCTGTCATTCTCATCCTTGTCCTGATTCCATAGAGGCCCTCTCCTACAGGATTCTAGACTTAAGTTACAGCTGTCTACCATCTCCTTTCCCCAAAGTGGCATATAAACCCCCAAAGACAAGGAGAGTCCTTTTTCTGTCCATTCCCAATGCCCAGGTCAGTACCCCCTCTCTTCCCTATCCATACCCCATTCCTCCAATCAGAAGACATAAGATGCCCCCCACTAATCCTTATTGCCTAGCCCAGCAAGGGATCAAGGGATCAAACAATCTTCATTAGTTCCCTATGAAATGCAGAGGACTACCAAAGAAAGATAGCCTATAGGCTAGTCTGCAGTCTTCCTAAAGATTACAAAGGACATATGGGCCCAGAAGCCAGAGTTATAGAAATTCCATTCAATAGTGTTGGCAGCAACAGAGGTTGCCAAACTAAACCAGATCCCTACCTTGAGACCAGAAGCCCCAAAGTGAACCCCAAAGGGCCCCTAGCCACTTCCAAAGAAAGGTATATGCCTGCTGCATCCCAGGAGCTTCCACAATGTCTAGGAAGTAGAAGGAACTCCACCTGGAAGATGGTCAGCTTCACTGGACCTTGAAATTTAATGACCCTGATCCATGATGATCTAACTCAACAAGACAGGAAATCCTACACAAAGATAATATAAGCACCCATAAATTAAATATTATGCTTTTATGATGTACACAGTGTGATTCTTTTGTCTTGCCTGAAGTATAGCTAAGTAATGCCTGTGTCAAGTTGACAAAAAACTATGACACCTACATTTGAGGATCCATGTTACTGTGACAGAAGGTAGTGTGAAGGGGAAGAAGCCAAGCCCTTGAGAGAGACAGGAGCGCCAGACAGAGGGTGCCCAGCCAAATTTGCACTTGTGATGAATAACAAAACCTTTAAAGTACAGAGAACATCTTAGATGCTACACGGAACCTAGTTATGCAAGGAGTTTTCTGTGGTTGATTTGAAATGCCACTCTGACTTGGTGTGAGAGTTAATATTGGCCCTGGCTACAGATGCAATGTGACCAGGCACCTTCAGCTCTGCCGCCATGCGTTCCCCACCCTAATGGCTGCATCCTTACACTGAGGAACCTTTGCTTCCTGAAGCTTCTTTTCTCGGGTATTTGAACACCGGAGTGAGAAAAGTAACTGATATACCAGCATTAGACATTTTCATTTGCCGAATCTAGAAGCTGTGTTTGTGTATTCACAGACCTCTCCATGTCACAACAACACAGCATCAGGCCCCACTCCCAGGGCCCCATGTGAACTGTGAAGCAGCCCATGCATGTCAGGTCTCTACCATCCAGTCCATCTTCTGGTCATGTTGTCAGCTCAAGTTCTCCTGTCTGGCAGGCTTCTCTCTTTTCTGTGCTTATTTTATACCCTAGCATCTTTGAAGAACTTTCCAAGGGTCTATGACAGGCTCTTCTTTTTCCAGAAGACTTCATGCTGGTCACCATCACAGATAGCTTGGGAGCCAGCATGGCCACAGTTCTGGGCAAGGACCATAGCAAGGCAACTTTCCAGCAAGGCAAAGCCAGTCACAGATAGAAATAGGCCCTGGACTGTCTGCTGCCCAGACAGTTCCCAGGGCTCCAGTCATCACTTATAGGCATTGCTGGATCAAAGCTCTGCAGGCAGACAGTGAGAGTACTTCCTCACAGTCTTAAATTCCCAAGGAAAAAAAATGGGAAAATCACAGCTCTAATTGGGGCTTCTTTAGTAAGTGTAATGGCTATAAACAAACAAACAAATAAACAAACAAAATCCTAGCACAATATTTCCAAAGTGGCCTTTTAGAACAGTTCAAGGTTAATAAGATAAAATGGATTTAAACACTTATCCTTAGTGCAGGACTTGTAAGGGGATTTTTGGTTTTGTTTTTTTTGTTTTTTGTTTTTTGTTTTTGTTTTTTGAGACAGGGTTTCTTTATGTAGTTTTGGTGCCTGTCCTGGATTGTGCTATGTAAACCAGGCTGGCCTCAAACTCACAGAGATCCACCTGCCTCTGCCTCCCGAGTGCTGGGATTAAAGGTATACGCCACCACCACCCGGCAGTAAGAGTCTTTAACAATCCTAGGCATTATGAACTTCTGAGAGAAAACACTATGAAAAGCACAAACATTTTTCAAAATAACTCTAAGAAACATAGGTCCTCTTCTGGAACTGTAGGTAGCATTGGACTAGAAGACACTGAGAAAAAAAGAAAAGCCAGCTACAGGAGAGTAACCATTAAGTTTAACTAACTTATATTTTCCAAAATTATCCGTGCTCATTGGGTAGGATTTCATTGTCTTCAATAAAAGAAAATCTGGCTAGGCTTGGTGACACACACCTATTATCCCAGCAGTGAAGAAGTTGGGGCAGGAGGGCTGCCATGAGTTCAAGGCCAGCCTAAGTTACATACTAAGTACCAGGTCAGCCAGAGCTACATAGCAAAACCTGGCTTTGTTGCTGCTGATAGTAATACTACTACTACTACTACTACTAATAAATTATTATTATTATTAATTGTTATATAATAATAATTTATTTTATACAATTTGGCATACTTCACATTTTCTGGAAAATATACAGGTTCTGGTCCTTGATTCCTCTAAAAGTGCTTGTGTTACAGACCCTGAATCCATGGCACTGTACAGAATCATGAATAATATTGTTGCCATCACTCCTGAAAGCCAGACCAAATGCCAAAAGAGTCTCCTTGTCTATGGCTTCCTCAGTAGGAGAAAGACAGACCAGGAAGACCCCAACAGCCCTTGCTGTTATTATGAACACTAGTAATCTAAGGTATGACCAACCTCAACTAACAGCTACACAGACTTACTTCACTGTACTGTCACTGGATCCAGAAGTGGCATAGCCACCCAATTAATTAGTTCATCTACATCCATCCACAGAACTGACTACCTTAACCCTGAAGAACCAGCCTATAAAGCTTGGAAGAAGTTACTGCTCCATTACATGTGCAGATGTCAATACAAGGCAAGAAACATGAAAATCCAAGGAAACACACACTTTCAAAGACTACAACCATTGTACAGCAGCTGAAACCAAAGAGACAGAGATCTACAAATTCCCGGAAAAAGAATTCAAAATCACTGAAGGAAGCTCACCGTATTATAAGAATACACAAAGAAACAGTTCGATGAAATAAGGAAAAAAACAAATGAACAAAATAAAAAGTTTACCAGATTGAAATGGGTTTTTTTTTTAAAAGAGGGAGAATTCTATAATTCTGAAGCTAAAGACTACAATAAATGAAATGAAAAAATGTAATAGGCTGTCAATAGTCAGACTGATCAAGCAGAAGAAAGAATCTGAACTCAAAAACAGATTATTTGAAAATATCTAGTCATAGAAAAAAAGAGAATAGAGAAAATCTCCATGCTTTAGAAGACATCATTAAGAAACCTAAAATAATGTATTACAAGATTCCAAGAAGAAAAGAGAAAGGGGCAGAGAGTTTGTTTAAAGAAACAAAGCTAAAAGTCTGGGTAAAGATATTAACACCTAAGTGCAGGGACCTCAAATGCTTCCAATCAGATCCTCTCAGAGAAGACTACACCAACACACACGACAAAATATCCAAAAGTCAAACACAGGGTCTTGGAAGTAGACAGAGAAAGAAGGATCAAATCCATCACTACCATACCATCAACACAGACGAAGACATCAAGGGAGGGAAAACACCAAGAAGCTATAAAAATAAAAAAGAAAGTAAAAAATGGCAGTAGGAAGTTCTTACTTTTCAGCAATTATCTGGAGTGCACATGAATTAAATTCTCCACCAAATGTCAGAGTGGGTGCTGAAGAGATGGCTCAGTGGTTAAGAGCTCTGACTGTGTTTCCAGAGGACCAGGGTTCAATTTCTAGCACCCACATGGCAGCTCATAATGATCTATAACTCTAGTCCAAGGGGATCTGACTCCCTCTTCTGGCTTTTGCAGGTACTGCATGTATGTGATAACATGCATACATACAGGTAAAACACCCATATACATAAAATAAGAAAAGTCAGAGTGAATGCACAGATTAAAAACAGTCAGGTGTAGTGCACACGTCTGTGATCCTAGCACTTGGGTAGTAGAATGTGGAGCATTTCTAGTTCAATGTCAGTCTGGGCTATAGCAATAGCAAGCAAGACCTTCTCTCAAGAGAGTAGAAATAAAAATAGATGTAAATATAAATAACTAAAAACAAAACAAAACAGACTTGTGTGCTGTGTACGAGAACTTGCTCTAGTTTTAATGGTACATAAACTAGAAGGATATCAATAGGAAACATGCTCCATGTCAAGGGGAACACAAAGGGACCAGGAGGGGCTATGTTTAGATCAGGACAAATAGACCAAGCCAAACACAGGGAGAGAGACAAGGTGGTTTATGCAATGATGTAGGTTAATGATGTGATATGGAGAAATACTACTAAAGATCAGGAGGCAATTCATGAAGAGTATAAAGCAAATATACATGCACATTCATGCATATGCACATACAAGCATGCATATGCACTCAACATAGGAATACCTAAAATACACCAAGTAAGCAACAAGCCTGAAGGTAAATAAGAGAGTCGTGCAGTACTGGGGAACTATATGAGATCTCACTTTAAATAATGGGTTCTGTCAGGGGACAGAAAATCAATGCAGAAACATTCAACCATTCAACTCTAGCTACCCTTTAAATCAAATGGACCTAACAGACATACATAGAACATTCTACCCCCAAACACCAAAATAGGCATTCTTCTCTAAGTGCACATAATACATGCTTTGGGACAGATCATATATTCAGCCATAGGCATGCCTAAGCAAGCCTAAGACTGAAATTCTACAGCCATCGTAGTATAAAGTGAAAATCAGTTATAGGAAAGTTCACAAATACATGGAGATTAAACAAGATGCGTTAGCACAACCAATGGCCCAAAGAAGAAAGCAAAGGAGAAATAAATATCACAAGACGGAAGTGGAAGAGCAGAACAATACACACGGGATTTGGCAGAAACAACCCTGATAGGGAGTTCATATGTCTACATGCATGAAGATTTCAAAAGATGTAACATTATACTCAGGGAATGAGATAAAGAAGAACAGACTAAGGCTGAAGTTAGGAGGAGGAGGAATTGACAACAATCAAAGCTGAAACAAGTGAAATACTGAAAAAACACAAAGGATTAAGATATCGAAGAGTTGGGATTAAGGGCTGATGCGATCGCTCAGCAGGTAAGGGTGCTTGCCAGAAATCCAGATGGCCTGAGTTCCATTGCTAGAACCCATGTAAAGGTAGGAAAGAGAATGGACTCCCAAAAGTTGTCACCTTACTCCCACATGCATGCAAAGGCTGGTGTACACACACAGACACACACACACAGACACACACACACACAGAATATTAATTTTAAAAATATGAGTTGGGTTTGAAAAGATAGAGAAAATTGATAAGGCTTTAGATGAAGAAAGAAAACACTCAAAGGAATAAAATCAGAAATTAGGGGAGACATTGCAACTGATGCCATAGAAGGACAAAGGACCATGAGAGACAGCTGTGAATAATTATATCTACAAATTGGATAATCTTGGAGGAGGGCATAAATTCCCAAGAAGATAAAATCTACCAAAAATAAGTCAAGAAGAAAGGGAAAGTCAGGACAGGCTAATAGCAAATGAAGACACTTAAGAAGAAACTTTAAAAAAGAAATCCCACCAAGGAGAAGCCTGAAGGCTTCATTGTTGACTTCTACAGAAGAGCTCAGTGAGATCCAATAGAGGCCTTCCAAGGCACTTGCAGACAACTGAAGAGAGAATACTTTCAAATTAATTTTAAGTGGCTGTGTTACCTTAGTATCCAATCTAGACAAATATAGTAGAGGTCAATATTCTGTGATGGACTTAGTTGCAAAAATCTTTGATGAACAATGACTAAGCTGAATTCATTATCTCTCAGTGATTTAAAGGTTTGTTCACTTATCAAGTATGATTTTTCCCTGGGGAGTGTGTGTGTGTGTGTGTGTGTGTGTGTGTGTGTGTGTGTGTGTATTGTGTGTGTTACACTATTAATAGAACCAAAGAGAAAAACCATTATTTGACAAATCTCAACATCCTGTAATAATAAAAAACAAAACAAAACTCAACATACTAAGATATTAAGTAAAGAGAAAATATCCATAAGCTTAATGCAGGGCAGAAATGACAAATGAAGTAAGCGCTGCAAATGTGGTAGTTTTCCCACTAAGACTGGGAACAAGACAAGAATGCCTACCCTCACCACTTCTGTTTGTCTATAGAATTAGACAACGGGCATCTGAAGTGAGATTGTCTTTGTTTGAAGAAGATACGATCTCGTTATGGAGGAATTCCTAAAGACAGCAGCTAAAACTTCTGGAGTAAGAAACCGATTCAGCACATACATAATTATTGTTTCCATATGCTATCAATGAAATAGATGGAAAAGCAATCAAGGAGTTTCCCATACTAATAGCTTCACCAAAAATGAAAATAGGAATAAATTTAAGTAGGCTAGGAAAGGTTTGTACTATAAAATGCTGAAGAAAGATTGGAAAGGACATTAATAAGGGGAAATAGACCCCCTGCCAAGAATTTGAAGAATATTGTTGAAATACCCTTACTACTCAAAATGATCTACACATCCATTGCAATGCCTATGCAATTCCCAAAATGACATTCTTTTCACAAAAACAGGAAAAATACTAAAATTCACATGAATTCACAAAAAAAGTCTGACTAGACAAAGGCATCTCAAGTAAAGGAACACACTAGAGACACCATGCTACCCGACTTTACTGTCTACCATAAAGCAATAGTAATGAAAACAGCATGACTCTGGCATAGAACAGACAGATAGACTGCAGAACAGAAGAGAGAATCCAGAAATGACTCCACATGTTATGTCAACTGATCTCTGACAACATCTTTGAAAATACACAGTAGGCAAAGGACAATCTCTTCAATCAATGGTGTTGGGGTATGCAGAAGAATAAAACTGGACCCTTATCTTACAGCATCAATCTAAAATGGACTAAAGACTTAAAGGTAGGACCTTGAAGAATAAAATCACTTTAAGAAAACATTTGGAAAAGCCTCCACAACAATGTTCCAGACAATGCATATTTAAATTATGGCTCTCAGAGCACAAGAAACAAAAGCTGAGTTAGAGGATTCTAATTAAAACACTGTGCATCCAAGAGAAAAATCAACCACATGAAGAGATAACCTATAAGACAGGAGAAGATATTTGTAAACCATACATATGATAAAAAGTTAATTTCTAAAATACATGAGGAAAATACTCCAACAACATCAAGAAAAGAACTTGATTATTAAAGTATGTAAAAGACCCCAATAGCCATTTCTCAAGTGGTCATTAGATGTATGGAAAAAATGCTCACAATATACAACTCCATGGAAATACAAACTGAGTATCTGAGATTCAGATATTACTGAATCTGTTAGGATAGTGGCAATAGAAAAAAAACACAGGAACTATTGGAGAGGGATGAAGAAGAGGGACTCGTACACACTACTGACTCCTTAGAAATGAAAAAGAACTGTCTAAAGGGGGACTATTGCCTTGCATTTCAAAGGAAACCAAAGCAGTAGGTTGAAAAGACATTGGTACTCCTGTGAACATTGCTGCATTTTTATAACACTATATAATGATATAAATCACATATAATATATATAACAATATAAATTGTTTATGACAACAATATATAATGAACAGAGGACTCTGATGAAAAGGAGACTGGGGTGGAAGGGGATATGGCTTAGGTTTTATTTTTATTTTTAGGGGGATTTAATGTCTCAGCTTTATTTTTATTTATTTTTTGGTTTTTTAAAAGAGAAATAGTCATTGCAAAATGGATGAGCCTTGTGGTAAATGAAAGAAAAGAGGCTGGAGAAAGACAAACACGGCAGGATTTCACAACGGCACGCACTAGCACAGACTAGCCCGGAGGTTGCAGAAGCTGGGAGGTGGTCTGGGAGAGGCTGGTCCAGGGGACAGAGTTTGGGTTATTTAAAAGAAAGAATGTTCTGAAGACCTGCTTTACGTTGAGGTGAGCAGAGATTATCAGGAAGCATACGACCTAAAGATCACTGAGATGCCTTAATGGTCCTCAGCACAAAAAAATAAGTAGGCTGATGCTGGTTGGGTCTGTTGTAGCCATCTAATTATTTTGCAGAACACTCCTTTTTGAAGGGGCAGTGCACAGTGCAAGTTTATATGATTTTTGTCAACAAAACTGGAGTAAAGCTAAAAGAAAATGTGCTCTTCAATGACAAGTTTAAACCCAAGAACACAAGTCACACACCCTGCTGCCAAGTCACTGCAGCCATTGCTAGTCAAATAGTAACTTTATCCAAGGGTTTGCTGCAGTTCTAGGGGGCTCTAGCTTGTTTTGAGAACCGTAAGAAATGGAGACTTATGGAACATTGACAAACTTTATAAACGAGTTCCTTAGCGTTTCCACACAGTTTATTACTTAACTGTCTTGTGGAGCACAAAGGGAGTCATTTGGAAAACAAAACCCAGGCCATTGGGCAAATTGCTTATAAAGCCATTTTCCCCACCAGCTGCAGACCAGAGCTCCTACTTTTTTGTGATTGGAAATGACCTTCTCCTGTAAGTCTAATTCTAATCAATAGCTGAAAGTTGGTCTTTTCTTTCTACCCTTATAAAAAAAACACAAACTTCTTAAAAATACGAAGCAATGCAGTAGGGTACCCCATCGCAGTGTCTGAAGTCTGCCTATGAAGGACTCTGAGTCAGGAGTCTTCAAGTAGCTCATGCTTCCTGTTTTTTTCTGTGAGCTGATAAAGGAAAATTTACTTTTCTCTGATAAGCACATTTTAAAATTCCTCTGAGGTTAATATTGGGAGAGCTGACCACAAATATTTCTTTCAATATTTTATGGGAAAGCATTCATGGGATCAGATGGGGGCAGAAGTGATGATGCCGCGGCCCTGCTAGGCTGGCTGCAGGAGCTCTGGCCATCACATCTGCTGCTATGGCTTATCTACTGAGTCACATCTCCCCCTGAGAATGCAAGGCAGCCAAGAACTGTCAACAGTCTTCTGGGAAAGAAAATTTGCAAGTGCCTTCTAGAGAATTCCGTCCCTCTGCTGGCCCGTGATTTGAAAGGCTTGGCCCACCTTGGGAAGTGTGGATAATGAACTTCAGATTAAGTCTGTCTGATTCATGAGATACGGCAGGAAGTCTGGTGTGCCATGTGGCCACCCATGCTTCTTTCTGGTTGGGGGACATTGCCCCAGCACACCAACAGAAGATAGTCCAAAGTGAAAAAGGCATGGAGGTAGGAAATTTGTAAATGTTAAGAACCAAACAGCAATGGGGGTGTAGAGGAAAGAGGGGCTTGTGAAAGCTGATGTTCCTGGTAGTTTTTCTGCATGCCTAAAGGTCAGATACATAACCAAAATTGCAAGGGCCATGGAAGAAGGCCATGACAAAAGGATGATGGGAAATGGGCTGAGGAAGTAGTCAGGCCACACAGGCTGGTTGTGTGAGGCCCTGTCAGGCTGAGTCTGTAGCGTTGAGGTAGCCTTAGTAGCTCATCTTTTAAAAAGAGCTCAGTTGAGAAGCAAAAGCCTCCATACACCAGCTTATGTGTCAAGGGAGAGATTTTAGGGGTAAGAGTTTAAAGAGGCTGGCCATAAACTCAGACAGGGTGCCATGCTGCAGAGGAAGGGGCAGACATGCTTCCATCCAGTATTTTGTCATCATTCAGGAGTTAAGGGAAGATAGAAAATGAGGTCAACTAGGGAGGAGGTGGCAGAGATAGGAGGGGGGATCTGGACATGATGGGGATGTGACCCAGGGAGGGTCTGAGACTCCAGTGGAAGACAGTCAAGGTCAAGTGTGGGGAGCTTCGGTGAGAACAGGATGAAGTCCTGAATGTGTCGATAGAGAATGGCAAGGGTCGCCACCTATCTCTTCCAGGTACAAACCCTGCCAAATGTAGGTGCCCACGTGGCTGTACTTGATTGTATATGCTTCCCATATACAACCAGGCTACTCTGCTTTGGGCTCATTTGAAAGGAAGAGGCAATAGCTAATTCTGAAACACTCGACTATCAGGTTACAGTTGGTGTTTGCACAAGGCTTCATCTACCTATGAACCTGCACATGGCTCGATCCACTCACGATCCTGCACAGAGTTGATGGAGAAGTGTCACCTACAGTTCCAAGTGACTCTAGTGAATTGACAGGGTGCTGACCTGGGAGAAGACAGAAGCCCACAGGCTAGAGTATTTATCATCTCAGCTTTTCTTCCACAGCTCAATAGTTGCCACCTGTTACTTACTTTTCCACCCAAGAACCTTTTCTACCTGTCTTACACCCCAGGACCTTCCCTATCCTCTGCCCTGACTGCTTCTGGCCCTTAGCTACTTTACACAGCAAGCTGCCCCTATCTTCTGACCCCTGCACAAGACAAACTTAGTAGCTATACCTTTTAGCTCCCTGCAGTCACTGCTCCTTGAGCTGATTCTTGGCCCTCTCATCTCCCTTAACCCCATCTTCATAGTTATACGGAGAACCTCCAGCCACTTCTCACTTCTATGCTTTTCTCCCCACCCACCCTGCACCAGAACCCACCTGCTTAGTTTCCATTCACCTCCATGCAATGGGAAGCTCCCCATCAGGAGCTGGGGACTGTAGCCAGGAATTTAAAAAGCTACTTCATGAGCCCTCCATCACCCCCAACTGCTCATAAAACTTCCCCTGCCCTTCAGACAGAGACCCTTCGCCCTAATTAGCACTTACACCCACATATGTATGCATATGCACGCATACACACATGCTGCAATCTGTCCCTAAGCCTCTGAGGCTGCTTAAACTTAGCAGGCAACATGAAACAGCTGGCCCCTGGTCCCTTTCGTCATTGCTCCTGCAAATCCAAGGCCTCTCTCAGCCTCGTCAGGTGCCAGAGCTCCCACCTGAAGCACTCAGATCTGTCCCTGAGCCAAGACCGCCTCTCATTGGGGCAGCTACCCCAGCATGGAAAAGCAAACCTGAGCCTTCCTTCCATCAGAAGTCTCAACGCTGCAGCCGGGGCTCGTTTGCGCACATGATTTATGAACTAATTTAGCATGTAAGGAAACATCTGCATTTTGCTTTTATCATCTTGCCAGCAGACAGGCTGAAGACAAGATGCGTACTGTAGACTTGTTTAATGGGGCCTTAAACGTTCCCTCTCACTAGCCTGAGCTTACACAAGGCTCTGGTTTCAGAGCTTGTCTGATCTAACTGACCTAACACAAACAAACACAGAAATAAAGCTCTCCTCAACACGTCCATACCATAGGGACAGTCGGAATGGCCATAAAATCCATGCTGGTCAAGTCCCCCCAAGAGCGTTCCAGTGGCCAGGACTGTCTTGGAATTTGGGGAATAAAAAGGTGACTTGCTTATTTAATACTACGCATCCAGACTGGGCCCCTTTTATTATATACAGTTTTAAAATGTTCATTTAGAGGCACATGAACTTATAAGGGTATTTGTTTTGGGAAAAACATCAAAGTTGACTGATGTTGCAAGAGGAATTGCACACCCCCTCCCATACACACACATATACACAGAAAGATACATTCAAGTCTAAATTCCTAAGACTGTGACTGTGACTTTCTTTTGACCTTGCCGTTGGAAGTCTGGTCCTTGCAGATATAATCAAGTTAATATGTGGTCACACTGGATGGGTGGACTTAGCTCAGTATGAGAGGAGGAAATTGGATTCAAAAGCACACAGACATAGGAAGAAGGTTATACAAAGACAAAGGCAGAGACTGCAGGGGGCCATTCATGAGCCAAGGAGCACCAGCGATGGCCAGAAGCCACCAGAGCTGGGAGAGAGGATGTGGCATGCTTTGCTCTGAGCCTCCAGACAGGACTGACCCTGTAGGTGCCTTGATTTTGACCCCCGGCCTCCAGAGCTCTGAGAGAATGTACTTTCATGATTTTTTTTTTTTCCAAGTCAGCATTTCTCTGTGTAGTTTTGGTGCCCGTCCTGGATCTTGCTCTGTAGACCAGGCTGGCCTGGAACTTACAGAGATCCACCTGCCTTGCCTCCCAAGTGCAGGGATTAAAGGCGTGTGCCGCCGCCGCCGCCGCCGCCGCCACCACTACCACCACCTGGCTCAAAGTTCATGATTTTAAGCCAGCGTGTATGTCGCAATATCTTACAGCATGGCAAGAAAGCAATACAGGTATGTAATCTCTACTGTTCGGATCTGTAGTATCTACCTTCCTGTGTGTGAAAGGCTCAGCCCCCAGCTTGGAGCTGCAGGAAGGTAGTAGAGACTTTAAGAGATGGGGTAAAGTGGGCATTTTCTGGCCATCGGAGGTGTGCCCTGGAAGGGGACTGTGGGATCCTGGGCTCCTCTCTCCTTTGCTTCCCGGTGCTTTGAGATGAGCATCTTTGCTCCACTTTGCCCATCTCACCATGATATGCTGCTTTGCCATAAGCCAAAAGGCAATGGCGCTAACCGATCTTACTGAAACGTCAAAAACTGAGCCCAAATCAACCCTTTTCTCCTTGCAAGTCGATTTGTCTCGGGTATTTGTTATAGTGATGTAAAATGAACGAACACATCACCATATTGAATAAGCTCCCCACAGCCGCAGGTCTCTGCTGCTGCTTCCTGTGCAAACTGAAGGCTAGAAATGGAGATCCTCCAATGTCATCCTGTGTGTGTACGCTTATTGTGCTTATCTGTTGACATCCGGGTCGGTAGCCTAACATTTAGACCAAGTAAAATCTTCAGTACCTTGTGTGAGTGAAGGTGCCAAGGGGACACTCCCACTGTGGCTGCCACTTGGTCATCACAGTACCTTGAGACATCTATGCCTGAAACAGAAGCTCTTTGTTGAGCTAGAGACTGAACAGTGCCCTAGAGAACACACCTGGACCAAGCCTGTGTCTGTACCTAGCTTGATACCCTAGCTAGACACACAGCGTGCCATGGGCCAGCCCTTGGCACATCCCTCTAGTGTCTTCATTTCTCGTCATCCTGGAATGTGTCATGGGATAGAAGCAACAGGTAACTTTCCAGATCCCTTGCACAACAACGATGCATTCAAGTGCAGCATTGCTTTGGTCCCCAAATGGCTCTCCTAAAGTCCTCTGGATGGCAGGAAGGAGCCAGTCTACCCACAAAACAGTCTAATAGGAACCTATTACAGAGGTCCTCTTCTCTGTCTCCTGCATCCCCTTCCTCCTGAGATCTTGGTAAGCTTGCTAAGCTGCAGTTTACTGAATATGGTTATTTCCCCCAGAGGACTTTTACTCAGAATCATACTTATGATTTCATCTCCTGAGGACCAAAACATTTTCCTAAGGAGACCTCCTCATTCCTGTACTCATAGCAATAAACCAGAGGCTTCTCCGAGCCTGCAGATTTTAAGATTTGGGTTGGCAAGCCCTACATAAGTGCTCTGATATTCCGGTCCTTCCCTTCATCTCTTGTTATTCTTGCTAGTTCGAGGGCCTGTTTATGAGGTCCATGAAGAAGACTGAGGTCAGTCTTGCTTACAGCGATGTTCCCAGCCCCCCATATAGTGCTGGGCCCAGAAAAGGTTTCTGTTAACTCTTCCTGTGAGAGTGCCCTGCCTCTCAGGGTCGACTTGACCCTGGCCTCACAGTGCTGGGCAAGCTGGCCATCCTTCCTCTGAGCTCATAGCAGGAAGAGGTCTCAAGATGACAAATGTTGATGCAGACAAGCTGGAGTCAACTTCTCACCCTGAGGTCTGTTTTGCAATCTATAAAGGGCAAAGGAGATCACTTGCAAGCATCCGTTAGAAGCCAAGAATTTGAACTTATTGTCCTGGCTCCTACAGTGATGTGGCTCCTTTCCCAGCTAGAATGGTGAATCTGTGTCCCAAGTTATTTCTGCTGAGTTGCATGCCCATATGTAACCTCTCAAAATGAGCTGGCTCCCAGAGAAGGCTTCAGGATGCTGAGGTCTGTGCATGCCAGTAGCATCATTTGAGATCATCATTTGAGCCTGCAGATACCTGTCCCCACTCTATCCAGGCCTCCTGAGCCACCTGCAGCTTACCACTAAGAGGATGGGGAACGGTGAACTGCTTCTTGTGGGCACGAACAGGAAGTAGGCTCTGCTTCTGCCCTGGGTTTTCCTTTTGCTGGGCTTTCCTTTGCTGTACCATGTGCTTAAGCTTTTGCAGCCGTTCTTGTGAGCGCGAGATGAACTGAGGTCTACGGACTTCCAGTGCTTCCTAATTGGGACAAAGGACAGATTTCATTTTTTTAAGAGAAGGGAGACCAGGGAACAACACATCCACCTGATTTACTCAACAGGAGCCAATCAAGAATACAACACTCGGCAGGCAAAAGCCATGGGGTAAATCCATGTCATCATTTCCCCCCTTGTGACCCTGTGTAATGATGGCATGGGCACATTGATGACAAGCTGCTGGAGGTCAGTTCCAGGCAGCAACACAGAACCCACTGTGGCAGGACCAAGTAATAGCTAGCATTGAAGCCATTGAGTACAAATAGCCAACATCTGTCCATTTGTGGATTCATGCTGCCAAGCCACTCACTGGCAAGGAACTCAAATCTGAGGGCTCTGCAATTGGACATTCTAAGAGACATGGGTGGGGCTAGAAGGCAGGTGCTAGAAATCTGCATACTCATTTCTGCTGGGGGTGGAGTCTTAAGAAGCACAGGCATTGTCCTCCTAGCATGGAAAACGGTACTTTTCAGAAGTCTTATCTGTGGCTTAAGGGAACTGCTTCTCCTGGGTAGAAAGAGGTAGAAGTCTTTGTTATACAAAGTGGTTCTGTGAGCTTCACAGGACAGATCAGAATCTCCTACATCTCCACAGCGGTCTTATCCCTCTGATCTCCTTGCACAAAGCAGCACGTGTAGAGCTGCCATGGCAGACACTGGAGAAGTTACTTGTGCCCATCCTCTTTGTGAATCCCCACACAGATTCTGGAAGTCAGTTGTCTTTATTCCTATTGGACAGACGTAGCAATGAGGCCCAAGGTAGCTTAGTAGACAGTGTGTTGATGCTCAGTAGGATAAGTTCCATACTTATTCCCTGCAACCATTCGTTGTCCCAGCTTCCTAGTCCTTGAATGTCTCCACTCAAAGTGTTCTATTAGAAAGGGTGCCAGCAGCAGCCACTCCCAGTAGGTCCTACTGGGTCTTCAAGGTCAACCAGAGCATCATGGTACCTCACAGATGGCCTTGTGCAAGAATGAGTCCCACATGGCTCACTCTATGCTAAGCTGTAGAGAAGATACATGCCACATCTCAATAACTTCATATCTCTCACAGGCACTGTCCTGGGTCTGCCTACAGCATGTGCTCAGCACAGGTTTGCTGGGTATGCTGCCAGGGTAGAAGTGCTCCTTGGTCCTATTTCCCTCCCTGCCTACTGGGGGCTCAGAGAGGAACACACCGTGAGCTCTACGTGTATTGTGTACGTGCCTCTGGCAGATGCACTGATAAAGGAGTCTCTTTAGCAATGAGCACCATCAGCTGCTGAGTAACTGACTCACCAGTCACTAAATGTGCAGAAGCTTCAGAGAAGGGTCAAGGCTGGAGACAAAGCCCCTGAGAATACTCTGCTGGCCAAAGTGTGGCTGCTGCTTTACTATTCACTCATCTGAGGACATGTTAGAGGTTCAGGATTTGGGAGACACCCTGGATGTTTTCTGCAGGTTCATCAAGGCCCAGGGCTGCAGCAGTGAGCCAATGGAGCTTTCTTTGCATTCAGGGAGAGGTGTACCCCATAGCAAGTGCCTTCCCCAAAGGTGCATCTGACTCTGCAGAATGCTAGCATCAGCAATTTTCTCCAAGCTCATCTACCCTCTTAAGTGATAGAACTTTAATCAATATATATATGGTTACTTCAATAATCAGAGAAGAAGCTAAAAGAAAACATCTTTTACATCCTTCAACTCATGGCTGCATGATTTGGGAAGCTTCCTGAATCTTTCAAAGGCTGTGCACCCTCATTTGACTACGGGGTATATATAGGGGCTCCCATCTGATAGGGATCTTTTGAAAATCAAATGTGAAGTGACCCATGTGACCTCTGGGCACCTTTCATTGCTATAGTCATGGTTGATAGTACCAATAGTCCTCATTCTTACCTGGTGACGTCATGTGTCATCGTCTCCAGGAGGCAAACAGTAGCAGAGAGGTTAGAAAAGGTTAGGGAAGGGTCTGAGACAGGGAGGCCAGCAGTCATAGGCAGCAGTGAGGTCAGGGGAATGCCACACTCCCCAGGAAAAAACTCCCCTGGGACAGGGTCAAGCAGGATGGGGAGGAGGCTTTACCTGCAAGGTCATGGAGCTCGCTAGCAGATGCCGAGGCTCAGAACTATCTTCCAATGGGTCAGAGCTCTGTGGTCCCTCTGCCATTGTTGGAGAGGGCATTGCTGGTGAGGACTCGGGGGTGGCAACGTGGTCCTCATGCTTCTTGTATTCCTTTAGTTTTACAACCAAGTCGCAGCATGTGTAATCTAGGAAAGCAGATTTACAATCCATTTAGAGGGCACCCAGTGGCTCTCCTGCCTGGCTCCCAGACACAGGAGGAAGACACCCAAGACAATTTAGAGAACAGAAATGCCAGTGAGTTATTAATGGACCTTGTTAAGCTCATGAGATCCAGCCTCATCACAGACCTTCACGGCTGCCCTAGTCACTGTGGCAGTCAGCCCGAGTCCATGACTGGCTACTTAGGCCACAGAGGTGTTCCTTAGACTGCAGTGTTCAGAATGCCTGGATCGAAATGAAAGGAGACTTTTCTAGTCTGGATTTCATATTAAGTGTGTCCTGTGTAATTATTACAGTTCGCTTGTTTCAAGACAGCATATTAATCTGTCTTGTGTTTGCCACACTAATGATATAATGACCAGGGATGGTGTTCAATTATGTATCCCTCCCCTTAATTTTCCAGAGTCCACCACTGGCTTCACATAAGTAATCAGAGGGTTTCTCAAAGCTGGTGGGGCCCTTTCCTGGGGCCATTTTCATTTCCTTTTGTGGAAAAGGTCAGAATATGAGTTGACCCCTTAGCACCCCAGGTGAGGCCATCTCTTGGGTTAGTAGAATAGAATTAGCAACTGTTCCAGGCTACCTCCTGACTAAGCCTTGCTCTCGAAAGCAAGGATAGGTCCATCCATCATCACCCTTAGCCCACCCTTCCCCTCTGACCTGTACTTTCCACTCCATCTTCTCAGCCTCAACTAACTCCTCCTTTGTCCTAACCCAGCATCTTCTTGCCCCAAATGGCCTCTGATCTTCATTAAGTGCTTTTGATTCTGTTTCCTGGTGAATCCCCACCTCCAGCTGAGTCCTGACTATCAGGGCCCCTCCTTCCCTTCCTAAGACAGGATGCATCCCTGCCACCTAAATTCTGCAGCATAGTAATAAGACTGGTTTTAGGATCGTGTCTTTTTCTTTCTTTCTTTCTTTTTTTAAACTAAGAAATTTTTTTCATTCATTTTACACATCAATCAAAGATCCCCCTCTTCCCGCCTCCTGCCCCCTAGCCTCCCTCTTCCAGCCCATCCTCCACTGCCCCCACCCCAAGAAAGCAAGGCCTCCCATGGGGAAGCATATCCAGTAAAGGCAAGCATTTCCCCTGCCTCAAGGCTGCACGAGGTGTCCCATCATAGGTCGTGGCCTCCAAAAAGCCAGCTCATGCACCAGGGATGGGTTCTGATCCTATTGCCGAGGGGCCCCCCAAGCAGATCAAGCTACATAACTGTCTTGCCATGCAGAGGGCCTAGTCCAGTCCCATGCAGGCTCCACAGCCATTGAAAGGATCATGTCTTAACCTCACCATACCATCTAATGCTTATTTCACATGTATCCACAGCACCAGGTATAGGGCCTAGAAAGGGGTGAGGCAAGGTGGCTGAGGAGGCTCTCCTGGCCACCGGAGACACTTCATCCAAGCCCCTGCTATCATTTCATTGTGTATAACTATCATCTCTCTGGCTGGATCCTTTTTCTACTCAGCCTCCCTACCCCCTTTAGCCCCCAGATGACCCAGCCTGCCTTGGCTCTTACTCCACCCCATGTCACGTGATTCTCTGCCAATCCCGCACTACTTAGCTTTCAAGCACATTCTCTTGTTCCTTCTAGAGGATTTCCTCACTGTCTCACTTTCTAGGCCTAATCAGTAGCTCAGATTAGCTCAAGTCTAGCCACTAGCCAGCACCCTCTCTTCCCAAATTAACCCCCTTCTCTATCACGCTGTGCCCGTGTCTCCCTGTGATGGAGAAACCAGGGTCTTCACATCCTTGTCCTCCTTCATCCTCATGTGAAAACAATAACTCTGGGGCTAGTCCTGGCATGCTGCTTCTTCACTTTTCATGGCACCTGTTCCAAAATCCACAATGTCTCCATCCCTGTGGCTCCTCCCACCTTAGAAACCTCCTCTCTATTCCCTGACTGGATCTCAGCCCCAGCCTAGCCCCTCTCCCATCTGTCCACATGCTGCTCATGGGACAGTCACCTGGAATATACATCCCACTGAGAGTTTTCTTTCAAAGTCTTGGCCCTGCCTGTAGCCTAGACTCCTACAGTAGGTGTAGAGGCTCTTCCAACATCCACCCTGGGGACCTTGAAGAATCAAAAGCCCCTGGTTCTGGTGTTGGTCTCCTGGGCCCCTCACGATTCTCCAAACCAGCCCAGGCCTCCCTGGAGCTCCTCGCTTTGTGTGCCTTTCCCTTTACCCTCAGTGTGTCTTCTTCTCTGGTCTCCTTTTAAACCTCGAATGACGCTGACGTCTCAAGTTCCAGCTTGGAATCATTTTGGACAGAGACACCTCTGCCAGACCCTCTCTGAGTGTGGGCCATCTTCAGGCTCCACATTGTTCAGCACGCACGTAACAGTTACACTGTGCCTTCTGCACTGCACAGAGTATTGACCTCAGCCCGTACAACTAGGCACCAGAGCCCATTCTATGTCACGTTCGTCTGTCTTTTCATACAGAATTGTTCACTGCAGTAATTAGGAGTGGTCAGTAGCTTGACCTCCAGGGATATGATGCCTATGTCCAACTTGGTTATTTCCTCCGTGGGAAATGGAGATGGGGCGCTTGACTGTGTAGGCCATGGGGCCCAAGTTGCTCATGTTAAGTGTTAGCTATGTGCCAGGGCTGTACCCTTTAACTATAATCCTTGTCATCCAGTTACTGAGGGCCTGGGCAGCTGGGGGGGACGACACACATGCTACCTTCATGGCAGCTGCACCAGCTCCCCAGACCTTCCAAAGCTCAGCCATAGAGTCTGCTGTGTCCCTGGGCAGCCTTCTGGGCCTTAGCTGGCACTGGCATGGGGTGTGGTTGGTCTTGGGCCTCATGATCTGTGTAGAGCTTCCTTCTATCTGCTTGTGAGGTATGACTTACCCACTATGTCTACTTGTTAGTCCTGATCCTTCTCTCCCTGCCCCCTCCTGCCAACTCTCCATAAGACCAGCTTGCATGAACCATCCCAGAAAGACACTGAGCTAGTTTCTTTATGTGGACCAAGAATGAGCCCTGAGACCGCCACCCTCACTCCTTACCTTTGGGGAACTCTTTTTCTATCTGAACTGTACCATCCTCCTGCAGAGAGGCACATGCAGCTTGTACAGGGCAAAGAAACCCAGACAAAGGGACTCTGGGTGTCAGGAAGTACGGGTGCCGTCTCTCTTGGGGCTCAGAAAAGATGCTAGACTGACCATCATTGCTGGGTGAACTGTCCCCGTCAGGAGGGAAGTGTTTAATGGGCTTCTGTCCCACTGGGGAAGGAGGAAGGGTCACTTGTGCTTCTCCTTGCTGCTCCTTGCTGTTTCCAGAAAATACTTTGGTTTCTAGTAAAAATAAAATGAGAGGTGACTCAAAATGGCTGATTTAGCTGCCTCTCAGGTGCCTGATGCACTGCACTACTGCTCTTCTGGCTAGTGGCCTATAGCCAGGCTTCAGGGAACATTGGGTAGTTGGTATTGGTACAGCTATATGCAACAGCAAACCCTCAACATGTGGTCAGCATACTTGACTCTGAACTGCAGGTTAGGAGCTCTGTTTGTATACACTGTTACTGTGAATTTGGCTTTATTTCTATACACTGTCACCATACATTTAGTTGCAAAGGGACTCTGCCCAGTGGTGCCTTTTGGAAGTCCTATTACCTTTCCTATCATGCTCATCTGAATAGGGAATGGAGAATCTTGAACTCACACTTGACCCATGGTACCTGAGTTCAAATCCCAGCTCTACCACTTAAACTCACAGCCTCATCTATAAAATCTAGGTGAGGTGATGATAGAATGAGTGAATACTAAGCAATACTCATTTACTCTCTCATTGGGTCTTACATAAAAAATGTAGAACTAGGATATATGCTATAGAATGTATTCCATTATGTTTAGTATACCCAATAACATTTTTATGTAAATATCAAATATTCAAACAGATAACAAGAAAATAACAACACATAGAGCATCTGATACACAGTAAGCATTGGATTATTCCTATTATCACAGAAACTGATGTCAAGCTGCATGTTACAGCAAGTGCAGAGGCGGCAAGCAGAACATCATGCCTCTGTCGAGCTCTGAGGAAGAGATGGATCTATAGATATGTGGCACATGCTGTTTCTACAGTGTGACGTCCAATTCCCCAGACACCTACGTCCACCCATCAGGGACCAGGGAAAGAAGCTATATGCGCCTGTGTTCTGCAGCACTTTAAAGAGACAGGTGTTGAATAAATGTGCACTCATCTTGCAACTATATTGTTAAACAAACAAAGCAAGATGAGGGACATTCAGAGCAAACACATCTTTGCATAGGACACCTCTAGAGAAATACGATGATGAGGAAAAGGACAATGAAGGCCAGGAGTGAGAATGGAAGAGATACTTCCTCTCTGATGTCTAATAGGCTTTGATATAAAAAAAAAAACCCTAAACTTTCTTTCACAATATTCAATAAGACTTAGATGCCTATTTTAAATAAAGTCATGACTGTTCTTGAGTTACTATCACCCCATGCTGATGTCCCTAAAGGAAAAGCTCCATTGGAGGTGGGAGCGACCACTGTAAATGAAATGGGCCCTTAAATGTTTATGTGTTAGGGCAGGGAAAAATAGTTAGTACCACTAGAGTAATCAAAGTTAGGAGAGTCACAATTCTGTTTTCTCAAGAGTGTCCTATACAAGAAAGAATGGACCCATGACACTGCTCTGAGGATGTCACTCGTGACCTGTCAACAATGTCCCAGTTTCTGTAACTTGCTTTTCCCATGTGTATCTGAAAATAGCTGATTGTAGGTAAAGCTAGGCCATGCAGCCCAGTGTGAAAAGCAGCAATATTAGGGCATAGGGTCCCCTAAAACCACCTTTATGAATTTTGGGTCCAGCCCAGAGGAGTCAAGTTGGCAGTGCATCTGTGTTCCATATGCTTCTTAAGGAAAACACAGAAAACGTTTCTACTAGTCCTAGGCCAAAGTGCTGAATGTGTGACAGCTGCTAGATCTTGTTTTTGGAGTTCAGACATCCCCACATACAATAAAGCTGTATTTTGCTAAATTGTATGGAAACATGTTTATAAACCTTTACTCCAAAAATCACCAATTATGTTTAATTATAAAATACTGTAGGCAGAAAATGGCCTATAACAGTCAACCTTCCTACGTGGCTTCCTTTCATTAGAGACTCTCAGAAAAATGTACAAAAACCAACTAATTATCAGGGATACAATCTCTGTCTGCCTGCTAACAAAGATCATCCACATTTGAATCAATGCATTTACTTACAGATTTATGGAGTATAATAGGTCATTATTTCCACCCATCTAGTATCTGCCTTTTCCCAGCAGCCTCCTCTTTTTTTCTTGCTGTTATCTGTCTGTCTAGATGTTCTAATGCAATCAGTGAGAGTTAAATATTTCATTTGTGACTTGAAAGGGTTAAAACAATTCCGGGGAGTAGAATACAGCTTCTATATTGGGTAACTTATTGACCATGTATCTCTTGTGAATTCTATGGGTACCCTGCTGATAGTGTCTCTTTTGTGAATTCTGAAACATGGCCTTGAAAGTCATGCCAGTGAGAAGGGCCCCTAAATATTTATGCGTTGGGAAAGGGAAGAAAAAAATGGGTACCACTGGAATAATGAAAGTTAGGCAATTCACACTCTGTTTCCTCAAGTGTCTACTACACAAGAAGAATGACCCCACGACATGGTCCTGCACAGGCAGGCAGTATTAACGGCTGTTTTGTCCCATACACTGGCGAGGTTGGATTTCAGGTTCTTCAATCATACCCTGTATTCATTTTTTTCATTGTTGCAACTAAATACCTAACAAAAACAACGTTTATTTTGTTTCGTGGTTTGAGAGGCTAGATCCCCTCACAGTGGGAAGGCATCATGTTGAGGCTGGTTTGGTGTTAGACCATAGAAGCTTGTGAATCAACTTCCTCATACTTCCTCTGACCAGGAGCAGAGAGAACTCCAGCCAAAGGCCAAGCAACCTTTAACCCTCACGCCCAATCTCTATAACCCTACGTACGCTAGCAAGCATTGTGTTCTAAAGCTTCCACAGTCTTCCCAAACAGCCACCTCCCCTGCTCCCCTGGGATCAACTGTTCTAACACAGGAGTCTGTCTGTGACATTTTACACCCACACCATGACTCTCTCGAGTTGGTACCTGCCTACTGCAGGCTCTGCTGTCGTAAGAGAACCCTGAAAAAGCAGCATCTATGCCAGATCTTGTGATTTCTGTCTTCTTCCTAAGGCTGTACATGGAGAGACTTTGGCACTAGACATTTTTTTCAAACAGGAACACCATCAGGTTCCTTTCATGGTATTGCTTGACACACCGGGGCTCCATTTTCCAGCAAACTTGCCTGCCTAAGAATTGAGCTGGGTACCAGAAAGCAAACAGATACCAACAGAAGATTTTGCCCAGCAGTAAACGTCTGCTTCTACTGGTGTTTTATCCTTGGCTGGGAAGAATGTTGGGCCATCATGCAGCATCCACTTATACCTTCATCGATCACAGTGTACTTGCATGTTCTTCATACCAAAGTTCTGTACACCATACACAAGCCACTGTCATGTCACTGTGTCGACTATGCAAAAGCTTCCAGAAGAGAGTTCAGCAGAGTGGCATGGCCAGAAGTTCTGGGCAAATCATGTCCTAAACATACAGGGCAATGAACCCCAATGAGACCAGATAGGGCTGCTGTGTGGTCAGGCATGCCAGCTAGTGGTTGTGGGGTTGGCAGAGTGTACTACTCCACAATTCTGGCTCCTGACCTACCCATGTTTAGCAGCAGACCTTAAGACAGGTAGATCAGGGAACCCTCAAGTAAACTAGGGCCCTCAACAGGAGGATAGGATAAATAAATGGGATAAATATAAATAAACAGGATAGGAAGGACCCAGCAACACAGCATCCAGATCAGCTGAGAAGGAGTATATGTAGGCTAGGCTAGGTCATTACCAGCTTACACAGGTTCTTAGTACAGCAAGAGAACAAGACAGGCATTTCTCAAGATTCTTTACCTTCATTGGCCACAATATACCACGATGTACACTGACTTGATAGGGAAAGTCACTTTCCTATTCCTTTCCCAATATTCAGGAGGTGCACAGATCTTGGAGCTATAATGACTGAGGGGCTCTGGATCATAGCAGACAGCAACAAAGTCCTTAGCAGCTGCTTACAAAGACCCACACAACACTAGTCAGCCAAATGTCAAAGGCAGAGCATGAAATCCAGGAAAAGTGGACATAAGAGCCCATAAGGGACAGCTGCAGGAATTGTCCACAGTGCAGGTCAGGTCTCACATGCAGAACTCATGTTTCGATCATTGATACATAAACTAGATTAAAGTATGTTAGAATGTTGAGAGACTGGAGAAGAAGTTTCAGCTCTCTAGAACATTCATCCTGGTAGACATAATACTTGGGGTTCAGAGCACAGCTTCCCACCTCCTTAAAACAGACTATGTAGATTCTTAATCTACCAAAAAGACTCCCATGAATGAAGCAGGCCTGTTTAAGTCTAACCCATGAGTTTCTTCCACATTTGCATCCAGTGGTCATGAACTCCCTCAAAAAAACAGACCATTGTTCAACTGCCTCCATCTTAGAAATACAGTAGCTAAAGCTTGTGATGATGTCTCTGGACCATTAGTACAAACATCAGTTTCTAAACTCAACTGCAGGGGATGTGTCTCAGGACATCCTGAAGATCCTAATGCTCTCTGCTGTTACTCTAAGTGGTCCCTGACTACCCTTGACTCTCTTTCTATTCCTGATGCCTTTACACCTCTATGTGTGCATTCACTGGAGAGGTCTGGTTCAGTAAACCCCATAACCACAGCATTTAACTGGAAACCAGGTAAGTGAACCTGATAAGACTGGGTGCTGGCCAGATAGATACCCACTAGAAATACAGATGCAGGTCCTGCAGGGAGGACTCAAGCTTGCCCAGTGGGGCTTTGCAGTTCCCTCTCTTGGCACGAGGACATGAGAGGAGGCTGCTGTAGAGGAGCAGGGGGTGGACAGGCTTCTGCACAAGGCGTGCCAAGGCCTCCAAGGAGACAGGAAAATACAGAAAGAATGGTGGCTTCCTAAGCACCCAACTTCCCCCGCAGGTAGGTTTGCTTTGTTCTTTTCCTTTATCCTTCAGTTACAACGCAAGGAGATGGAAATAAAAGAAAGAAGAGCTAGCCCGTGGCCGCTGAGACACAAGGGGGAAATAGAACACAAAATGAGTCTTTCCATGGGCATGGCTGGTGGAGGATTCCCTCTCCTTTTGTCTGCCCCAGGCTTCATCCTTTGGCTGCAGGTTGAAGGGGTCTCCTTGTGGAAATGGGCCTCTCTGAGGTAGGGCTGCACACCTGCCCAGAGCAGACTTCTGTTTAAAATCAGACAATAATTGCTGCAGCATATCTCTGCTCAGTCTCTACAGAGCTTGCATGACATCCCAATGAAGAGGGGTGGGGGAAGGAAAAGGGCAAGGAGGCAGAGAGGAAATGGAGTAAACAGCTCCCTCCTGCCTGAGAGGCAAGGGAGTCCTATGTCAACTACAAGACCCTCAAGGAGATCCATGAAGTAGAAGCAGAGTTGCTACCATTGGGGAGAAAAATCAATGAAAAAGAAAGGGTACGGGAGCTGGGGTGGCTCCATGGATAAAGTACTCGCCATGTTAAGTGTGAAGACAAGAATTAGGCTCTCCAGAACCCATGTAAATGCTGGTGGGGTACTGCAGCCAGCCTGAAATTCTAACACTGGGGAGGCAAAGATGGCAGATCCCTGCAGCAAGCAGGATAGCTAGGTGGATTGAATTGGGAAGATCTGGGCTCAGTGAGAGACCCTCCTTAGTAAGCAAACTGGAAGAGCAGCTGAAGAAGACACCCACATCAACTTCTAGCTCCTACACATATACAAGTGCCCTGCACATGCAAACGTGCTTATAAATATGTATATACACACCACACACATGGAAGGGGGTGCTGCACAGGTTGGGGGAATGCAGAGGTGAAGCCCATTAGAGTCCTTCCCAGCAGGAACTAGGCTTCCTGGAGGTGCCAGCCCTGCCCTAGACAGAGAGCAGCTTCCATCTACCCATGCAGATATCAGCAGCTTTTCTTTCTGAAGGAGCAGATAAAGGGAGGAGGGACCAATGACCAGAAAAGTCAGGCTCATCAAAAGTATTTATGCTCACTGCAGAAAGAGCCCACTCCCTGTGGAAGCCAGGGTGGGTACCAGGGCAGGGAGAGATGCTGTGGAGATTTCACTGTGGTGTTTGGACACACATGTGAAAGTCCAGGAATAAGAAGTACTCTACATTGAAAGAAAGAGGGGAAAAAAACCTGAGGTGTTCACTTATATTATAAGTTCACTTATATTCAAAGGTTAAGTTTCACACCATGTGGAGAACAGTGTGTGCAATCTCACTTACTATAAGACTCATACACATAATCGCAGCAAAACAATAACGCCTATTTCCCCCAGAAAGCGACCAGAAAGGATGCTGCTTCTCCCAGCATGTCACACAATCTTAGAGGTTTATGCGATTAGTGAAAAAAAAAAAAAAAGTCTAAACAAACAAAATGTATACAGAAGGCAGAAGTTGCAATTCACACTCACACATTTGTGTGCACACCCACTCTCGGCAACAGGAACATTTTATTACATTGCAAGCACCATCAAGACACTTAGGCTCATCAGCTACTAGATCAGATTCTGTGATTCCCTCAGCTGCTGTCTCTAGAGCATCTATCTTTCCACAATCCTTATCCCGAAGCACAACTCCTCAGACCCAGAAGCATGTAGGAAACAGACATATTCAGCATTTCTCAGAACTTGGTCACATCTGAAGAGATATTTTCATTTCTCACTAAAATCTGTTTCCATTAAACTAGCTTTTCCTAAGCTAAAAAATGCCACAAATGCTGTCAAAAATCTAAAATTTAAAAAAGTATTTAAAAATTAAAATAGCGGGCTGAGAGTGTGGCTTGGAAGTAGAGCTGTTGTCTAGAGTATCTGAAGCCCTGGATTCTACCTCTGCAACTATTTTTTAAAAGTTGTAAAAACTGACATTCTGAGCCTCTCTGACAAAATGCCTCCTGTGGCTGTCTGGGGCGGGTAGGGCCTGTTTCTTGGGCCTTGGGATGTGACCTTTCCCTTAATTTCTTTTACTGTCATCCTGGAGACACTATAGAGTTCCAGGCTTAAGGCTGGTCCACACACAGCAAGGTCTGGGTGTCTCTACCGTCAATCACCTTGTGTTCAGAACAACAGTCACAGTGATAGCTGCATGTTGCTTTTGAAAGTCCACATGTCACTGACGAATACAAGCCCCTGGAGCAAAACCAAGGCTCTTGTCTGGATGCTGTTTTCTGGCAATAATTTGAACACATCCTCCATTTCCTACTTTTGTGGAAACAGGAAGCAAATGGGCAAATGAATGCACATGGTGCAGACTTAACAGTAGTGAGGACGAGAAGAGAACTTGGCTATGAGGAGCTGGAGGACGAGAACCTTCAACCTGACCTCAAGATCAGGGGGCTTAGCCAGAAACTGCCCAGCTTTGTGCTGAATGATGAAGAGAATAAAAAAGACTGAAAACATGATTTGAAATGCTAAACATACATGACCAAGATGGAGCTTAAACCCATGAGATATAAAACGAAGGATTTTATAATGCTTTGATGGCTCGGATGACAGGATCCACCACCTAGGACAGTTTTCCGCTAAGAACTTGTTACTTGTGGCAGTCTGGAGAGCTGGGTCCGGGAAAGAGACAAGAAAGAGACATCTGCTTACCATGCTATCCCCCTACTCCTCTCCCACTCCTTCCCCCATTCAGGAAGGGTAAAATTATTCCTGACGACCCCATATCAGAAAAGAAAGCAGATTCCAAGGTTGGAGGATTCCCATGGAAACGGCTCCGGGCTTCTCAGTCCTGCTTGGGGCAAATAGAATTGTTCCCAGAGCAGCCGGAGAGTTTCCTGACCAGTGTCCCTGCAGCTTTCTAGTTCTATCACATGGGTGACATGTCTTATGCATGTCAACCCAACCCAGCTGGAAGCACGTTCTCGGCACGCAGCCTCTCCTAAGATTGGCCTGCCTTTTGAAGGCTATTTTTGACATTCGAATTGGAGAAGTTCCCAAGGGCCTCCATGGAGAACCACATGGCATGTGAAAATAGTAACTACAAAAAGTCAAGGCCCAGAAAGAGATTGACTGAGCAAGGCTGGCTGGATCCCTCTGCCTTCCTCCCCTGCGACTTTCAGACTTGGATGCTTAATATCCTGACATTTCCATCCCTTCCCCCAAAGGACCATCGTGTCCAATGACATGAACAGGTGGTGTCTCAACAAAGCTCTGCTTTCTGATTCCTCCTGTATTGTGGAGAATTCCTGGGTTATTATTTATTTCTCTCCACTAAGAAGGTTCTGCAGGAAACGGAACAGTCTATGCTTCACTCAGGAGACCACTTAGGCTGGGAAAACTAGAAATGCCTTTAACTGGTTCTTAAAAGCTACTGTCTTGTGACAGTATCTCCAATATGTCTTAGAAAGGGAGGACTTTCTTTGTGAAAATTATACATATACACACAGGGAAAGTCACTGAAAAGTACCCCACCCACAGCCCCAAACAATGCTTAATATACAAGTCTGAAGAAGGGCAAAAGATGACCACAACTTTCCTCCTCAACACTGGCTAATGATGGCTGAGAGATGAGGTCCTGACTCGTGGCATTTTTAAATGCTCAGACCCTACACACTGCTCCTGTTGTCTCAGATAAACTTGCTCTACCAGCAGTGAGCCACACGCAGTCTGGAGAGCAAGTTTCCCCTTTAGAACATGCTGCCGTGCTCTGGGACTTCTGCTGTGCTCCGGGACTTCTGCTATGCCCCATGGGACTTCTGCTGTGCTCCATGGGACTTCTGCTGTGCTCCTCCATCGGGCCTTCTTATACTGGTGTGACTACTCAGGCAAGATCATGTCTTTGAGGAGGGAGGGCAGCTCATTCGTTTTCCTTGGGCCTTTAAACCCCAGGGCATCATTTAGCCCAGAGCTTCTCTGAGGATACCATTTCCCATGTTCTACACCTGGGTCTACCCTGTTGCTGCGGTACTCAGAGCCATCTTTATTACCTCTCCTGACACATTCCAAGGGAGTCTGAGGTCTCAAAGTGGAGTGAGCACAGGCCCCCTTTAAAAATTGAGTTTTTAGGTAGTAGGTCCTCAGGGAACACTGGTGCTTGTTGATTTATGAAAAACATGTTTAAACGGTCATTATTAATACACATGTGAATATCTGGGCAACAGAGCTGGGACACAAGGAATGTCTCTGGACTTTCTTGTCCCATATCTGCTGGTTAAAACTTAGTGTTTTGTTTTGTTTTAAATGCTCATTGGTGAAGGATTCAGGAAAGTCCTGAGCAGAGCAGGTTTTCACATAAAGTCACTTCTTAGAAACTACAAAATGACCATCTCTGTCATATGAGCTACCAGATATGACATAAACATGCAGGTAAAGTAGTAGTTACTATAACACCCAGGAAGTCCCATGGAGCTCAGTGTTTCAGCCAATATGCTGGTGAGCAGAGAGAAGCCATCTGTCTAACCACATTCAGTCTGCTCACACACCTACCTGCAAACCCTCAGATACTGTGACCCAAAATCTCTCAGGGTGGGTGGGTTTGCAACATACTTTATTTCAGAAACATAGAAAGTGAGAGAAAGAACTTGGAATACAGCAGCAGAGCGCTAGTATCCATTCTCACCTGGGTTCTGCCACCCATCAACTATGTGTCTATGAACAAACCGCCCACCCAGCCAGTTCCAAGTTCTTCTATCATTTTCTAACAATTCTATAACCTACAAACACACACGCACACACCTTACTCTGTGAAGTGTGACTTTCCTTCTGAGAGATACTATTAGTTAAGAGTAATATTAATAATTAACACTGGAATAGAAGAGCCTTTAGTTGCCAATGGCCAGCTATTAAAGGAAATCATTAATGAATACCAGTGTCATTGTTTAATGAATTCTGACATTGCAGTGTGACACAAATATGTCTGTCTTTGTTTCCAGAATAGCACCCGCATGGCAGTAGAGCAAACCCAATAACCATTCTCCAGAGCCTGCAAGCTGCTCTGTGGGAGGGAGTGCATCTGTACAGCACTCCCACACACACACACCCCACACACCCCTCGGCTTCAGTCTTATCCTCTGGACATGACAGATGCACCACTACATCCATATCACCAGAAATAGGTGAGAGATGAGTGGAACTACCTGAGACCCTTAAGTATACTTGAAATGCAAAGTCAGATCTAAAATGAGGACAACAAAAGAGCTCTGGATCTTCCCTTCTGTGGACACAGTTTCCTTTCAGTGACCACCCTTTAACTCCCTCACCTCAAAGATGAAGATGCCCTGAACACTTTAGTCAGATACTTACACTCGGCTGGAAAAAGGGACTATAGGGTGTATAGTGAGACTGGGGCCCAACTTTCTTTCTACAGTCCTCCAAGAGTGATAGAGCAATTCAGCAATTCAAAGTCTAGTTGCATAAGACATTTGGACCCTTGGATCACAAGGCTGCAAATACTGAGGGAAGTGTTAGACCTGTGCATGGGAATTGCCCTCCTGATGTGCCTCCTACAGAGCTGGGGCTCAGACACACAGTCAGAATTGAATTACCAATTGCACTAATTGTTCAGCAAAGTTCAGGCACTAGAGTAAGTGTAGGATCCCACAGTTTTGTCTAGAAGTGGGGGAGAATGTACAAAGTTCAACCAAAAGGCACAAGGCTCCAAACAGGCACTGTGGAGCCTTTCTGTCCAGATGTGGGGGCCCAAAGCTGGGTCAGGGGAAAGGACCTCTGAAATCCCAAGCTTTGATCCAATTCACCTCACGTGGAAGGCTGACTTGAACAGGGCTACCCACGCAAGAACACGGCATGTGATGTTCACCATGGCAAGGCTGCCCTCTGGCCACAGCCTGCTGCTATTTATACACTTGGGGATTAGACTTTTTGTCCATGAAGATGCCTTTCTCCCATTAGTGCTAATGGCAGTCATATGGCTGAACCAAAGCCATTTCATCTCCCAGATATTCTAAAAATATACTGCAGAGAAGGAAAACATATGCACTGTTTTTATATGGGATTGCAAAACCACAAACAGAAAGGCACTAGGGAGATCTAGTCCCTTCCTGATAGTAACGCCAGAGTGGCTACAGGTCTGTGCAGTTTACAGGTGGGACAATGTGTAAGGTGTGCTCAAGTGCCAGTGTATTACAAGTTGCTTTTCTCATTGCTGGGTCTGAATTCCTGATCGGACACAACTTAAAAAAGAAAGGGCTTGGCCCATAGTTTGAGGGTCGAGTCCATCGTGGTGGGAAGGCATAGCAAGTGGGCTAAGTGACTGCTTGCTCATTTTGAGCACATCAGAAAGCAGGGACAGGATAGGGAAGCAGGGCTATGAACCTCAAGGCCCATCCCCAAGAGGACCCACGTCCTTCAGCTAGTCCTCACCTCCTAACCACTACACACTCTTCCCAAACAGTCCGACCATCTGGGGACCAAGTGTTCTCACACACTCGAACCTAAACCACCTGACAAGCACGCCCCATTTTTCTTGAATGACTGGGATACTGGCATGTGCTGCCTGGTGTGTTGACAAGGAATGATTCCTGCATGTTGGCTCAGATGATGAGCTGTGTTCCAGAGAAGTGTACTGCAGAGGAAATTTCTAAAAAAGGGAATTGTATCTTCTTAATGACTCTGTTACTCACTTGTAACAGCAAGAATAAAAGGGAAATGTTAGTCAGATATGAGAAAAATCACACTTAAAATATAAAGACGCACATTCAAGGAAAAAACTGTAACAAAATGCCAATCAAAGGCTAATTAAGTGCTAATTCGCCACACCCAAAATAACACAGAAAAGCAAGGCTTAAAATGAACTGCTGCACTTAGCCCTAAATAGGATATCTCCAGCAAATCCCTCCCTTCGGAGCTCAGGAAAACCTTCGGAAGAGGAGGAGGAAAGAGTGTAAGAACTGGAGGAGATGGAAGACACCAAGAAAACACAACCCTCTAAATCAACACGAACAAAGCTCATACGGACTCACAGAGACTGAGGCAGCATGTACAGGGCCTGCATTGGTCTGCACCAGGTCCTGTGCGCTCACAACATGGCTTCCAGTTTAGTTATTTTTACGGGATTCCTGAGTGTGGGAACCACGGGGTCTCTGATTCTTATGCCTTCCCTTGGGCTCTTTTCCTTCTGTTGATTTGTCCTGTCCAACTTTGAAGTGATAGCTTTTGTCTTATCTTATTATATTTTATTTTGTTATATTTTCTAAATTAATGAATGAATAAAAACCTAGCCACTAGGGTAAAGGTTAACAGTGGAGCTGTCATTTACATGTGCTGTGAGAGGGAAATCAGTTTTCTCCAATGGAGTGACACTAGGAATATCAACTACTCCATGACAGAGCTTACGCTCAGGAGTAGTTGACCAATAAATAACAAACTCCACAGATTTTTGGTTTGTGTGTGTGTGTGTGTGTGTGTGTGTGTGTGTGTGTGTGTGTGTGCTTTTATTTGGTTGCAGTTTGGTTGTATTGTTTGTTTTCTGTTTGGGTATTCGGTTTGTTTGTTTGGGAATCTTATTTTGTTTTCTTGATTTGGGGAGGTTTTGTTCTACTGGATTTTTGTTAGGTTTTTTTTTTGAGAAATGACTTAGAGTTGTGTGTGTTGGGAGGGAGGGATGGGGAGAGGATCTGGAAGGACTTAGGGGAGGGGAAGAATATGATCAAAATATATTTCAATTAAAATTTTTTAAAAAATATAGTAAACATAAAAATATATAACAGGGGTTAAAAACCATTATTTCAAGAATAGTCATAGGAATTATAATCTTTTCAAGTTTATGTGAATAAATTATATTTTTCCTAGATTTATTCCAAAATGACACTTCCATTTTCCTGCTTAAAAACTAGAATGTTCTACTTAAATGGATAGGTAAACCTGGTCTAACCCCCAGATGACTCTTCTCTTCATGAGATTTACTCCTTTGTGATACCTCTTGTTCTGAAATACAATTGCATGTGTAGAAATATTTGTCCTTTAAAAAACTACATTACCCCATAATTTTAATACCAACTAGTTAGACTAATCTTCCCAAATATTGCTGGCCCATTAAAAATAGCATGAAATAAATCAAATAAATTTCTGGTCAGTCCTGTTTTCTACTGTGTGATAAGCTTTGTATGTGACAAACTTGTCAGTATTCTATTGTTTCTGACTCTCTAATTTTCCATGTCACTCTTTGGGGTCCTTTCCCTGTTTGAATTTGCAAGCAGTTTGAATTTCCCAAGCACAACGTGGGAAACCTCAGGCATACCTTGTCTCTGCTTGCCTATGGAGGTTGTCCCCAGCGACTAGAGAACACAGAGTGGTCTGTTCAGCATCTCATCTGCTTGAAAATGGTGAAGGCATCAAAAAGATCATCCACCATGATCAAGTAGGCTTCATCCCAGAGAAGCAGGGATGGTTCAACATATGTAAATCCATAACTGTAATCCACCATATAAACAAACTGAAAGACAAAAACCACATGATCATCTCATTAGATGCAGAAAAGCCCTTTGACAAAGTCCAACATCCCTTCATGATAAAAGTCCTGGAGAGACTAGGGATACAAGGGACACTCCTCAACATAAGAAAGGCAAGTCCATAGCCAACATCAATTTAAATGGAGAGAAACTCAAAGCAATTCCATTAAAATAAGGAACATGACAATGTTGCCCATTCTCTCCATTCCTATTCAATGTAGTACTTGAAATCTTAGCTAGAGCAATAAGACAACTGAAGGAGATCAAGAGGTTAACATTGGAAAGGATGAAGTCAAAGTATCTTTATTTCCAGATGACATAATAGTATATATAATTGATACTAAAAATTCTACCAAGAAACTCCTATAGCTGATAAACATTTTCAGCAAAGTAGCTGGATACAAAATGAACTCATAAAAATAAGTAATCCTCCTATATACAAATGACAAACTGAGTAGAAAAAATCAGGGAAATAATACCTTTTACAATAGCTTCAAATAATATAAAATATCATGGAGGTAACTCTAACCAAGCAAGTGAAAGACTTATATCATAGAAACTTCAGGTCACTGAAGAAAGAAATTGAAGAAATTATCAGAAAATGGAAAGATCTCCCATGCTCATGGATCGTTAGGATTAGCATAGTAAAAATTGCAATCCTACCAAAAGCAATCTACAGATTCAATGCAATTGCCATCAAAATTCCAACACGATTTTTCACAAACCTTGAAAGGACAATTTTCAGCTTCATATGGAAACACAAAAAAACCCAGGATAGCTAAGACAATCCTGAACCAGAAAAAATTACTGGGAGTGTCACCACCACTGATTTCAATTTGTACTACAAAGCTATGATAACAAAGACAGCATGGTATTGACACAAAACAGACATTTTGATCAATAGGATTAAATTGAAGACCCAGACATAAATCCCCACACCCATGGACAACTGACATTTTATATTAAAAAAAAAAAAGTCAGAAACACACACTGGAAAAAAAAGCCAGCATCTTCAACAAATGGTGCTGGTCAAACTGGGCATCTGCATGCAGAAGAATCTCAATAGATCCAGACTTATCACCCTGCACAAAACCCAAGTCTAAGCAGGTCAAAGACTTCAACATAAAACCAGAAGCGTTGAATCTGATAGAAAAGAAAGTGGGGAATAGCCTTGAACTCATTGGCACAGGAGAAGATTTTCTGAACAGAACACTGATAGTGCAGGAACTAAGACCAACAATTAACACATGAGACTTCATGAAATTGAAAAGCTTTTGCATGACAAATGATACTGTCATTCAGACAAAGTGGCAGCCTACAGAATGGGAAAAGTTTTTTTTTAATCAACTATTCATCTGATAGCTAGTACCCAAAATATATAAAGAACTCAAAAACCTCAATATCAAGAAAACAAATGACCCAATTAGAAAATGGGGTACAGATCTAAATAGAGAGTTCTCAAAGAGGAAACTCAAATAGCTGACAACACTTAAAGAAATGTTCGATATCCTTAGCCATCAGGGAAATGCAGATCAAAACTCTTAGCGATTTCATCTTGTACCCATCAGAAAGGCTAAGGTCAATAAAACAAATGACAACTCATGCTAATTAGGATGTGGAGTAAGGGGGAACACTCATCCATTGCTGGTGGAGTGCAAACTTATACAGCCACTATGGAATTCAGTGTGGTGGTCCCTCAGGAAGATGGGAATTGATCTACCTCAAGATCTAGCTCTACCACTCTTGGGCATATACCCAAAGGATGCTTCATCCTACCACAGAGACACTTGTTCAGCTATGTTCATTGCTGCTCTATTAGTAATAGCCAGAAATTGGAAACAACCTAGATGTCTCTCAACAGATAAATGGATAAAGAAAATGTGGTACATTTACACAATAGAATATTACTCAGCCATATAAAAAAATGACATCATAAAATTCTCAGGTAAATGGATGGAACTAGAAAAAAAAATAGTCCTGAGTGAAGTAACCAAGACTCATAAAGACAAATATAGTATGCATTCACTTATATGTAGATATTAGCTGTTAAGCCAATGATATTCTACAATCTGTAGAACCAGAGGTTGGGTATAGAGTAAGGGACCAGGGGTACAGATAGATCTCACTAGGAAAGGGAAGTAGAATACACAGTGATGGATGGAATAAGGGGGGCATGGAATGGGAGGATCAAATGGGGAAGGGGAGAGGAGAAAGGGATGAGAGAGGGAATATGGGGAGAGACAGCCAAAATCAAGGGCTATTTGAAGGTTAGTATGGAAACCTAATACAGTAGAAGCTTCCTAAAATATATACATATATGAAGGTAATATAAATGAAATCACCAAATAATGGGGAAGACAGAGTGTGGGAGGCCATCTCCCACTTTTACCCAGGGTATTCTTGAGGAGGGATGAAAAACATGTAGATAGAAAGATAGCAGAGATTAAAATAGACAGAAACTGGGGATAGCTTCGGGAGGACCTGGATCAATATCTACTGGCCCCTTCTGTCTCTTCAAAAGGGCTTTTTATCACAATGCCAAGGGGCAGGGCAAAAGACCTCCCCCTTGCTAGATTAAAGCATACCACATAGCCAAATGCAGACCCTTACATACACCTGGTAACCACACACGTGGTCAAGCCATCCTCTTATTCAGCCCTGCTGGATAAAGCAAGCTTAGATCTTACTAGGAAACCTCTGTGGACCTCCACAACAGAGCCCCAGCTGGACATCTCTTGTCGAAGTTTCTAGTTCCAGGATTGGGTTACATCTGATTAAGTTGTTGGCCAAAGGGGTTCCATGGAAATCTCCCAAACCACCCACACTGTTGCCAAGGCTATTGGTTGCTCTCCACAGCTGATGGCAAGGCCCCGTTGCTGAAGACAACACCTACACAACTTATTGAACATGGAGATGGTGAGCAAGTGCCTACACAGAACCTTCAACCCTATATTCTAGTGTCTTTGGTACAGGAAGGTATGCTATACCCTACTAAAAGAGAAAGGTAAGCACCAAGTCAACCACAAATGCTTTGATCTACAATGATGTCCTTGCCTGCAAGATATGCTAGGGCAATGGTGGCACAAAACTTGTAGGAGTAACCAAGCAATATCTAATTTGACTTAAGGCCTACTCCCTAAGATGAAACCCATATCTAGCACTGCTTGGGTGACCAAGAACCAGAGGCTAGATAGTCCAGTAAAACTAGATAGACCTACAGTAAAACTAAATACTATTGTTTGGGGAAAAAAAAAGTAGCAAAATATGATTCCTAGTGACATTCTGCTATACTCAGAGATTAGTGCCCTTCTCAGCCATCATCAGAGATGCTTCTTCTAGCAGCAGATGGGAACAAATACATAGACCCACAGCCAGACATTATGCAGAGCGTGAGACATCTTGGAACACTCAGCCCTAAATGGAATGTCTCCATCAAATCCTTTCCCTAGGACTTTCAGAACCTCATAGAAGAGGAAGCAGAAAGAGTTTAAGAGTCAAAGGGGATGGGGAACACTAGGAGCACAAAGCCCTCTAAATCAACATAAGCAAAGCTCATATGAACTCACAAAGACTGAGGCAACGTGCATAGGGCCTGTCTGGGCCTGCACCAGGTCCTCTGTGTATATATTATAGCGTCCGGTTTATTGTTTTAATGAGTGTGCAAACAAACGGGTGTCTGATTCTCGTGCCTTCTCTTGGGCTCTTTTCCTTCTGTTTGTCTCACCCAACTCTGATGTGATAGTGTTTGTTTTATTTTGTTATATTTGTATTATTATCCCTTAGAAGTGTGTTTGTTTTCCAATGAGAGACAGAAAGGGAGTGGATCGAGATGGGAGGGGAGGCAGGGAGGAACTGAGAGTAGGAGAGGGAGGGGAAACTGTAATCAGGACACAGTATGTGAGAAAAATTCTATCTTCAATAAAAAGGAAAAAAAGGGAGTGGGAACTTCAACAGAGTCAATTGTGTGCTTTGTAGAGCCTGGCTGCAATACACATTGCAAATGTCTAGTCCTGGTACCATAACTGAGAAGGAAGAATAACTAGTTTGCTCTTTGTTAGAGCACGTCTTCAGTCATTGTGCTCTGTGCTGGGGTAGTGTGCAACAGAAATGTCTCTGGGCTGCTGTTCCACACAGCGAGGCTGTTTGACACAAAGATGCTGGTCTAAATAGTATATTTGTGAGTTATCACTGTGTCTTCCTCTGACTTTCACAGAGAAATTTTGTATTTGGCTTCCAGTGCTATGCAGCTATCTGAAATCAGCATGGTTTGTTTGTTTGTTTGTTTTTTCCACTTCTTTGCATGTGACCTAACTTTGTGCAAGATTTAACAATTTATTGTTGAAGTTAAAATGTTTTTTCATTACCCAGGCATAGACTTATGTCTATTGATTTTAGTATGTGCTAACCCTTTCATTCTTCACAATTGAGCTTTCTCTTTCTCCCAGGGAACATATTTCAAAAGTGTACCTCCTTGAGATGGATTTGGTGGCTCACGCCTGTAATCCCAGCACTCAGGAGGTTGAAGCAAAGGGATCAAGAGTCTGAGGACAGTGCAGGCTACAGGGGAGACTCTGTCTAAAACGTTATGTCCTTATTCTAATGTTGCTGTAATCTCTTTCTTTCTCTGTGCCCCCCCCAGTGCCCCCCCCCCAGTGTTGATGACTGCTTTCTACTTCCACATCTCTCCCTTTAGAAAAAAGTTCATTGGTTTTCTAGTTTCAACTCTGTCGTGGGCTTTTTGTTTGTGGTGGTGCATAAGTGCATAAAATTATATTAGATAGTGAAAGTATAAAGTCCAGTGAAGCCCCAAAGCTTCTGTTTCAACGTTTTCCCCAAACTGTATAGATGCTTGTTGAGTTCTATAGCCTTTAGATCTGTTCAATTTTTGGTGCGTGATGTTGTTCTCATGTTCAACTTTTTCTTACTATAAAGTTTAAAGTTAAAAAAAGAAGAAGAAAAAGGGAAATGGTGAAGGATCAGGTAGGACCTGTGCTAGCCCCCACATCTTAGTTCAGTGACTTATTCACCTCCAAATCTAGGCATATCCTTAACTCTTGCTCGGTCTCTTGGAACTCATCAACCCACACTATGATGTGCATCTTAAGACACCCCTGAACCACCCCATCTCTGATACTCCACTGACTTTCTTACTTCACCTGAGATCTGTAGAAAATTTAGTGGGATCATGACTATCCCAGATGACCTTCCACCCCATCAGATAGAAGCCCAGCCGTGGAAATGCAATTTTCAGAAAAGAAGCAGTAGGTCAGCTTTGTGGGCTACACAAGCCAGAGAGCAAATCCTGGCACATCATGAGGGAGGAAAGGGAACTGAGATGAATGAGCAGTAACTGTTAATATTCTGATCCCGCCCCTTGGCACCACTCTGTGTCCTGACACAAAAGTCTCTTTTTAAGAAAAACTCTGCCTTCTCTCTCTCCTCTCTCTCTCTCTCTCTCTCTCTCCTCTCTCCCTCTACTCCCACGAGGTGTGCACCCCTCGACCCCCCTTCTCTCTCTCCCTCTGTCTCTCTGACTCTTTATCTCTCTATTATAATAAACTCTCCATGTGGATGTAGTGTCTGTGTGAATTGCCTCGCTGCCATGCCCACATGAAGCGGGTCGCCTGTCAGCCAGCCCACTGCTGCATCTGCCCAGCATGCCAGCATGTTTCCCTGCAGGTGCAGGATACCTTCAGCCCCTCTACTCCCCACGTAATAAATCATAACAGTAACATCGCTGCAGAGAAAAAGAACCTACATTTTCAGGGGAGTTTCCTCTGCTACAAACAGGGTCACAGAGCAGGCTTGGCTTGGGAAATCCCTTGCATCTGTGACATCAGGTACTCCTTCCGAACCATATGTAACAGCATGCAACAATTTAGAAATTCACACATTTCTAAAAGAAGACTTTCTAGAAAATGTTGCTGGCAGATGTCATGTAATGCAAGAGAGGAACTGGATCAGAATGTGAATAATATCTGAATGAAGGTATGATAACTAAATACTTTATTCATTATTTGTGTAGTGTGCATCTGCACATGTGTGTGCATGCCTGTAGAGGCCAGAGGTCAACCAGCGATCACCTTATTTTTTAAGTGTGCACATGTGTGTTTGGGTTCTTATGTAGACCCAAAGAGAGTACCCGTTCCTAGAGAGCTGGAGTTCCAGACAGTTTTGAACTACCCAATGTGGGTGCTGGGAACTGGACTCTAGCCTTCAGCAAGAGCAGCAAGTTCTCTTAACTTCTGAGTCATCTCTCCAGCCCCCATTTTGGTTTTTTGTTAAGTTTTTGGGGTTTGGTGTGTTCTTTGTTTTGTTTTGACAATGTCCCTTACTGGGCTCTGGGACTGGGGCTTGCAGAGGCAGCCAGGCTGGCTAGCCAGCAAGCTGGGAGATCTGCCAGTCTGCCTGTCTCTACCTCCCTAGTCCTGGGAAGACAAGCACAGGCTACCATGCTTGGTTTACTTTTCACATGGGCACTAGAGATCACATGCAGTTTCTCCTGGCCACGAGGCATGCATGTCATTGTCTGAGCTATCTCCCCAAGTTAAATAAACCTTTTTAAAAGCCACACAAATAGGCACATGTTTAGCAGGTTCTGAAGCAGGCACACAGCTGGGATCCATGCAGCACCAAACGGAAAACATTTCCTGCTCAGCAGGTGGAGCTGGGGGAAATCCTCTGCTGTGCACTTGGCATTCGGTCCTTGCGAGTTTTCTAACTTGTACTCTAATTTCTTCGGTTGAAGAACTAATTCAAGTCAGCTGCAGAGACTCCAGGTTGGGAGCTTTGCCGTTTCATAATGTAATTAACGATTCATATCCAATTACATCATGTTAAAAATCCTTTCTCAATCCTTTCTCTGCTAATCCAGGACCTGGGGCCTCCTGTGTGGGACTGGATCAAGGCTGGGGAAAAGGGGGTGGGAGGGGGGAGCAGAAAGCTCGTTTGCAAGCACCGTTTGGAAAACACAAGCACGATTTGGGATTGTGATTTGACATCATGGGATGTATTTTTGTAAGGGAAGACTAAAAATGGAGGAATACAAGGGACTTGGACATTAACATTCACCCTGTGAACACAAGCTTCATGCTGAGAGGATGCCTTAATCTCTCCTCTGCCCTGCAGGGGCCTCAGAGTGAGGCCTGAAATCATCACTCAGTATAATACATCCCCTCCCAACCTCTGTCCTGGCTCAATCCTAAACTACTTTTTCCTGTTTTAAAGCCATCAAGCCCCAGGGAACCCAAAGACTTGTTCGGTTTTCTGCATTTTTATCAACTATGTGTGGAGCTTCTACCCCCTGAGGTGTCTGTTTGTGACTCTTGTTGCAACTGGTTGCTGGCAGTTGGGGGTGCCCTTCCTCTCCCCGTGTGCAGGGTAGAAAGGAGAAAGCCACCCCGTTTTCAACTGCATCACCAAGCATGGGTAGCTCATTTGTAGTCTATATTCAAGAGAACTGTAAAATGTGTTATTTTTGTGTCCCAGGTTCCTAACGCGTGTGCCAATTTCCTCTGAATACATACATCATTATTTTGAAAGATCAAAACCACCCAGATTCTTAAAGTAAAAGGAAGTGTATTAAGAGAAGTGTAAAATACAAGTTCAAGGTTGTTCAGGGGTCACTGTACAAAGACTCAATTGGTACAAGCTAACCACCATGGACTCTGGGGTCATGGAAGAGTTGACACACTAAAGACTCATTTTCTAGGGGGGGAAATTGTACCAGTAAGGTAGATGAAAAGATGTGGGACATGAGGTAATTTCCAAAGTAGAAAATATACAGAGCCAATAAACAACTATTTATGATTTGAAATTATATAAAAGATGCTATTTTTCAAATCAAATTAGCAAAACATAAATATATGTATATATATTCAACCATATATTAAGTGCATATAATATATATATATATATTCAATTCCAGAGAAATTATAGGGAGACAAGTCCAAGGTCAGTACATGGCTACAATGTCTTACCAAGCATTGGGAAGTTCAAACTTGCCTCTGAGGGTTTGTAACGGAACCAAATTAACCTTGAGGTTGCTTCTTGATTGAATTTGTCTGGGCACCAAACTTTGAAGTATGTTTCTAAGCCTCAACAAAAGCAACCGATAAAATCAAAAGTCTTAGCAATGCTCAAACACTTTATCCCCAAGTTCTCCGACTGGGAATGTGGCTTAAGAACGTGAGTGGACATGTGGCCAAAGTTTAACACACAGATATAATTTGAATATTATTTTAAATGCTGAGAAGACAGGAATCAAGCTGAATTCCCACCAGCAGGAACATAGTTATGGAGCGTATATGGCCACACCAGGTGAAAATTCCAAAGCTGTGGAAGTTTGGGTGAGAAGTACCCCCATAGGCTCATGTGTTTGAACACCTGGTCTCCACTTGGTGGTGCTCTCTGGGAGGTTTTGAAGCCTTTGGGAAATGGAGCCACACTGGAAAAGTATGCCATTGGGGGTAGGCTTTGAGGATTTACAGTCTCCTTCTACTTCCTGGTTACTCTGTGCTGGCTGCTTGCAGTTGAGGGTGTTCAGCTCTCAGCTACCTGTGGTGGAATCCATAGCTGCCTATTGCCATGCTTCCCTGGCCATGATGGACTCTATCCCTTTGGGACTGTAAATCAAAATTAACTTTTTCTTCCATAAGTTGCTTTAGTCATGGTATTTTATCATAGCAATGGAAAAGTAGCTAATAGACCAGCTATTTCCCATGGTTACAGAGAAATTTCAATAGCAACGGAAACATGTTACCCTGATTTCCGGCTTCATAAAAACTTCAACATTAGAAAAGCCTGAACAACCTTAGCAAAATAGCTTGAGACAGAGCGCAGCCCTTAGGATAGACAAAGGGCAGTCCTGGGGATAGACAGAGGACAGCCCTAGGGATAGAGAGCAGACAGTCCTGGGGATAGACAGAGGACAGTCCTGGGGATAGACAGAGGGCAGTCCTGAGGATAGACAGAGGGCAGTCCTGGGGATAGAGAGCAGACAGTCCTGGGGATAGACAGAGGGCAGTCCTGGGGATACAGAGGACAGCCATGGGGATAGACAGAGGACAGTCCTGGGGATAGACAGAGGGCAGTCCTGGGGATAGACAGAGGACAGTCCTAGGGATAGACAGAGGGCAGCCCTAGGGATAGAGAGCGGTCAGTCCTGGGGATAGACAGAGGACAGTCCTGGGGATAGAGAGCAGACAGTCCTGGGAATAGACAGAGGGCAGTCCTGGGGATAGACAGAGGACAGTCCTGGGGATAGACAGAGGGCAGTCCTGGGGATATAGAGGACAGCCATGGGTAGTGGTCTGTTCTCCCAAATCCACATGTTGAAACTCTAATCCCAGTCTAGCAAAATTAAAAGGTAGAATTCACTCAAGCTGAACCAAGAGGATACCAGCAAGCATGCCAAACTAGATGGGGAAAAGCCCACAAGGCCTCAAGCCTACACAAAGAACTATAGGTAACTGAGTAAAGATGGGAGTGGGAGAGGTGGCCCTCCCCATGGAGGAGCACATAGTGGTTGTTCTGTGGCAAAAACAGTCAGCCCCCAAAACATTTGTACAAGTAACAGTATGTAGACTGAATGGGTTATATTTAGGAATATATATGTATATACAAATATTTATATATATGAAATAACAATTGATGAAAGAGGAGGCCATGAATTTTAAAGAATGAGTATAGAAAAGTTTTGAGGGAGGAAAGGGAAGGGGAAAATATTGTAATTAAAGGCAATCTCAAAAAAAAAAATCAAGTCATGAGGGTAGAGGCTTCATGAATGGTATTTAGTGCCCTTAAAAGAAGAAGTCCCTGTGATATGAGGCTACAATAAGAAATGAAAGTCTGTAACCAGAACCCAGCCTTGTAGCCCTTGATCTCACAGGGCCAGCCTCAAGAACTGTAGGTAGTAAGTCTCTGTTGTCTTGCCTACTCACTGTAGCAGCATGAACAGATTAAGATATACCATTCCAGTCAATGTATATAAATGAAGATGCATACCATGTTCATGTATAGAATAATTAATATTGATACAATGACATATTTATCTAGAGTTGTGTGGGGAGGTGTGTGAGTTTGGCACTTATGTGGGGGTGTGCATATGTGTGGGTGCACTCACTCATGTAGGTGACTATGGGGGTCAGAGGTTGACTCAAGATGTCTTCCTCGACTGCTTCTCTGCATATTGTGGAGCACATCATTTTGGCTAGACTGGTTGAACAGTGAGCTTCCAGGTCCACCTCTGTCAGCCTCCCAGCTCCGGGTTACAGCTATCACATCCAGCTTTTCTGTGGGTGCTGGGGGAATCTAAATCCAGGCCTTTATGTTGGTGAGACAAGCACCTTATCACTGAGACATCGCCCCAGCTCCAGATTTAAATTTTTATTTTAACTTTTAAAAAAACAGATGGCCATTGTCACAAAATTCTAGGGAAAAAAGTACATTAAAAAACATACTATTTCTTGCAATGTGGTAGAATGCGTACCCCAAGACTCAAATGCTATGAAGAAACTAGAACCTTGGAAATATGCATAAATACATATTTTAAATATAGTGCTCAGCTTTCAAGAAAACTCTGCAAAGGTCAAAAACAAAAACAGAACAAAAACCTGGAGAATAAACCTAGGTGCTATGAAGGCTACTTATGACTTCAACTTTAGCCTAGAGTTTAAGGCCAAATACAGGGAGGAAATAAAACCCAGGGCCTGGAAACTCAAGCAATCTCTGCATAAAGTGCTATTGCCATTCATAAACACAGGCTGGTTCCTGTCAGGCAGGGGCCAGAACCCACACAGCCTGCTTGGTATGAACAAGCTGAAGAGTTCACAGAAGATGAGCACCATGAAGAGAACATGGGGGTCTCCTCTGGAGGAAATCATCCTTATCCCAGGAATCTCCAATGAATATGAACTTATAATTATAGAGTATGTGTGTCTGTCTGTGTATGTGTGTGTGTGTGTGTGTGTGTGTGTGTGTGTGTGTGTAATATGGACTGTTGACTTGGATTCACATATGTCTTAGATATTAATAATAACATGCAGGATAAAAAATAAACAATATGTTTAAAGGCAAATAAAAGAGATCATTAAAGTCATGAGTAAGGAACAAGAGTCTATGAAAATAGCCAGGCTGATTTCAAAAGAGCTAGAAGTCCTAGAAATGAAAAGTACATTAAGTGGAATTTAAAAACTCACACAACTTTGGAAACAGCTAATAGTGAAATAGTTGAGTAAAATAGAAAACTGTAATTTTACTGAACACAGAGAGTCAGAAGCAGACAATGTAAAAGACAGGTTAGGAGATAACAGCATAGTAGTCCACAGAAAACATATCTAAGTAGAACCTGAAAAGAGGCAACAGAGGAAGTGAAGGAGGAAATAAACATCTGAGAAATCCTTACAGCAAATAAAATAACTATCAGGTCCATGAAACGAATCAGGAACATTAACCAAAACAGGGAGGAAAGACCATAGGAGTCAGAGGGGATGGAGGACACCAGGAGAATATGGCCCACTAAATCAACTAAGCAGGGCTCACATGGGCTCACAGAGACAGAAATGGCAAGCACGGGCCTGCATAGGTCTGTACCAGGTCCTCTGTGTGTGTTATGGCTGTCAGCCTGGTGTTTTTATAGGACTCCTAACAGTGGGAGTGGATGTGTCTCTGACTCCTTTGCCTGCTCTTGAGACTCTTTTCCTCCTATTGGGTTGCCTTGTCCAGCCTCAATACAAAGGCTTTTGCCTTGTCTTATTGTGTCTTGTTCTGTCCTGTTTGGCTGTCATCTCTTGAAGGCCTGCTCTTTTCTGAAGAGGAAGCAGAAGGAGAGTGGGTCTGGGGAAGAGGAGAGGTGGGGGAAGAGCTAGGAGGAGTGGAGGAAGGGAAAACTGTGTTTGGGATATATTGTATGAGAGAAGAATCTATTTTCAATTAAAAATTAAAGAAATTACAAAAAGAAGATACTTACATTTAAATCCACTATGAAGTGTAATAAAGCACAGAGACCTCTTCAATGTAGCCCAGAGGAAAAGTACAAAAGTTATGATAGTTACATCACAGCTACCTTTTCCATGGCAACAGATAAAGCCAAACACATGAAGAATAAACTCTCCAAGTACTGAGCAGAAATCACTGTTGGCACAGGGTGGGAGCTCTCATCAAGTCTTTCAATATTATGGATTATACGCATCTTAGGATCCATATCTTCCCTTAGCCTCATGCCAGTCTGAAGCAGTTTGACATCAAAGTTTATCCATGCATGCTTTAGGAAGGTGAAAACGAATCTGCCATGCACAATGGAAAGGAAGCAGAGACGATGGTAACCAGGGCAGAAGCAGACATTGCACAAAAGTAATGGTCAGTCTGTTAGCATCAGAACCAGAAGCAGATAGACCTGATGGGCAAGAGATGTACAGCATTGTCTGGATGGAAGTAGACTATCTTGTTGGGAAGATGAGTAAAAATACCCATTAACTTTTGACTTTGTTATACTCATATGATACAATATCCACATGGTCATGAAAATAGTAGAAAATAAAGAGAACAGTCTTCAACTAGTAGAGATAAAAAGCAGAATGAGAAAAAAAAGCATTTTTGTATGGCCATGAAAGAGATAAAAAGATGGAGTTGAGAAACCTAGAAAGCTTAAATAATGTGACAGATATGAACTTAAATCAATAATTAAGAAAATTGTGAATACTCTCGGTTTTTTTGCATAAATATTTTGGAATGGCTTATAATGCTTTGAGAGAAAAATACTGGACACAGTCTTACTCTCTTTACATCTCATTGTAAAGACACAATTAAAATAAAGTGATATTCAAGAAAGCCTATGCAGAAATACTTTGAACATCAAATATCATGAAGGTATATCATTTCAAGGAGTTGAGATTCTAAAATATTTGCAAATTCATATTTAGACATTTGAGGAGATAAGACCCAAGTCTAAACAGGAGTTTCACCTATCTTTTACACACATGCTATATACATGGCCCAAAGATAATTTAAAACACAATTTTGAATAATTTTTCACACAAAGATCCCACAGTTAAGGATTTTCCTCTTGTGTTATATCAATGTTCAAATATATTTAGACTGTGGCACATTTTAGATTTTGGATTAGAGACGCTCAACCAAGTAGAAAACTGGCAAATAGAAAATATCAATAGAATAAAAACATGGATCTGGGGGGAAATAAAAACAATAGAATAGAAAATGTCTCAGTAGATTGAAAGAAAGGAAAGATAAATCGCTATTATGTGAGATGAACCAAGGACATCACTGGAGACCAAGCATGCCAGAAAATACTGTGAACAGCATTATGTGAGTTACACAAATGACTTGGGTGAAATGGCAGATTCTCTCAAGACACAAATTCCCAAAAGAGGCTTAAGAAGTAAAACCCCTGGTTAATGACAATGTATACTGGCTAGTTTTTATGTCAACCCAACATAGGCTAGAGTCATTTGGGAAGAGAAGCTCTCAATTGAGAAAATGTCCCCACCTGATTTTCAAGGCAAGACTGTGTATATTTTCTTGATTGATGATTGATACGGGAGGGCCCAGCTCACTGTGGTGGATCCATCCCTGGGCTGGTGGTCTTCGATGCTAGAAGAAGACAGGCTGAGCAAGCCATGAGGAGCAAGCTAATAAATAGTATTCCTCCATAGATTCTGCTCCAGTTCCTGCCTTGAATTTTTGTCCTGGCTTCCTTGGATGATGGGCTTAAGCTGTAAGATGAAATAAACCTTTCCCTCTCCAAGTTGCTTTGGGTCATAATGTTTTATCACATCAATAGAAACCTAAGACACAATGCAAGTGAAAAAAACAACAACCTGAATTTGTAATGAAAACCTTCCCTCAAACTGCAGTTCAGGCCAAGAGAGCTTCTCTGGTGAGTCCAATCCAACACTCAGAGCCAGAGAAGGAGAGAATAGCTTCCAATTCATTTTCTAAAAGCTGGTGTTTCCATGATACCTAAGCCAGAAGTACCTCATAAGCAAACACACCAGTGTCTCACAAAAATATATCCCCAAATATTAGCAAACGGAATTTAGCAATATTATTTTTTATGATGTAATATATCATTATCCAAGTAGCAATCCCAAGTTAGCATGAAAATCAATGCAGTTCTCCAGGTTCATAAAATAAAGAAGAAAAGTCCTATTGTTATGCAAATAATGGCATAAAAGAACTTGTCAATGCTCAAATGTCCAGGCAAAATAAGAGTTCTCATCAAATTAGTAGTAGAAATGAAAAAAAATAGACTGAATAAATATCAGACAAGAGGCTTGAATAGGCATTTCTCCAAAGGTCTACAAATGGTCAACAGACACACACACACACACACACACACACACACACACACACACACACAAAATATTCAACCACTAGAGAACCATTAGGGAACTGTAAATCAAATCCACAATGAGCTAGCACTCCATACTAATTAGGATGAATATTTAGAATAAACACAGAGCAAGTATGGGTGAGGGTGTACAGAAGTGAGGACCTTTGTACTTTGTCAAGTAGTGCAGTTGCCATGGAAACAGTATGACAATTCTTCAAAACTTACAAATAGAATTGACACATGATTCAGCAATTTCACTTCTTGGTACATACCTCAAACAATGAAAGCAGGGCATTGAAGCAATATTTGTATGTTCATGTTCATGAGAGCATTAATCAAAGTAGACTAAAGGTAAACATAATCCAAGTATCCATCACAATATGGATGAACACAGTAGGGCATATTCATACATGGGGATGTTATTCTGCCTCAATAAAGAAGGAGACTGACAGATGTTATACTGTGGATAAAACCCGAAGGTATTGTGTGAAGGTAAATTAAATCATTTGCAAAAGGACAGATGATGTATAGTTCCACTTATCCAAGATCCCCAGAGGAGTTCATTCAGAGACAGAAGGTAGATTCTGGCTACCAGTGCATGGAGTGTCAGTTTTAATGGAGACAGAGTTTTTACTTGTAAGATGGACAGAATTCTTGAGATGGGTGTGGTGACAGTTGCCAAACATCATTAACTTACTTAATGCCATGGAACTCACTTAAAAACTAGTAAAATTTCTCACAGTAAAGGGGGAAATACAAACGGTCTTTTATATAGATGGAATGCACATTTTAAAAGTCCTTACACTTAACAAGGAATAAGACAAGGGTGCTGCCTCTCAGTACCTCTCTTTACCTGCTACTGGCAATGGTGCCTAGTGCAATAAGGCAAGAAAAACAAAGTCATGCACAGAGACGACATTCTATAGCCATCTCCCATCTCCCCATCTCTCATCTCCTATATTCTTTCCACTCCCTGTTTTGCAACATTGCCTGAGCTTTAGAGGAGTAGAACAAATGTCTTATTTACAGCTAGGTCCACATGTATGAAACTGTCAAAGAGCAAGTGTATTTAATAGAAGGATATGGACAATTCTGTATGTGGTAAGAGTTTTTAAGAGATACTTAGCATTAAAGATCATTCTATAAAAATCAATTATGTATGTATTGAGAAATGGGTTGTTTAAAAAATTAATATAACTCAGCCAGGCAGTGGTGGTGCATGCCTTTAATCCCAGCACTTGGGAGGCAGAGGCAGGCAGATCTTTGTGAGTTCGAGGCCAGCCTGGTCTACAGAGCGAGATCCAGGAAAGGCGAAAAGTTACATGGAGAAACCCTGTCTCGAAAAACCAATAATAATAATAATAATAATAATAATAATAATAATATAACTAATTAGTAGTAGCATTCAAATATGAAGAAAGAAAGGTTCTATTTTATCTACACTGAAAAATTATAAAACACTGGTAAGGGACATTATGGAAAAATGCAAGGAAACCAAACCTTACATAATGTAAGACCAAAGATTTGCTTCCATTAATATGGACATGAACATTGACCCACAGGGCTGAGGGTAGTAGCACACTGACTATCAAAGATCATAGGTTTTGGAGGTGACAGGAAAATTTAGTATCTCTGTGTTATTGCTTTTAACTGTATCCAAAGTTCTGTGACTTTTTAAAAAATGTTTCAATTAGTGTGCTTCTCGTTTCTAGAAGGATATTTTAGCTTCTGAAATCAGTCTGAATATTTTTATGTTCTCTTGTTCCCCACTCATAATTTTATTTATCCATTTTATATGTCTTTAAACATACTGCTTATCTTATAATCTTTTATCTTTTTCTTTATCAGTCTATCTACATAGACAGATGATACTCTATCTATAAGTAAACAATGTCTCCAAACAGTGTATAAAGGAGTACAGAATTAGATTGGGAGGGCTTCCATAAAGTATAAAATTAATGTTTGACAAGGTCCGATAGCACTTTGGCTGACTCCTGCAGTGACTAGATCTGTCCATGCCACTGGGGCACACTAAGAATAGCTAAAAGGATTCCCCTATCTTTCCCATACATGGATGGAAGCTTCTGTGACTCACACACTATTCATGTTGCATGAAATTCCTACAAGGAAACACCTGTGTAAGCCAGGGAAATCCTTGAATAAACAAGAATTCCATACAGGGCTGGTACTGCCAACCAGTTCTGAAACAACAGTTTTCTCATCAATGGTCTCCATGGATTAGTGGCATACAGCCTCTAGGAAAAATAGATTTCTGTCTTACGCCACACAGGAAATTCATGTGGAAGGAGTATAGATTTAAGTAAAGAGAAGAATGTAGGCCAGGGAAACCTTTCTAAGCCTGTTGGGGAAAAGATAAAAGGTCGGTGGTTAAGGCAACAATGAATCTGAATGTGGAAAGTTACCAGAAGCAGGCATGATGACTAAAGGCGAGATGGCACCCTGGGAGAAATCCTGGAACAGAAAAGGGATGTTAGTGAGGACTCTGGGAACCCAAGCATCACTTGCCACTTAGCTAAGACTATTGATGGGACCAGCCTTGAGGTCTCACTTTAGATCTGTGGTTCTCTACAGGAGGCAGTTTCATTCCCTGGGCAATGTCTGGAGACATTATGGGACTACAGCCCTCACTGGATCAGGGAGAAACGCTGCTAGCATCTATGAGGGGAGACCAGGAAAGCTCCTAACACTGCTACATGACAGCTACAAATGCCCCAGTATCTAGGTTGAAATGCTGCTAGCCAAGTGTACTGCCCAGAAGTGATGATGATGAGCCCGGAAGAGTTAGAAGCTTGTCAAGGCTGCTTGGAAACCTCTCTTGCTCTCTTGTGACTCTTTGCTCATCTGAAATTATTTAAAAATTAGAAGTTTTAACAGCTACAAACTTTCATCATGAATGCCATTTCCACTCATTTAAAATGTGTGGAGAGAGCAGTAAAGGTGATAGATAATGCTTGGGGATGCTAAGCGAAGTTGGAGTTCTTGTGGAGAAGTACAGTGCTGTTCATTTGGGAATCCATGCTCATGAACCTTATGATTATGTCTAACTTCTCACCAAAGTCCTAGAAAGCTTGCTAAGAAAACCACATGAAATGTCCGTATTTCTTTCTAAGGACATTTATCTAAAGTTGTTCTAAAAATTTTTAAATAAAAATATATTTAACAAAAAAAAAAAAAAAAGGCCAGGCGGTGGTGGTGCATGCCTTTAATCCCAGCACTCGGGAGGCAGAGCCAGGCGGATCTCTGTGAGTTCGAGGCCAGCCTGGGCTACAGAGTGAGTTCCAGAAAAGGCGCAAAGCTACACCGAGAAACCCTGTCTCGAAAAACCAAAAAAATAAAAAATAAAATATATATATATATATATATATATATATATATATATATATATATATTTAACAATAAGATTTTTGGTTTTCAAGGTTAAATAAATTCATATAGTAGAAGGCTTTGCAACAATTAGGCATTTAACAGGGAATCATGCACAACAGAAGTGGACAATGCATCTGTATGATCTCCTTTTTGTTAAAAAAGAAAAGAAAAGAAAGCACTATGTTGAGGAAAAAGAAATGCTTGGTGCATTAACAAGAGAATTCAAGTGACCTGTGGGAAGACGTATTGAGTAGCAGGGTTAAGGTTAACTTTCATGTTTCTATTTTCACTTCAATTTTAATTTTTACAATGCATGTCTTATATTTTTCAATAAGAAAGAAAATGGTGAAAGAAAAAAAAGAAGAGCTGATTCATCTAAACTTTTTTCTAAGCATCATTTTCACAGAATACTAATCCAGAAAGAAACCATAGCCACCAATAGAGCCACAACCCAAGCAAGTTTTAGAGATGCTCAAAGTGGGCTTGGACACAGAAAATCAGGTCAAGATAATGTTCCTCTCACATTCAGTGACCTCCAAATGCACTACACTGTGACATTCTATGCATTTGGTAGGCCACCTCTCCAAATCCCATGGTCAGTCTCTGCTGCTCTACAATTCACAGCTCCGAGGGCTGTAATTCCCGCACTGAAGTGTTTCACTGCATCTTATATGCACAAGAGCATTCATGCTGGCCCACGAGTGCCAGAGAAAATCACATGTTCACTGTGTTCATGGGCCATCTGAACAAAAACATCTAAGCATGGTCTGTCCAGTCAAAAATACAATGAGCCTTTATCATCTTGAACTCCAGAACATTCCATAGCCAATGAAATCACTACTCCACTTTATTTAACTGTCCGTTTGATCCTTGGAGTGAGGAGTGAACATATTTTAAATAAAACTACATAACCTCTATCTCATTCAACCCATGTGCTCGTACATGCAAAAGATAGGGCAGAGCCAGGAGGACCATATTTCGTGCAAAGACCATCATCATGAGTTTCTACATATTTGCAAGAGCTGGATTCCAAAGGTGGCTCTGGATTTTTAGCAACTTTATAAATTTCAGCAACTTCAGTTGTGGCACTGTCTAAGGCTCTGTCTGAGAAAACCCGAGTTGCCCAAAAGATGCCCAGCTGTGAGAGTTCTGAAGGTTTCCTCTTCCTTGTGGGGCCCACATGAATGATGTCATGTATAAATGATGGCCACACACTTAATGTAGGCTTCTGTGCACACATAGGAGCACAGGGAAGCTGGATTTGGTTGCAAACATCTGTAATCCTAGCACTTGGAGAGACAGAGGCAGAAGGGTCGCAGCCGAGTTCCTTCCAGGATAGCCAGGGCTACATAATGAGGTTCTGTCTCAGGAAAACCAAAACCAACCAGCCAGCCAACCAACCAACTAAATGATGAACCCAAGTCAACAGGAGATTCAAGGATGCAGTCCGTACATACAAACACTACAACTCAGAGAGAAAACGGTTACAAAAAGACTAATTGCGGTAGCTTTTGTGTTCAATTTCTGATTCCATGGACAACCTCCTAGAAGATAATATATAAGTTCCTCCAGTGGTTATGCCTGGGGACATTCCCACAGGTCATGTGTCACAATAATCAGAGTGGGCAAGGGCAGGTAGGCACTTCAGGGGGCAAAGTCTAATCCCAATGGTGGTGACAAGGGTTGCATGTGTCTATTGCAAAAAGAACACCACTGCTACACATGCCTGCCCTTGAGGACACCTCAACCTTGAAGAGTCTGTGAGAGCCCCCTAAGAATCAAGACACATAGAAGAGATGTACTCATCTCCCCAAATGGCTCAAATAAGACAACACTAGTTTGAAGACAATAGTTCTTACATAGGATCAGTGTTGGGTGGCGTGTTCCTATGTGATGTCCTTCCTGGGTAAGAACAATTTGCTATATTCTCCAAAGACAGCCTCAAACCGTGCATTAAAGGGCCCCAGCCTTGGACCAGGGCCTTTACCAACATGGATGCCTCCATGTTGCTGTGCTCTAACAGGTAATAAATGAAGTGCTGATAACAATATGAAAAGCATTTCCACATTTAACAGCAAAATCTTCTGAAAGCAGAGTTTAAAACCATTTGAGTCTGTTCTATCATCCTCACCTGTCTCCTGCTCTCCAAAGTTGGCTATCAACACCAGAGAAGATCACATCTCATCCAAAGGGCTCAGATTTGCTCTAAGTTATTGTGAAAGAACAACTTCACTGAGACAAAAGACTAAAATATGTCATCTATTTTTCACGTTTTCAATTTTTTTTCATTTTCCAGGTTATCTGTACCTAGAACACTTTCCCTTACATAACTCATCAGTATATCACTTTATCCTCCCAGAACTGTGTTTGAATTAATTTCCGGCAAACAGCTCAGACCACACTGAAAACAGTATTGAGTCCTACTATGAATTCACTCATGTGAGTAGCTCGATGCACAGGAACCACCTAGAGGAGGTAGTGAATAACTAACTCAATGGACTGAAATGCAATGGGTCCTGTATCTAAAGCCCACGGTACCTCTGCTGGTGGCCCTCACCATCACTGTGACTCATTCCTGTCTAGACAGCTGCTCTACTGTTTCCTAATTTAAAAATTCAGACCATTATCTGGTCAGTCTTCAGTCCTTGAATTCATTTCTCTTTATGAATCCCTGGCAAACCTGAACAAATGGAGCATTAGTAATGACTTTCTCCCTGACATTGTAGAGACATAGCCCATTCATATAATGGAGGGTGGTACTCATAAAACAAAGTGGGCAGAGATAGGTCTTGTCTTTTAGAGTGGGGTAATGAAAACAGGCAAATTTGAGTCCTTATAGATGATGGAATAATCTGAGAAGAATATTTACTATCCTGGAAGAGAAGACCCTACCTTATTTAGACTTACCAGTATTGAAACAAACAAAACTGAAAACCTTCCACATCTTTGTGCAACATTGCTCAATGTTTCCTCTTTCTCAATATTCATTTAACCATCTGAAAGATGACAAACTTGTCCCATGAGAATATTTGACTATTCTGACTGACTTCTCAGGGGAAACAGTTTGGAGATCCTCATGTCCCAGTTTTCAAAACAACTGGGGATTCTGTAGTTTTCACAACCTACCTCTTGGTGGTGAATCTTACATGACTCCCTTCCTTTCCTGCTTAGAAGTTGTTAGGTTCAGGTGTGAGGAGAGGTAGTACAAGAAGGAGACATGGGGCACTTAAGTGGTCCTGATGTCACATCAGTTGCTTTGTTGGCTCATCAGAGTGTCTTGCCCTCCACCTAGCACTCAGATCCTGAATATCTATCTACTCTGAGCCCCATGGTAGGCTTCAGGGTGTAAATGATGACCCACAAGGTTTCTGCCTTTTCAGAGTGTGCAGCCTGAAAGAAGACCTCCAGTGAGCACAGAGGTCACATGGGAATAGGAAGAGGCAGGGTGCTGGGGAGGTTCTCAGGAATCCACAAGGATGACCCCACCTGGGAATGCTGGCAGTGGTCTAGAGGGTGCCTGGACTGGTCTACTCTGGTGATCAGTCTAGTGAATACCCTAACCATCATCATAGAGCCTTCATCCAGGGACTGATGGAAGCAGATGCAGAAATCCATGGCTAGGCACCAGACTGAGCTCTGAAAATCCAATTGATGAGAGAGAGGAAGGATTTTGCAGGTTGGAGACGTTGAGATCATGATGGGAAGACTTGCAGACATGACCGGCCACACTGGTGTAAGCCATTAACTGTGTAGCCCCAATGGGACTGGACTAGGCCTTCTGGATACAGAAGATGGTAGTTTGGCTCGAACTGTTTCGGGGGCATCCAGACAAGGGGATCGGGAGATGTCCCTGGTGCATGGGCAGGCTTTTGGGAGCCCAATGTCCGTGGTGTGATACCTTGGGATTCCTTGGTGCAGTGGGAAGGGGCTTGGACCTGCCTAGGCTCTGTGCAGGCTCTGCTGACTCCCCATGGGAGACCTTGATTTGGGGGATGTGAGGACGTAGAGTGGCTTGGGAGGGACGGCTGGGGGTGGGACATGAGAGGATATGGAATCTGTAGGTGGTATGTAGAGTGAGTAGAAAATTTCTTAATAAAGATAAATGAAATAAAATCATAATTTAGGACCTGGAGAGATAGCTCAATGTTTAAGAGCACTCACTGTTCTTCCAGAGATCCTGAGTTCAAATCCTAGCAAGTACATGGTAGCTTACAACAACGTGTAATGAGATTTGGTGCCCTCTTTCGGCATGGGGGCATACACGCATGCAGAACACTGTATGCAAAACAAATAAATACATCTTTAAAAAGAAAAAAAAAGACTGTAACCTACGCACCTGAGTTTTATTTCAGTACCATGGAATCAGGGAGCAGCCCAGTGCCTAGATCCAGTGCTTATACAGTAAGTAAGGAATGAGAATGGGCTGTCCAAGTGGAACTGTGGTACAGAGGTACCAGAAGGTGCTAAAACTGAACAGATGCCCCAGTCGTTAGTAACAGTGGTGACTGGCCACAGTGACAGACTTTGTTGCTGTCAATAAAAGGGGCATCTGGGATAGCTGCCATGATGAATAGTTTAGGAAACGGGAAAAGAGCAAGAGATAATTGGAAAGGCTTTGGCCAGAAGATATAAGGTAGCCCTAGAGTCAATGGTGGGAGGGGGTGAAAGACAAAAGCACATACCCTTTGCTTGGGCATCACTCCCTCAGCTTCTGAGACTTCCCCTGAAAATACAGCTACAATGACAGAAACCCCAGCTGTAGTCCCTCCCCAATGAATTACTAGACTAGGAAAGAAGAGTCTAAGCAACCATCTGGTTGACCTCTCCCACTAAAATGATGGGGACCTTGCTGGCAAATGATTTAAGTTTCTAAAAAGATTATCCTTGAGCAGGGGTGACATACTTTGTCAAAAGGCCCGGGTGACGAATGTTTTGGCTTTGTGGGCTGCACGGTTTCTTTTCTGACTCTCAGCTCTGTCATTATGTATGGAGTAGCTGGGGGACACTGTATAAATGAGCACCAATGGCTGTGGGATTGGGCTGAGTCACTGTGTATGGAGTAGCTGGGGGACACTGTATAAGTGAGTACCAATGGCTGGGGGATTGGGCTGAGTCACTGTGTATGGAGTAGCTGGGGACACTGTATAAATGAGCACCAATGGCTGTGGGATTGGGCTGAGTCACTGTGTATGGAGTAGTTGGGGAGCGCTGTATAAGTGAGCACCAATGGCTGTGGGTTTGGGCTGAGTCACTGTGTATGGAGTAGCTGGGGAGCACTGTATAAGTGAGCACCAATGGCTGTGGGACTGGGCTGAGTCACTGCTGACACCTGCTCTCCTCAAACTGTTGAATGAGATGGGGTTCCAGTTTCTTTGTGCATTCATATGCACACTCAAACAGCTCTTGGCTCATGTTGTGGTTAATAAAGCAAACAAAAACTCACTTCCCCAATTCTTGCTTCAGAAAAGGTAAGAAAATACCAACCTAAGACTGTTTACCTGGTCATGACCATGCACCTATCTTATCAGATGGATAGGTTGTGGCTATAGTGTTAGTTGCAATCTCACTGGGAAGTGCTGCAGACAGGAGCAGCCTCAGGAAATCCAGAGGAATATGTACGATATTCCAGTCTCTACAGCTGACAATCCATCTGGTCCATTGGCGAGCCTTGCTGGCTCACCTTCAAAACATGCCTCTGCTGAGTGCATTTTGTGTTGTTTGTATATATATGATTTCAGGACTGACCACTTTATACTGGACAACCAAAAGGGATATCTCTGCATCCCTTGCAGAGGCTAGTTCTCCCTTTCTCAGCAGTCAGCAACTGCTTGTAATTCCTTGTCCAGGGGTGTGACCCTATGAGACTTGAGACTTTGACCCTTCCTAGCTAGCATGTCTTACTGATAATGTCACGTTTTTGAGGTGCATGTGTGTGTGTGTGTGTGTGTGTGTGTGTGTGTGTGTGTGTGTGTAGCAGTAATACTCAGGGAAGAAGAGGTTATCAATTTGAGAGTGAGAGGTGTGGCATGGAAGTAGTTGGAAGAAGGAGACTTTGGAGGGGCTAGAGGGAAAGGAAGTGGGGAAAGTGAAGCAATTATATTTTAATTTAAAATGTATACAAAATTTAAAACAAACATGGCTCTGGGTCCATCCTCACAGTTGAGTGAATGAGCGGAGGTCAACTGGAGAGAATGTTTCACTGCTATCTTTCTATGGTGAGAAGATGACAGGCCATGGCCCACCCACAGTCCTGTCCTAGAAGGAGCCTAGGAAGACACCCGACTTCTTTCAGAGAATGGTGGAGGCACAGTGGAAAAGGGCAGAGTGGCCAGCTCTGATGGGCACTGCACGGCACACTCTGGGAAGACACCCCTCACCAGTCCATCTTAGAGAACTAGCCATTAAGAGAAAACTTCTCAGTCAAGGTCTCATCTACTCCCAGGGATACAAAGGCCCAGCCCTCTTGCTCCAGCTCAGAGCAACATTGAGGAGTCATTCCCAACCCTGAGGTTACTATGGCCCTTGTTTGGTCTGTCTACCAAGTGCCTTCCCTATCTGCTCATGTCTTCTCCCTCTTCCTTCACTTCAAGTCATTTTCACAAGCACTCCCTAGGCTACAGACTGCCCATGGATCTCCCCCTCAGAGTCTGAGTTCCCAAAACACAGGATGCAATATTGGCAAGTAGTTCTAGATCAGAAATCAGTAAATTACAGGCAGGCTAAGTCTGGCATAACATTTGCCTTTGTAAATAAAGCTTTATTGGCAACAGCCAAATCAGTCAATGCATCACAGTGCTTTCCCACCAGAACAGCAGAGCTGAGTAAATGCCATACAAATCAGAGGGTCTGTGAAGATGAACACATGCTCCTTTATAAGAGGAGGTGAGGGAAATAGTGAGAAGGAGAGGAGAAGAAGAGAAATAAAGGGGAGAGAGTGGAGAGAAGGGAAGAAGAGAAAGGGCAGGAGACAAGAGGGGGAGAAAGGCAAAAAAGAAGGGGGAGAGGAGTGAAGAGAAAAGAAGGAAGGGGAGGGGAAGAGAAAAGGAAGAATAAAAGGTTGCTTCAGTAACTCTAGATCATCAGAGGGAGGAAACACATTTGCCAAATAGTTTCTTTCCAAGCCTTCCGAGCCCTTTATAAATAAGTCCTGTGGGATGAGAGGGCTGAGTCCAGGAAGCCATCTTCCTCTCAGGTAAGCCTGATGTGTAAATGATGAAGCTAGCTCACTACACACATCTCACACCTGAGGATACAAGCAGATTTGGTGTCCATGTGGTAGCCTGGCAGGGACTTCCTTCCAGCCATGCAAACTAATGCCTTTAGAGAGGAGGTTCTCAACCTTCCTAATGCTGTGACCCTTTAATACCGTTCTTCATGTTGCGGCGATCCCCAACCATAAAATTATTTCATCGCTACTTCATAGCTGTAGTTTTGCTATTGTTATGAATTGCAATGTAAATGTCTGATATGCAACCCCCAAGAGGTCATGATCCACAGGTTGAGAACTACATGTGCACTTGCCGAGGGCCTACCAGTCCAGAAGGCCCACCACAAAGCAGAAACCTAAGCAAGCAGTGTGGGCAGAGAATTCCTTAGTCTTTTCTCCAATATCATCTAACATCATTGCTCTCTATTTACTTGGATGTCTCATGAAGGAAGAGAGCATCAGAACTGGACCACAGTATGAAAGAAACTAGGTAACACAGTGTATCATAATCACACACAGTGATATCAGAACCATTTAGATCAATATAAAAAACCCCATAGATGGCACAGAGACCCAGATTTCAGATAGGAAAAGATCTCTGAGCTGATGAGCTTTAGCCAAATCAACAACACAACTTATTATATCTCATCAGAACCCTATTTGTAGCCCACTGGCCACTACCTAAGGATATGCTCCTAAGCAGTCTTCAAATATCACCTTCTATGGTGACAGTGGAGAAAGGTCCACTACTGGGCACCACCAATGCCCTGACTACTCTGCCAAGGGTTGTCATTGGCAAGGATGCAACAGGAGCCATGGATATAACTTTGGTACTTAATGGATACATGGACTCGGGTAAGTCATTTAACCTTCGAGCCTTATTTGTCCTCTCTAAAAGTAGACTTAACTGATATTTTCCCTACAGAATTGTTTAGATGATTTAAAATAGCAGATATAACCCAAGGCCTGGCACTGAGGATTTTTACAACACATATGATTATTCATGATACTGATTAGATCAAGGATGGTAACAGTAATGCAAGCTGACCTCACTACATGGCCAGAGATTTGTACGATGTTTACCTCTATGGTGCCAGCAGGATGCTCACTAACAGTGAAGAGAAAGCATCAAGGACTAAGGAGGTATGCAAAAAGAGAACCAATTCTTAACCTCAGTCCCAAGGAGAAGCAGGCACCCATGTGTCTGCTGGGATGTTTTGTCCCAGGGGACAGGACAATCTGTTTTTCATGAAGTGGTTGCATGTAACTCATCTCCTCTCATTTTAGGAGTCTTCCTGAGTGCATGCATATCTTCAAGGCTTACTCAATAGTACCATCTGTAGAACTTGCTATCCAATGACCTAATGACTACAGCCAAAACTATCTTGACTCTGTCTATGGACTCTCCCACGCAGCATCTACAAAGGCAGCTGGATGTCAGCAAAGTGAGCTCAGAGGGGTTCCTGCTTGAAAAGAGTTTAGATGAAAGGAGTTGGCTTCAGACACTAAGAAGGATGATGCCCATTAATAGTGTGTGTAGCCACAGGAAGCCATCAAGAGCGCCTCAGATACCGTTCCAGTTATGGACAGGAAGATGCACAGGTCTTCTGAGTCTTAATGAGCATTGCTACGGTCTGAGAGTACTTGCAATAAGGCTAACAGGCTCTGTGAGGGTAGCGGCTGAGCTTGCAAGTGCACCCTGGGATGATGGTGTACCCTGTATCAGGATAGACTAGGATCATTAGAACTTGTGGATTGTAGCTAGTGCTTGTAAACTTCAGGCAGGAATTCTGTAGCATGCTTTCTCATTATTCAACAAGAAATATAGCCCACTGAAAATTAGTGTAGCTATATGAGTGAGAGAGTATGCAAACCAAGTAAGTACGTGCATGTGTGTGTACACACATATATGTGCATTCATGCACACTGGAGGCACATGTCCCAAACACTAAACTAGCCCCTGTTTTAACGGAGCATCGCTTTCTAAAAGACACATGGGTCTCTGCTTTCCTTTGGGCCTGAGGGTTAGGAATTATTTCTTTGTCCATCTCTTCAATCCTTGATGTTTTCTGTGATGTTGGATATTAAGGTAGAAACTGCTGAGACTCACATGGTATTCCTTCTGGTGCTGATAGAGAATGGGAAATAAAGTTAAGCTAGAAGACGTTCAAGAGCACTAATTACTGAGTGAATGCTATAAGCTCAGAGCGGTGGTGTTACTGTCCATATTCACTGAGCTAGAAAATAAGAGAATGTGCTCAAGGTTCCTCTGTGGCTTTCTTCAAAAGACAGGATGAGACCCTGAGATTTAGAGTCAGGTTCCAAATGTGAGTTTCTACAATACATTACTATTCTGATGGATGTCAGCCCCACAGGAGGCAGAACTAACCTCCTCTAACTCACCTAAGAAAACTCTTTACAGGAACAGCCAGTCTCTTTACAAGCCATAGGGAAGCCACTCTGTTCTGAGATGGGTGTTTGTGATCTGGCTCTGATTATTTTTAAAGGGCCTTTGGTGAAATTTTCTAAAAAATCCAAGTGATTATTCTATACCATGAGACAGAGCGTCAAGTCGTGCTCACCACATAATGCAGTTTCTCTATTTCTGGAATCATCATCAATAAGGAAGATGCAGTGCTCAGCTTGAGCAGTTGCCTTAAATACTAAAGTGGAGTTTATCTTTGTAACACAGAACGGCTGCTTACATCTTTCTGCATGCAATGAGTCTGTTGATTCAGGCATTTCCATCGTTTAATCAACCCAGAAGCTATATCGAACTTACTTTAAAGTTCTCTCAGCATCCAATATATCTACACTTGTTAAAATTAATTACATCATTTAACATTTCCACATGCATTATAGTTTTAAGTGTTTCACGGTCATTTTTATTAATTAATAAACGCTTAATGGACAAAAATTCATACTATAAAATTATTATGCATATGCTGAATTTTAAGTTTTACTATTATTTCTTTTAAATATTTTCCCCAAGTGGAAAGTCCATGATTCATAAACCAGTCACTCTCACAGAAAGTACAACTGAAAATAGAAGTTTACTCAGAGACAGAGAAATCTGTGCCGCTTCCCTCTCTCCAAGACAGACTCACTTCCTCTCCTGAAAGCCAAAGGGTCTCAGAGAAGCCCACCTGGGAAATTCTGTCTGGCCCTGAAATAGCAGAAATAGTAACAAATCCCAGCCAGCATCTTCTAGACACAACCCAGGACACATGATTCCTTTTGCTGCTGGTTGGAAAGGAACATTCCAACTTTCCCATTAGAAAACATGCTGTAATTACCCACCTTCCTAACACGCGCACGCGCGCGCGCACACACACACACACACACACACACACACACACACACACACACACACTAATGCCCACATGCTTCATTCCATTATAGAACTCAGGTGTAGTTTTTTTTTTTTTTTTGGTTTTTCGAGACAGGGTTTCTCTGTGTAGCTTTGCGCCTTTCCTGGAACTCACTTTGGAGACCAGGCTGGCCTTGAACTCACAGAGATCCGCCTGGCTCTGCCTCCCGAGTGCTGGGATTAAAGGCGTGCGCCACCACCGCCCGGCTTCAGGTGTAGTTTTTAAATGTCGATGCTAACACATTTATCAATGATGTGATTTAAAAGTAAAAACCTTAGAATTCTAGACAAACCCCCAATATTCAGATGTTGGACCTCTGAAGAGCTTTTTAAAAAAATCTGGGTGTGGGTAGCATTCTATTCTACTCCCCCAGCTCTGGAATGTGATGTGAGCATGCTCTATTCCAGCTGCTATGGGAACCACTGTTTGCTGTGGGTTGCATGTGTGGTCTGGCACTATTTTGTTGGGATAGGGAACTTGAGTGAAGGTCTCTCATTATCTATAAATGTTTCATCTGAGAACACCTATCTAATCAGACATCAGCACCAACTTATGAGTTGTTGACTTGAGGCAGAGATGACCAAATGCTTGATGCGAAAGATCTGGGATGAGTTGTACAGAAGAAATTCAACAGCACTCCCTTAGCTGAACACTGATATTGGGCACCCTCCAGCAAGTGGACATCTACTCACCTGCCCTGTAACTCCAGCCAGGAATATGGATGGAGAGTTGGTTGGCATGGTTGCTGGTGGGACATGCTGCACAGTCCCCTTTCTCCTTTCTTCTTGGAACCTGGTTCCTTCCCACATCTGCAAATTTGACATTTTCCAGGGGAGGGGAGCCAGTCCGAGGGTATGTGCCACTCCCCAAATGTGCTGGCACCAAGGCTGGATTCTCTTTCCAATGACCCTCCCGGGGCTGGCCCCATTGTGGACCTAGGAGATCCTGCTTTCCCTCCAAGAGCTCCTGGGGCAGGGCTCTGCTGATTGGCTCTCCATTAGCTGTGCTGTCTACTCCATCTGCTGTTAACCTGTGGGAACTACAGCGGAGGCTGAGAGACAGGACAGACCTGTGCATTTTGGGGCTAGCAATTTGAGGTTGTTCAAGAGGGACGGAAAGAGGCTTGTCCAAATAGTAAATGGCACTGGGACAGTGCTGAGACACCCGGAGGTGGACACAGGAACTGAACATCAGTGGGACTTTTCTTGATGGTGAACTGTCTGAAGAAAAACTGTCCTCTTTGTCATCCATGTGCGTAACCCAGTACTCCTGCCTTGCACACATCCTTGTGTGAGCCTGGGGAACCTTTAGCCCTTCTATGGAGCCATTGCCAGGGAACTCTGTACAGGTGAAGGTTCCATTGTGCTGACACAGATGGACACCATTGGCCAGAGCTGGGGCGTCTTGGAGCAGAGTATCCTTGGCCCTGCAATTGGGACACAGTGGGTCCCTAACAGTGTCCCATACCAAGGAGTTGGCTGGAGGGCCCACACGTCTGGCAGTAATGGTGATAGATGAGAACCCTTTGTGGGGGCCTCTGCCTAGGTTGTCTCCTGTGGACAGTGGTTCTATCTCCAGTCCTTGCTCGTCTGATGGAGTCAGAATTCCCAATCTGTCTGGAGCAAATGGCCTGTGCATGTTCATGCCACTGCGCCTGGCCGAAGCTGGTTTCGTGGGACACAGCTGAGGTTGAACGATTGCTTGTGGCAGAGGCAACAAGGCTCCATTTTCCATCGATTTCTTCTCATCGATCAGCTGGGAAATGATGATAGGTGATATCATTTTTGTGTTTTGTGATGCCAATGTCTCCTAAAAAATAGGCAGAAAAATCTGAATTATTCCAGGAGTTCACAGGAATAATCAGTGAATTCTCATGGGTCATGAGATTGCTGGGGAAGGAACACTTAGATTTCTCAGTAAAGCCTTCAAGACACTCTTGCTGTGGGATGTCTTTCTGTATGCTGAGAATATGTGTGGCTCCCATTGGACAATAAATAAAGCTATTTTGGCCTATGGCAAGAAAGCTTACAGCCAGGTGGGAAATCCAAGCAGAGATTCAGGGAGAAGGGCAGAGTTGAGAGAGACATCAGCCACTGCCAAAGGAGCAAGAAGATGCCAGCAGACCAGTAACACCATGGCCATATGGCAACACATAGATTAATAGAATAGGTTAATTTAAGATGAAAGAGCCAGGTAGCAAGAAGCTTGAAGCCATAGGCCATACAGTTTGTAATTAATATAAGCCTCTGAGTGATTATTTCATAAATGGCTGTGGGACCGTGGGGTCCAGTGGGATGAGAAACTTCAGTCTGCACACTCTTGATAACAAATCTAAGCATTCTGAAGAGATGGAAACCTAGGTATGTTTGTGAGGAAGTAGAGTTCTAGACACATTAGCCTAATGAGGAGAAGGATGGACTCACTCAGCCAGCGGGGTGTCAGTCTAAGTTTACTAGCCTTGTGCTCCATTAGTAGAGACCCTCTGACTGTGATAGTCGCTTCTGCCAGACCCCAGAACCTCAAAAAAAAAAAAAAAATAAATCTCACAGCCTCGATGGGGAAGGGAGGCAAAATTATCAACGTGGCTGAGAATTGGAGCTGGGGAAGTGATAGGCCATGGGTCAGCACTCTGATGACAGCGTCAGTAAATGTGGTCACAAGGAGTCACCTCCCTAGTTTCTTCTCCCACTGTCTTCCACCTTTGCCTCTGGAATTACCGGTTACTTTCGGTTTGCTTGGCCTCACAGGAGTCCATGCTCAGAGAGCAAGACAAGGGGAATCCGGTGCCCCAAATCAGTTTCCCAGGCTAGCCAATCAGTTTGGCTTCTCTTACCAGGATGGGGCGTACCAAGATGGATGTATACCAGTATACAAAGTACAGCTGTAGCTCGCTGCTCTTCTGTGAGGAGCTTTTGTAAATGATCAAGGAATTCCATGCTTCCTAATTAGCAGTTCCTAAGTCCTTATGTAAATCACTGCTGTGTACAGAATAAAGCACTGTGCTTTTTTTTGCACCATGTCTAACCAGCTTAGGATCAAGGAGGAGAATCCCTGTGCTCTTGCTGTATCTTCATGCTTGTGTGTTGAGTGCTGCAGAAGGCTGACCACAGCCTAGTATTTAGTGCACACAGAGCCATGCCCCATTTTTTATGTGTCTAAAATGAACTTGTGTACAGAACTGCACAGACCCTGAGATAATGGTAAAAACTTTAGCCTTGGAAGCCAAAAGGCATCACTGGGGTACTCAGCATTCAAGGCAGCAGATCTCAAACCCCAGCATATCTGAGAATCACCTAGAACATTGGGAGCACAGGTTCCCCAGGCCTGAGATTCTGATGGTGGAGTACAGGGGATTTTAGCCCCCACACCTCAGTGATGTAGGTGAGGTAGGGATCGTGAACAGTGTCACAGCTGGCCTACTGTCATCTCGAGGAAATGCATTCACAAGGGGTGGGCCTAGGTACCATGAAAGCCTGGGCTTTGCCTTTCTCAAGATGTAAGAGAACAAGGGTAGGATTTGTGTTTCTTTGTCGCAGGTTTAATATTCAAGTAACTGAGCATTCTCCTCTACCTGGACATGGTAGACTGGACATGGGACTTTGCACATAACACAGTGACAACACAAGCTAGAGTTGTTTGGGAAAAGGGACTCTCAACTGAAAAAAAATGCCTCCATAAAATGGGCCTATAGGTTGAACCTGTTCACCACGCTGAACCTTGCCCAGCCTTGACACAAGGGGAGGAGCTTGGTCCTGCCTCGACTTGATGTGCCATGCTTTGTTCAGGTCCATGGGAGGCCTGACCCTTTCTGAATGGAGACAGAGAAGGAGTGGATGGGGAAGAGGGTAGATGGGATGGGGGGAGGGAACAGGAGGAGAGGAGGGAGGGGAAACCGTGGTCAATATGTAAAATAAATGAAAAAACTGTTACTTAAATTAAAAAAAAAAAGATGGGCCTATAAGCAAGTCTATAGTACCCATTTTCTTGATTGATGATTGATATGGGAGAACCTAGTCCCTGTGGGAGGTGCAACCCCTTGGCTGGTGTTACTGGATGTGATCAGAAAATAGACTGAGCAAGATATGGGGAGCAAGCCAGTAAGCAGCACTGTATGTAGACCAGGCTGGCCTTGAACTCAGAGTTGTCCTGCCTCTGCCATCCAAGTGCTTGGATTAAAGGCATGTGCTACCATGTCCGGCTTCCTCTGTTTCTATGCCCTTTTTTACTTTTTAAAGATATGTGAGAAGTTTCACATTTCAAAAGATAACTGGAGATCTGGAGATGGGGGAATACATGGTGACTCCATTTTAAACTTCCTTCAGTGTTTAAAAACAAATGAATTTTTTTTTTTTTTTTTTTTTTTTTTTTTTTTTTTTTTACCTCCTGGACAAGGATAGAACTTCAAACTTCAAGCTTCCCTTCCAGCCTCACTGCCACCTTCCAATTCAAGGTCATTTCACAGCTCAAGGTCAACCCAGTGGAGTCTCCAGGTGTGAGTGGAGATGCCTCCCTAGCACCTCTGATACCAGGGTACAAAACAATGACCTGTAGCTAGTGAAACCCAGAAGCCCATACATCCGCCTTCGACAAACCAGTAGACTCTAGGAGGCTAGAACTGGCTGGAGGCAGGTGTCAGTGCTTTTCAAGTTTCTGTGTCTCCAGCGGGCATCCTGTGCTTCTGTGGCATTGCCCCCCAGGCATCCTGTGCTTCTGTGGAAACCCCCCCCCCGGGCATCCTGTGCTTCTGTGGCACCCTGCTACTCTACCTTCTCCCTGCAGCACACTCACAGCTGTGATTTGCATACAAGAAAATGACAGTGCACCTGGCGCCCATTTGACAGTACACAGTCCCTCCCATCCTAGTTAAATTTAGTTCTGATAATAATTGTTCCTGTGCACCCCACGATGGGTGTAATCATACCCAGTGGGAATTCCTTTGACATTGATCTCTGGAGGAAAAAACAAAACCCAGCTCGGGAACCTGCCATACTGCTCTTACTCTGCAGGGCAGTGCTTCCTCAAGTTTGGACCAGTGACAACCTGCCCTCAAAAATCTCATCGGGTGGGGGCAGAGATCCCTGAACACCTTGATTTCCAGACATAAGTTGAATCAGGACCTGTTGGGATGAGGTCTAGAATCTGCATTTGTAACCAGCTCCTGGGTGGCCCTTGAGGGTGTATGGATATGGAGGAAGGAGGTTGAGCTGACTTAGGTGATCTGGGACCCATCCTGAGTCATAGTTCTCAGAGGCCCCAGACCTCAGAGAAGCCCTGATTTGCACAGCTGTAATATAAGAAGAAGATTGAAATGGAGTCTATTAAGATGTACCCTCCCTGGTACTGGAATCACGTGTCAAAGGCCCCCATCCTGGGCTCAGGATCGTGTGAGAGTCTAGGCCTTGGAATTAGCATGATTGTATTGCTAGGAATAAAGAGTTGCCAGTTCAGCTTGGAGCACCACAGAAAAGACCCTGATACTGGCAATGGCAGTCTGGTTCCTCCAGGCAGAGCTCAAGACATACTTGCTGAGGGCTTCCTTGGGGACACAGGCCTTGGGCATCATTCCAAAAGGATCTGCCAACTGCCTTTTCACCACCTGAGGCCTGGAAAGTGTGGCTGTGATTTTGACTCCATCAAAAGAAAGAGGGAAGAGCGCTAATGAGAAGTGTGAATCTGAACTTATTTCTCAAGCTCTTGTGTTATTCGGGATGACACTGTTCCTGGGTAAATACACGCTGGCCAGCACCATGCCCAGGAAAAATTGTCTGCCTTCTCTTCTTCACAGAGAAGGTGTGAAGGACAAAAAGAGATGACAGTGTGACAGTGTCTCTCAAATCATAAGCCTTGCTTTGGTTTCTTTTCTGTTGCTGTAATAAAATACCAGGACAAAAGTAATGGGAGGGAGGGAGGGAGGGAGGGTGTATTTAGCTCAAAGTTCAAGGTACAGTCCAGCATCTAGACGTAGCTCGTCACACCATGTCCAAGATAAAGAGACCCAGAATCCAATCCATGAGACGGTGCTACCCACAACTAAGATGAGTCCTCCCATGCCAGCTGACTTAAGAGAATCCCCCAAAGGTTTGCTGAGTCCCATCTCCCGGGTGATACTAGGTTTTGTCAAATTGTCAATTAACACTGATTATTACAAGCATTTGTATAAATTACTTTTCCCGTGACTCAGCAGAAATTAGTAGATAACTGACGAGATCAAACCAACAGAAGCATCTCATCCAACTTATTCTTGCCTGTAACTGCTTTTTGGTGTTGTTTGTAACATTACAGTTATAGGCAAACCGTATGCTTAATGATTCAGATGACAAATATTTATTGAACACCTATTAATACTACATGCTAGGTGAACATTGAGTAACAGAAACCTTTGTGGTCTCTTGGAATTAACAGCTTGGAGGCAATATCCAAATGATCAGGACAATCATTAGACTATTAACTAAAGATCCCCAAAATAAAATTAGAGAAATTAAAAAGAAAATGAGGGACTTTTCACCCTTTATCACACAATGCTTCTGTAAGGCAAGTTTCATTCATCAAATCTCATTTTCTCACTGAGACCCATAGATAATCAAATAGAAGATGCAACCTGGGGCTGGGGAGACGGCTTGGTTGATGAAGAGCTTCCGCACAGGCATGGGAACTTGAGTTTGGATCTCTAGCACCCACAGGAAATAGTAGGACGTGAAGGCATGTGCCTGTAAGCACAGCGCTAGGGGAGCAGAACCAAGAGGATCCCTGGGCTTGTTGGCCAACTAGTCCAGGCAACATGATGAAGACCCTATCTCCAAAAACAAGGTAGAAACCAAAAAAGGAAGACACTGATGTCAATATCTGGCCTCTACATGCACAGAGAGAGAGAGAGAGAGAGAGAGAGAGAGAGAGAGAGAGAGAGAGAGAGAGAGAGAGAGAGAGAAGGGACAAATTATAAAAGCACAGATTGTTTCAAATCAAGCTATTTTGGGGTGGCCCTCCCTCTGCCTTTTAACTAAAGGTTAACTAGAGGTGGCTTTGAAGAGAGATATCTTTCATGTAAAATAAAGTTAAAAGATGTAAGACTGGATTTGAAAGGATGAAGAGAGCCACCAGATATTGAAAGCGATGCGTGTTCAGGGTGAGTGACAGCCAGGCTGGGTTTGAGTCTGGCTTTGGCAATAGATGGTCTGCTGACCAGCATCTTCTGAGATAATTTTTTGCAATCTCTTGCTCATAGATGCTGCTATCGATTTCTTTTAAATGTTTTAAGGTATTGATTTATTTTAAATGTTTCCAGCGTGATTTTGTAGAGCTGGTAACTGTTTTCATGCTTCTTATCGACTGTGTTTGCTTTTTATTTATGCCTTAAGGCATATGACTAAGAAGGGCATCGTTTCCTAAATTGAAATAAGAGGCAGATAAGTGGCAGATACTCAGAGCCATCCCAGCCTGAGCCACTGAGGTGAAAATGACTTCCTTCCTGCAGCAATTTATATCTCTGAAGGAGAAGCATGCAGTCTGATCTGTACCTGTAAAATATGTATTTCCCACCCCCCGGGTGAGACAGTTCTTTCCCTTGCCAGTATAGCTCTGCCACCTATGACTCCATTTTTCAGATTCAAATCTATCTCCTCACAGATACCCTCTGCTACTGTTGCCCTCACCCACTGCATACCTGCTTACGCTCATAGAGCAGACCTAGAAGCATCATTGCTGAGTAATCTATCAACCTAGCACTACTGTGTCCTGGATACAAGGGCAACTCAGACTTGCATTCACTCTGCAGAGAAGCAACGGGGACTCGGGGCTTCAAAACAAATGGGAAATGGGAGCTTTGCTTGCTCCTCATCACGAAGCCACTGTCTTTCTGTGCAGTCAGTAAAGATTAGAGGATTCAGGTGAGTAACACAGCAGTAAAACGCTGGCTAGAATCAACCTTTCTCCCGTGTTTTATTATGGTTAATAGATACAAGAGTTACCATCTTAAGCATTCTAAGTGTACGTTTCCCTGCTGTCAAATGCATCCTATAATGCCAGGCAGCCTTCACCATCCATCCCCAGAACTCATCTCATAAAACTAAAATTCTGTTCCCATTAAATACAAGTCCCTACTCCTTCCTCCTCAAGGCCACCGGAAACCAACAAGAATCAATGCTTTAAATAGGGGGAAGGCAGTTAGTAATTCACGGTATGTGTAATTGCTTCTTATAGTCTGAAGAAATTAAAAATAAAAATTATAAACCCCTTAAATGACACAGGAATGTTGGAATAGTGCATGACAGAAGAAATCCATGAAAATCGATCTGCATTTTTAATGCAGATTTTTTAAACACAGGGAAAATAAGGAAAGGATATGCAAGCAATATTTTCTTTTGTATACATTTCTGTGTTTTTGTAAGTTTCTTTTTTGTATTTGTGCATTTGTATGTGTGCAGATGCACCAGCATGCGTACATGTGTGTGGGGGGTGGGGTGGGGGTGGGCAGGGATTGAACCAGGGTGTCTTTCTCTGTGCTCTCTGGGAAGGGGGTCTCCTACTGATCTTGGAGGTCAGCAATTTGGCTAAATGGACTGAAGAGTAAACTCTAGCAGCTCCTGCTCCACTCCCTTTGCTGGGGTTACAGGTGCACGCCACCATGCCTGGCTTTTGGGTGGATGTTGGGGATCCAAACTCAAGTCCCCATTTTTGTGAGGCATATACTTTAATAACGGAGTCATCTCCAAGCCCCTAATTTCCTAAGTTTCTACATAATATTGTCATTAATTTTAGTGTAAGGAAAACTTGAACTCATATGTACTGTTTTAGAAGAAGTGATTGTGTCCCATGTTTTACTCTTAAACAACCACTTGGCAGAAGAGGCATGGCTTCCCATCATTTCTCTCTCCTTGATATGTTTTGGAAGGGAAGTGATCAGTCTTGTACAGTCTCTCAAGAGAGGCTGAGAGTTAGGGTCTAACCCAGGCAGGAGAATCTGCTGGAATGTGTTTCATCACTTGGCAGTGGCCTTACAATACACACAGAACAAGCTTTCAAAGCTCTTGGTTAGGAGGAAAATTAGAAAGTCACACTATTAGATGATCCAGGCAATTCCAAAGCAGATGTTGAGAAGGTATGACTTCTAGGACATGACTCAGTC